>NC_070633.1:7047349-7396349 GCF_947347685.1 Pleuronectes platessa
CTCCTCCTAGTTCCTGGCTAACCAATCAATGGGCAAGTACGAGGAATGCGAGTGAAGACTGACAGTTGTGCGACGGCAGCAGAGCTCTAGTGGCCTGGTAAGCTTAGGCTACGGCTAACCGGCGAAATGCTAACCATCGGTGCTAACGGCTAGCGCTGCCCAGCCGGAAGGTCGCGATCTTTAACATGAACTAAAGGTAAGTAACCTTGAAACTGTACAACAACAAAACCTATTGCTTTATCTATCATCATATGCATATGCTTACATGCCTCAAGGGTTTTTTAATATGTAATTGTTATAAAAGTTACCGTTTATTTAACATGTCTAATGAACAGATTGAGGCAAGTTAACTACAGAATCTTGTGTTAGGTTGTGACTTGATTTCTTCTTTTAATAAGTTAATATCAATACGCTACATGTGGAAGTTTCATGTGATATTAACTATGTTTCACAAATATTCTGACACAGGCTGGTATATCCACCATTACTGTTGCACCTCGTTTATTTAGCCTGTTATGGAATTTTAGAGTGAATTAGACAGTTTAGACAGTTCTCATATTAATTATATAATTATGTTTTCACACTGAGGGAAGGGGAGAGACTTGATGTGGACTGTTATCAATAGCTCTGTGGGAGATTATCACCTTGAATATTAGAAATGAGGTAGAATGACATTTTATCTATTTATAAAATGTTTTATTTCTTTCAGTACTTTTATCCAAAGCGACTTCAAATATGTGCATTTAACCATGAGGGTATAAACCCAGTGCGCAGTACATCGGTTTTGTCTGACATCTGTGGTGCTTCATACACAACACAAAACATTCTTTAATAGTGAGTTTCTTCTTTTCATTAGATGAAGGACTGCAGCACCTGATGTCCTCAGCAGCAACATGGTGGAGATCGGCAGCTTCAGGCTGATCAACACGAGGATGACTGCACCAGCTTCATGTTTTCCTCCCTAAACTAAAGACGGCCTGCAACTGTTTAGAGTTGGCAGTCATTGCTAAGTGTCATGGATAATAGAGTTCATTTCTATATTCATTATGGTTGGTTAAAAAAATGGACACTTATTAGAGCAATGTTTATCTTTTGCTTTCTGATTTGATACACTTTAGATATGAACCAAGGGTTTATTTCTCTTCTTTGCCATAAGAGACAGAACATGGTCATCAGAGCTGTGTCCTTCAGGCTCATCCTGAATTCCATTGGTCGTTATGGGTTCTTGCAGTCCAATACTTCCATCTTGAAACACGACAGAAACACAAAATGTTTACGTGGTTTTGCCAGCGGAAAAAACCTCTGACATTAATGACACAGTTGACCGTACTGTACACAAATGTTTTCCACTGTGAAACACGACAGAAACACGGCATCTTTCCATCGTTTTGTGGTCCTGGAAAAAGTTGTCGCCGGCACAAAAAAGGAAAGACACAAATAACCACAGTAAACAAAATGCACATTAGCAAGAAGAGGAGGGGACCAAGGATGGAACCCTAAGGGACCCCAGTAGTGAGTGGACAAAGCTGTGACACAGATCCTCTCCAATTTACCTTGTAGGTACGGTCTCTGAGGTAGGAGGTGAGCAGGGAGAGTAAAGAGCCAGAGACACCCAGATCCTGAAGTGAGGAAATAAGGATTTGGTGGTTCACTGGGTCAAATGCAGCAGAAAGGTCCAGGGGAAAAAAGGGTAGTTTTTCGTGCGTATGGGGCATAATCGGAATTTTGAATGGAATTTTGAGTTATAATCAAGCCTAGTCCCACGTGAATAAAACAAGCTCCAAGAAAACTAGAACGGAAGTGGCGCGCCAACAATCATGTTAAAATTCACCTTGCTGGCGAAGATAGTCTTATGGGTATATAAGAAGGCCTGCTACAATTTAAAAGCTGCCTACTACTCCACATTAATAGAGAGAAAATTTAAAACAACCCCAGGTTTCTCTTAAGCATTGTAGCTTCTTCACAGATCCATTGAATCCAGTATTACTCAAACCCTGAACAGCAATGTCTTTGAGCTTTTTTAATAATAAAATTGTAAAGATTCAAAATAAAATCCACCCTCTCCTGCCCTCAATTGATGCTAAATAGGAACATCTATGAATCTTGTTATTTATTTACACAGCTTCTCTCCTGTCAACCTTGATCAGCAGTCTTAAAAAATCTCATTGTCTACAAAGTTGCTTAAAGAAATTCTACCCTCAATATATAGTACTTTATTGAATACAATAAATCTATCATCATCAGGATATGTAACATAATCGTTTAAGCAAGCTGTAATCAAACCCTTTCTCAAAAAACTTCAACCGCAGACCAATATCCAACCTCCCCGTCCTGTCTAAAATCCTCAAAAAGGTTGTAGCCAAATCAGCAGTCCAACACAAACTGCATGACTTGAGCATCTTGGCCTGGAACATGTGTGCTTGAAACTCTATTATCTGCTAAATGCAAACAATATTTGTCGGGCTGACTATGGGTATTTGAGGCTCAGACTACATCTGTAAATTAGTAATGATTTCAGAGATAATAATAAAACCTAATTTGTATAGAACCTTTCATACAAAAAATGCAGTTCATTACATACAACATAGATACAATATAAAAACAAGTTAGAATATTTTTCAAATGAGGGATATTATAAAACCAAGATGTTAAAATTTACTGCACTGGTCTTTAAAGACTTGGTCAAACAGGAAAACATGTGTTCATGAATGTTTATTTTTTTATTTTATTTATGTACATTTTTACTTTGCATTACAAATACATGTCAGCTTCATGAACTCCTTTTGTTTCGTGAACAAAATGCCTGTTATGTCTACTCGGTCAAATTCTCGGTCTTATGGTTGTGAAAGGCGGAATTACGAAGTTGAAATTCAATGGGAAGGTACCATGTTTAGTTTTTTGGGTCAACCATAGAAATAGATTTGTTTTTAATTATATATAAACACATTTTCAGCTTTTTTATTGCTTTTTTCAGTTGATAGTCATCAATTATCAGTGTTTAGTTTAGGGAAGATAGTGCTTACACACACGTGTAGGTACATAGACACACTTTAGAGGTTGTAATGTAATGCGTAATCAAAGTGAAAATGGTTGTGTTTTAGGTGTCTAATGGTGTTGACACCAACCACATTTGAATTAAAACAATTTAAGTTGGGAGGTTTTATCAAAGCATAGCTCAGTAGCTTAGTACATGGTAGATGCATAGATGTAGTTTAAATTGTTTGAGGTTAAGGTTTTATTTTTTCAATATTGATACAGTAATTACTGTATGTAAACACACAGTTGCAATCCCTGAAAAGATACAGATGGAACACAAATGTAGTTGGAGCATTAACAGTACACAACTGGCTCAAACAACTTGCTCTGGTCAGTTCTTGGTGTCACTGAATGTTCAAACCTGGGGAAGCTGGGGTCTCAATGGATGTGGATATCTTGGAGGTGGTTCACAAGAGACCTCCTCCTTGCAACTTTCTCCGGTCCAGATTCTGAATATGTAGCAGTCCAGTACAGATGGTGTATGGCAGTTATACATTAATAGACACCCCGCGGGCCTTTTGTGGCCCGCGGGGTGTCTATTAATGGCCCTCGAGCTGTTTTGAAAAGTTTTTTTAATTATTAAAAAATTAATTATTAAAAAAAAAAAAAAAAAAAAAAATCGTGCTGGGCGCTCTTATTTTGAAACCGCGCGCCGCGATCTCAATACGAGGCTGGGGGTTGCAACGATAAACAGATAGCACTCCAGCCCACAGACCGCTCCAGCCCTCCCAAACTCGAGGCAGACAGTCCATCTCAGCAGCAGTCAGTCACACGTATACCGACCGGAGCCGTAATGGCATGCTCCAAATTTGCCCCAAAAAGAAAACTGGACAGCGAAAACCGCCAGTTCCAACCAGAGTGGACAGAAAGGTTTGCGTTCTTTCTACCACCGTCCAGCACTCGCCCTCTGTGCTTAATATGTCAAGAGTCTGTCGCGGCAATTAAACTTAGCAATGTGAAGCGACACTACGAATCAAAACACAAGCATTTTGAAGAGACATTTCCGCAAAACTCCGAGATCAGAACAACAAAATTAAATGCTCTTAAAGAATCATATCAATCATCCAACCGAATCCTCCACACTTCTGTGACAAAGCAGCAAAAGGCATCACAGTGCTCCTTTAGAGTAGCGTGGGTTTTGGCTAAGCACATGAAGCCATTCACGGATTCAGAGGTAGTGAAAGAATGCATGATTGACGTGATGGACACGTTGCTTGAAGGCAAAGAAAAAGATGAAATGAAAACAAAAATTCAACAAATCCCACTGTCTGACTCCACAGCATGCAGACGTACTGAAATGCTGGCTGATGATGTTGCAAAGCAGCTGTGTGATGGAATAAAAAATGCAGAGTGCATTTCCCTTGCTGTGGATGAATCCACTGACACTAATGATAAAGCTCAGTTGATGATATTTGTGAGATACTTTGATGAGTCAAAAAGAGAGTTTATTGAAGATGTGCTGGGCATGGCAAGCCTTTCTGGGCAGACGAGGGGTGAAGACATTTACAATGCAATAATGGCAGTGCTGAATGAAAAAGGAATTGATGTGAAGAAAATTGTGTCAGTGGCTACTGATGGGGCGCCATCTATGATGGGCAGAGAGAAGGGACTAGTTCAGCGCCTGAAGCTTCTTCACCCTCAACTCATTTCATACCACTGTATAATTCACCAGTCCATCCTTTGTGCAAGTCTTGGAGAAATCTACGCCGAAGTCATGAACACAATGATGAAGCTGGTCAATTTCTTGAGAGCATCATCTGCACTACAGCATCGCTTGCTGCGGTCATTCCTGACTGAGGTCAGTGCTGAATTTGATGACTTGCTTTTGCACAACAACGTCAGATGGCTGAGCAAGGGCAAGGTCCTGGAGCGGTTTTGGGCCATTAGGAATGAACTACAACTATTTCTGTCACAACAAAAAAGTGCAAAAGCAAAACTGTTCTTGGATTTCCTGCACAATCCAGAAAAGATGGAGGCTGTGGCATTTTTGACTGACATGACATCTCACATGAATGACTTGAATCTGAAGCTCCAAGGGAATGGCAACACTGTATGTCAGCTGATATCAGCAGTGCGGGCATTCCAGAGGAAACTAGAGCTCTACAAGGGTGACTTACAGGTAGGCTGTTTAACATTGGCAGCCACACATCTTTATTTTATTATGCCATTTTTGTCATGCCATTTTAAAATAATAACAATACTACTACTACTAATTACTATTACTACTACTACTACTACTACTACTACTACTAATATTAATAATAACAATAACAACAACAACAATCATCATCATCACCATACTCATGATCAGAATCATTGTCCTAATAACAATAATTTGGAATGCCAATAATAATGACTATTTTTTTATTGTTATGTACAGGAGGAATTGCTCCATTTCCCCAAACTTTTGGAGCAGACCAAACAAAAAGATGCTCATCAAAAACACATTGCATTTGTGGAGAAGATGATTGAGAACTTCAGAACAAGATTTGATGACTTCATTCTTGGAAACCAAATCCTCCTGTGCATTGGAAACCCATTCCTTGTCAGAAATGTGAGTGAGTTGACTTCAGAGGCGAATCAGGTATTCCCCTGGATCCAAGCTGCAGCACTCCAAACTGAGCTGATTGACCTGCAGGAGAATATCACACTGAGGGAGACTCAGTGTGACGTCATCACCCTGTGGACAAAAATGGTAACTGCGGCCAATTTCCCCCTGCTGAATAGGATGGCAGTGCACATCCTTACAATGTTTGGATCCACATACAGATGTGAATCTGCATTCTCAAAAATGAACTTCATCAAAAATCAGTACCGGAGTCGCCTAACCAACGAGCACGTGCATCAGTGTGTCTCCCTGGCAATCACACCATATCAGCCCAGGTTTGAAGCATTGGCCAAAGAAAGCAGAGGCCAATTCTCCCATTAAAGGGGACATGTGAGAAATGTGAAATAGTTTGTTAAACAAAGCACAAAAATGGGCTGTCTGAAGGCTTTTTGTTTTTTTTGTTTTTTTTATCTTGAACAGGGTTATGTTTGGTTTTATTTAGTTATTTTTTTTAATATATGCCCAAATTAAAATTATATTTTTATTTTAGGAAATTTTTTTTTTTTTAATAAAAAGGAAATGTTATGTTATAAAATGTTGTAAATGTTATACATACGTTATGTTATGATACGTTATCGGACGTACACGGTCCCAATAAATGGCCCCTTGAGTCACTGAAAAAAATTTTTGTGGCCCCTCATCATTTCTACTTGAGTACCCCTGGTGTATGGTGTTGCACTACTTTTGTAGGTTTATATTTTTGTATTTATATAGTTTATTTTTTTGTATTTATTTAGTATAGTCTTTATTTTTATTAAACATTTTTGCTTGTGTGAATATTTTGAGCATTGTTAGAAGAGAGCCTGCGACCCAAGCATTTCATTGCAAGCAACTTCTATATGGAATTGGTGTGCACATGACAATGAAATCTATTTATTATTTTGGATTTTGGGTTTTATGGTCTTTTCCTGTATCTCCCTGTGTTTAGGTCTGTGTTTGGATTTGTGTTCTCCCTGAGTTTTCAGTTTGCTGTTTTTTTTTGTACATTCTCCTTGTGTTTTCAACTTTACTTCCTTTCTCTGTCCAGTTTCCCGCCCTGGTGATTGTCAGCACCTGGTCCTCATGTTTTTCACCTGTGTCCAATTACCCCTGCCTCCCCTGTGTTCTTCCCTTTGTCATATCATTGTCTTCATACTGCCTCACGTCACCAACCTCTATCCTACACTTGTAGGAATGAGCAAGGGACATTTATATCACACCATGTGGAGAGTTTTGGAGGCTTCATCAGCCCACTGAACCCAATTAGTTTGGCCTTTCCTGTCCTCAGTTAACATCTATTCGTATCTCCTCATCCCCAAGTTATCATGGTCAGCAACTGACATATTTACATTCACATTCAAACTTCTCCAACTGCAAACACATCCAGAATTTTAAGGGGTAATGAGTGTTCATTCTGGTCTCAAAATTGGTTATTCTGGTATAATCTGTGTCTTCCTCTCTGTCCCTGTCTCTCTCTCAACACAACTACAGACTTGTGGGTAATTAGTCTTTCAGCACTTCATGTGATACTAACATTTGCAGCTATTATCCAAGTAAAAAAATAAGATCTTTTCAGAGGGTAAATATAATTTCAGATGCACAATTAATCCTGGTATTTGACGGCCTGAAAGTAATACGTGGAGCCCATGAGCCAGACCGTGATGGAGACAGTGAATCCGAGACAAACATGTAGCTGTGAAAAGACATGGGGGTAGAACGGGATTATATGTTAGTGTACATACAAGTTTTTCACGCTGTCCCGTTTTTGAACTGTTAGCCAAAGGGTGCTAACACCCATTTTTACCTCACCCTTTTCTTTGCTTTCTGAAATTCATCCTGACACAGTTTGTCTTGAATCTAATGGAAATAAGAAGAGTAACGATAGCAATCTTTAATGTGGTGGTATAAAATATTTTTTATCTGGTTATGAATATTTTTCCCATGTAGTGCATGTGAAATTTGGTGGCTCTAGCTCAACCACAAGTAACAAACACAGCAACCCCGCTGTTAGCTGCTGTGTGGGAAAATGTTATGATGTTCTGGTTTCCTACTGTGTGCCTCTCCAGTGAATGCGGCATGCATGTGAGTGTCATGGGGGGCGTGTGTGTGTGTGTGTGTGTGTGTTTGTGTACGTGTGAAAGAGAGAGCCGGGAGAGAAAAGAGTGGATTTTGATGTGCGAAGAGCAGGAGGGTGAAATTCATAGTTTTCCGCCCTCTTTCGCGCAGGTCATGATGTATCCAGTCCTTCATTTGTAAATCACAAGGTGACAGCGCAGGTACGACGAGCACAGGTCCCGGAACACACATAAAACGACGCTTAAAACAGCACACACATGCCACTTACAATGCAGTGGGACTTATTTAGGCTATACTGCAGTGACGGTATCAGTCTTTGTGTCAGTGATTAATAAAGTGGCATCTTGAGCAAAGGCGACTTCTGTGTCCAGCGGAGAAAACGAACGGAACACACACACACATACACACAATTTGCTAAATTGAAGGCAAATTCAAGGGACACCACGGCTCCTTTACGCACACGCTGCGCTCAGAGGTTTTGGGAGCTTCTTTACGCAGACGGGATTACATTATATTGTATTTTATTTTAATCATTTCTTTTTAATCAAAACTTTTTTTAATATTCATATTTTTTTCGATACGAGAGGTACCGGATCTGCTCAAATAAGTCCCGGAATGCAGGAAAAGCCAACACAGCGGCACAAAGTAAGCACAAAAAATGTGGCCAGCAGCATTTGAACCCCGTGGTCACACAATGACCCAGCCTCATATAGTCCTCTCCTCTCCCTCTTTCGGCTCTCCACTGTGCGCCCAACGGAGCTCGTCAAAGCGCAGATCCACAGCTCATCCCGGCTCAGATCCCCGTGCTTTGAACAGACTAGCGTGTATAGTAGCAGCTGCTACAGCTGTGTCTGCCTGTGACTGGGGTGTGGGGACGAAATCTGAGGGGAACGCATTACTCCCCCCCCCCCCCCCCATAATCTCCGAACCTGTTATTACCGGAAAAAGACGAAATGACGTGCATTTGCGGAAATTGCGTCTCTGTGCGTCGCTGGTTGGCTAAACGCTTGACTGAAACTTTAGTGCGTGAGCGACAGCAAGTGGAATGAATATATATCTTGTCACACAGCCCCAATCATGTCTTTTTCAAAGCCTGCAGTGAAGAGAAAGGTTGGTGACGAACACAGACAATTTCAGGAAAAGTGGGAGATGCAATATTTCTATGTTGAGCACATGAGCACCCCGACGTCTTATTTGTACAGAAAAAGTTGCGGTGCAAAAGGAATACAACCTCAAACGTCATTACTCAACTAGACATGCTGAGGAGTATGCAAAATACCAGGGAGATGAGAGAGCCAACCGGGTTGCCAATCTTAAAACATGTCTACTGAGGCAACAAAAGGAAAAATGGACTGGTGGCACTTGTTCAAAGAAAACTAGAAGAGGAGGCCATTGCTCTGCACTGCATCATCCATTAGCAGGCCCTTTTGCAGCAAATGCCTGAAGTTTGACAATGTGATGTCTGTTGTTGTGAAATGCATCAACCAAATCAGATCCAGGGGCTTAAAGCACCGGATGATCCGTACTTTTTTAGAGGAAATGGAGTCAGAATATGAGGATGTGCTCTACTTCACCGCGGTACGTTGGCTCAGCAGGGGAAACGTCTTGAAGAGATTTTTTGAGTTGAGAGCAGAAGTGAAAGCCTTCATGGAGAAGGATGGGGTGGCTGTTCCTGTGCTAAGTGATCCCAAATGGCTCATGGACTTAGCTTTTCTTGTTGACATCACGCATGAGCTGAATGTACTGAACAAGAAGTTACAAGGCCAGGGGCAGCTCGTCAGTGCTGCCTATGACAACGTGAGAGCATTCTCCACAAAACTTGTGTTATGGAAAGCCCAGCTCTCTGACAAACCTTTGCCATTTCCCAGCATGCAAGGCACTCCTGAATGCAGGCACACCATTCAGTGGTGAGAACTATGTTGATGCCATTTTGAGGCTACAGGAGGAATTTGATCACAGATTTGCAGACTTCAAGAGGCACAGAGACACTTTTCAAATTTTTGTGGATCCCTTTTCCTTTGATGTGCAAGATGCCCCTCCTGTGCTTCAAATGGAGCTCATTGAACTGCAGTGCAACTCTGACCTCAAAGCCAAGTTCAGGGAGGTGACTGGAAAAGAAGACAAGCTTGGGCAATTTTTGCGAGAATTGAACCCCAGCTTCCCTGAGCTTTCCCGAATGTTCAAGCAGACCATGTGCCTTTTTGGGAGCACATATGTGTGAAAAGCTCTTCTCCACCTTGAACTTCAATAAGTCCAAGTACATGTCCAGACTTACTGATGATCATCTTCAAGCCACACTGAGGGTCTCAACTGCTTCCTCCATCAAGCCAAATGTGGCTCAGCTATGTGAGAGGCAGCGCTGCCAGGTCCCTGGCAGCAAGAAGTAGGCAAGAGAAGCCATGTTCAGTAGAACCGTTCATGTTCTTCAATATTCTATTCATGTTCAGAAGAACCCATTGAAGTTAAATAACTGTTAGTAATGACATTTGAGAAGTTTGGATTTTTTTAGCAACGTTTTTTTTGTGGAATACCTGATGCGGCCAGCCTCACCCAGATACTGCCTCCAGCGGCCCCCAGGTAATTTGAGAAAAAAAAAAATACTTTGCTCAATTAAACTAAACTTTCTTATTAGGGCCCGAGCACCGAAATCGGTGGGAGGCCCTATTGAAATTGAAATGATTATTATTATTATTATTTTTCTCCCGCTTACATGAATTGGCTTTTTGAGGGCTGCTCAAAAAGTTTTAAAAGTTTGCAGTAAGTTAGAGAGTCGTGGAAATGTACGTATTCTGGGGTATTTGGAAGTGGGCATGCCAAAATGGCTCAACAGCGCCACCAACGGAGCTTCCCCTCATTTACGGAGAGCCCCTCACTTAGCATTCACTGATCCTCACGAAAATGAAGACAGTTGTGTATCATGACCAGATGCAACCTCAAGGAGCATTATGAAAAACTCAACAGGAAGCCCGCCATTTTTGATTTAGTGGCCATTTTGGGCATATTCCATTATTTTTTACTTTGATATACTTCTCGTACAGCTTTCATATATGTTTATGGTTTAATCAAATTTTTTTACTTTAATGTAATGTAAACTGACAGGGAGGCACCGAACTGATTTTTTTTTATTTTAATCAATGCATTTTTATTAGACTGAGTGATTCGCGAATGCGCATTCTTTAACAGTTCTGGCGGCAAACTACTTCCATTGTGGTGAAAAATATCAGTCCCTACGGCATTGTGGTAACGTTAAGGTAAGTTATTCCGATTTTTAAAGATGACAGGGCGTAAATTTTAGCCCCCAGACTAAGAGTCTGTCTTAAGTTTGTGTGAGTTTGTGGGCAATGAATCGTTCAGCTAGGATTTGCGCTGGGGGGAGGGGGTTTGCCGTTGCCGTTGTCGTTGGCGAGGCCCAGCGGAGGTTTCACCGGAGCTCTGGAGAGGAAGTTGGCCGCCATTGTGCGTGTGTGATGGAGCAGCGAAGCTCAGCAAAACTGCGGTGTATATTTTTGCGGTGAATATTAATTAAATGTCCGCTTGATAAACGTAGTGAACGGCGCTCTCTCAAAGTATGACTTTGCTTTTACTTGGAGCTGGAGTCAGTCGTAACTTGTAGACAGACCCACGAACAGTATTCTCCCACGGTTGAAAAAAAAATATATATACCATTGTGTTGTGTGACGGCAGATACAGAAGCGGGTATTTACTCAAAGTTATAGAGGGAGAAGGAGTGAGGTGAGCCGGGGCAGGAGGGAGGGAGGTGAGTGAGGTGGGAGCAGACAGGCAGGAGAAAGTGGGAGATTAAGAAAGGCAGATAAGCTATTCAATTTTTGAGCAAATGTTCTTGTGTTTGACTTATGGATAGTGAAATAAATATTACTGGTAGTGTTTGTGTGTTATTGCTTACTGTGCTGTATTTTCTCTTTTTGGTAAAGCTAAACTGAACTGTGTAATAATGAATCAACATAAATTATGTTTTAAATTAAGGTATTTTATTTCATAGGCATAGTAAATCCGATTTAAAAAGAACAGAAGGCATTATGTCAATTTTTAAATTGTATTAGATGTAGTTCACGTAACATTGAGAATATCCAATATTAAAACGTTTTTTTCTCTTTTAATTTAAGGAGAGCAGCCACAAGATCCACTGTGTTCCTGCTTTGCAACCACCAGTTTGGAAGTCCCTCGTCTTATTGTAGTAAGTTCTGAGTACAATATCATGAGGGTATTTGTGATAATTAGATCACTCTCCTAAAACCGTCCTCTCCTCTGCCTTTTTATTTTTCCTCAGTTATCCATGTATGTGGAAATGTAAAGACTGTGAGAATTCATTTTCAAGAAGATCTGAACTTCTGAAACATTATAAACTTGCTCTGTTTTTGTTTCTCCAGATTAATGCTGAGTTCATGCAGGTGACAACAGTTCCCTTGGAGACAAAGTTCTTAGCGAAGCTGGACAAGCACACGTCAAAACTGCTGGAGGACGTGTGAAAGAGCAGACCAAGGCAACTTTTCAGGTTTTAGATAAGGTATCTATGTATGAGTGGGATCCATAGTTGAATAGTTGGGGTGTATGTGCTTTTAATAATACCTATTCTTCCTCAGACTGTGGACATCACAATTAGAAGAGAGTGCATCTTCAAATCTTTGATCTACCTGGGTGAAACTGTTCATCACCTCATTGTTAAGGCCAGGTTTCGGACTTAGAGGCAGAAGTAAAATTAAATGATACTTTATTGGTAATTCAATAGTCAAATGACAGGCAGGCTGGGGCTGGAGTCGGGGCAAATAGTCCAGCTGCTGGTCCTGGGCAGGGAGACAGAGGAGGTCAGACAGGGACAAACAGGCTTCAGAGTCTAAACTTGATCCTTGGCTGTGACAACTGACTGAGCTTAGTCTATAGTCCGGCGCAGACTGAGAGCAGGAGTGGAGCTTATATAGGCAGCTGGTTTAATCAAGACCCTAACTCCAGCACACCAGGACCTCATCCGCAATTAGCGAAACCACCTGCACACACAAGCGAGAAAGAGAGAAACTAGAAGGCCGGTGAGGCAGGGGCCATGACAGTACCTCCCCCTCTACGGGCGTCACCTGGCGCCCTCAAGAACCGGTCTGGGTGATCCCGGCGGAAGTCTGTGATGAGAGAGACGTTAGGAAGTGTGTTGTGGGCGTACTCCACCCATGGCAGACGAGCACTCCAGGATGATGGCTCAGCAGCGGATACGCAGCGGAGTGCCGCCTCCATCTCCTGATTGGCCCGCTCAGTCTGGCCGTTGGATTGGGGGTGATATCCAGAAGTCCGGCTAGCGGTCGCTCCCAGGGCCGTGCAGAAAGCCTTCCACACCTGGGACGTAAATTGTGGCCCTCTGTCGGAGACGATGTCTGAAGGTAGACCATGGATGCGGAAGACATTCTGCACCAATAGGTCAGCAGTCTCCTGAGCAGAGGGTAGTTTGAGCAGGGCAATGAAGTGCACAGCTTTGGAGAACCGGTCAATAACCGTGAGGACCACCGTATTGCCTCCAGAGGGGGGAAGACCGGTCACAAAGTCCAGGGCAATATGGGAACACGGACGGCCGGGGATCGGCAGAGGACGGAGCAAACCAGAACTGCGCTTGGTGGAGGTCTTATTTCGGGAACAGATGGTGCAGGCTGCTACAAACAAGCGAGTATCCTTGTCCATGGTCGGCCACCAGAAGCGACGCTTGAGGAACGAGATGGTTCGGTGGATCCCTGGATGACAGGTAAGGCGGGAGGAGTGTGCCCACTGCAGGACCTGAGAGCGGACAGAGTCTGGGACAAAGAGGCAGTTAGGAGGGCCAGTACCTGGATCTGGCTGGGTGGTCTGAGCCCGACGGATTGTGGCTTCGATCTCCCAGGTGAGGACAGCAACAATGCATGAAGGAAGAATGATGGTCTCCGGTTCCGCGGGACCCTCCTCCACCGTGAACTGGCGTGCCTGGCGAGAGTTCAGACGCTTGGCAGTCTGAATATAGGACAGGTTCCTGTGGTCGGTCCACACAAGGAAGGGGTGCTCTGCACCCTCGAGCCAGTGTCGCCACTCCTCCAGCGCCAACACCACAGCAAGTAGCTCCTGATTGCCAACATCATAATTCCTCTCCGGGGGATCCAGCTTGTGGGAGAAGAAAGCACAAGGATGCATCTTGTTATCGTCGGGAGAGCGTTGAGAGAGTATACCACCTACCCCAGTCTCCGACGCATCCACCTCCACAACGAACTGCCGTGACAGGTCAGGGTAGATCAGGATGGGTGAGGAGATGAACCGGTGCTTGAGATCGGAAAAGGCTGCCTCGGCTTTAGCATTCCAGTGGAATGGGACTGAGGAGGAGGTGAGTGCTGTCAGAGGAGCTGTTATTGTGCTGAAGTTCCTCGCAAACCCATTGAACCGCTGCAGCTGTTTGCGATTGGTGGGAGTGGGCCAGTCCGCGACAGCCGAGACCTTGGCAGGATCCATCCGGAGCTCCCCCTGAGAGATGACAAAACCGAGAAAGGATGTGGTGGTGGCATGAAACTCACATTTCTCGGTCTTCACAAAGAGTTTGTTCTCCAGAAGTCGCTGCAGCACTGTGCGAACATGATCCTGATGTTCCTGAAGAGAGCGGGAGTAGATAAGAATGTCATCTAGATATACAAACACAAAATGACCTAGCATATCCCGGAGCACATCGTTAACCAGGGCTTGGAAGACTGCTGGGGCATTGGAGAGGCCGAAAGGCATAACCCGGTACTCGAAATGGCCCTACGGTGTATTGAAAGCCGTCTTCCATTCGTCGCCCTTCCTGATGCGCACCAGATGATAGGTGTTGCGTAGGTCCAGGGTGGTGAAGATGGAAGCTCCCTGAAGAGGAACAAAGGCAGAGTCGATGAGGGGCAGAGGATATTTGTTTTTTACTGTGTTGTTGTTGAGCCCTCTATAATCAATACACAGTCTTAAGGAGCCGTCTTTCTTCCCGACGAAGAAAAATCCAGCACCCACTGGAGAGGATGATGAGCGGATGATCCCAGCCGTCAGGGACTCCTGGATGTACTTCTCCATGGCCAGCTGTTCCGGACGATTTAGGTTATATAGTCGGCTGCTGGGATGAGAAGCCCCAAGCAGCAGCTCAATGACACAGTCATACGGCCGATGAGGAGGAAGAGTGAGAGCATGCTCCTTGCTGAAGACTGGAGCGAGGTCATGGTAAACTTGGGGAACCGAGGACAGGTCTGGGGGCTTCGCTACAGATGGTGTCTCTGATGTGGGGCTTTGGGCAGAACGGAGACAGTGAGAGTGGCAATATGGGCTCCAGGAACGGATCTTTCCTGTAGTCCAATCGAAATGTGGGTTGTGAAGCTTCAGCCAGGGGAATTCCAGGAGTAGGGGAACATGTGGGCAGTCGATAATGTGAAACTGGATCCTCTCCTGGTGATTCCCAGATAACCTTACGGGTATGGGGACGGTTCTTCGGTCAACCCTGGCCAGTAGTATACCGTTTAGGGCCTTGGTATCCAGTGGAACATCGAGGAGCTCTGTTTCGATGTCCAACTGCTGACAAACCCTGCTATCAATGAAGCTCTCATCAGCCCCCGAATCAATTAGAGCCGTGAATGGAAATGCCCTCCCTCGCCACGGGAGGGAGGCATCGAGCTGCGGACGGTTCGGGGAAGAGGGACTCACCACACGGCTCGACAGTATCTCTCCCACTACTGCCGAGCCGGCCCTTTTACCGGACGGACGGGACAATTAGCGAGGAAATGACCAGTTCGCCCACAGTACAGGCAGGACTGGGTCTTTATTCTGCGGTTCTTCTCCCCGGGGGACAGATGGAGGCCGTCCAGTTGCATGGGCTCTGACTCGGAAACCTCCGGCATATCCCGGCGGGCCCCGCAGGAAGTCCGCTGCTCAGGGCTTCCGTAATCCGGGGAACAAGCGGACTCCGCACGCCACAGAAGGAGTTGGTCGCCGGTCTTAATGGCGAGTAGAATTGCCTCATTCAATGTCTTAAAGTCCCCGCGGAATGCAATCTCCGTCCCAATCTCCCGGTTTAATCCATTTTGGAATGCCGTGATCAGCGCGGCGTCGTTCCAGCCTGACTCCACCGCAAAACTCTGGAAATGAATAACAAACTCCCGGACGGTCGGTCTTCCCTGACGGATCTTCGAAAGCTGCTGTCCGGCTTGCTGGCCCCGTACCGGGTGGTCGAACATCCGCTTGAGCTCCGTAGCGAAGGCCTCGGCAGATGTGGCCAGCGGGGAGTGTTGCTCGAAGAGGGCATTATAGAAGCTGAGCGGACGGCCCTCAAGTAAATTGACCAGGTAAGCAATTCTAGCATTATCACTAGCATATCTAATGGACTGAGCATTGAAGGCTAACTGGCATTGTGTGAGAAACTGTCGACATGTGTTGGGATCACCGGAGTACTTAGCTGGTGGAGGAATCCGGGGTTCGAGGGCAGCAGCGCCTGTAGCAGGAGCAGCTACAGTGGCTGTGGGGGCTTGTGGAACAGAAGCAGGGGCCTGAGCGGCGGGGGCAGGAGCCGCGTCCAGCCGGGCGATGAGAGCAGACAGGGCGGTGGTGATCCGATCCACTTTATCCTGGATGTTATGCAGAGCCTCGTCGTGGTGGCCCAGCTGTGCTCCTTGGAGAGCCATTGCCTGTCTGAGGGCCTCAGCTTGCTCTGCCAAGTCCATTGTGGCCGGACTATACTGTTAAGGCCAGGTTTCGGACTTAGAGGCAGAGGCAGAAGTAATCAACTGCCCTTTGATTAGCGAAGCCCGTGAAAGAACTCTCTAGTTTTCATTATTTTATCTGTTGCGGGGGTACGCTGGCGCACGCTGGCTGCCGCTCCTCTTGACACTTTGCTTCCCCTCTTGTGATTTATGTGACTTTTTAAAGCAATTTTTCGGCGGACTTTGGATTAATAGAGCCTGCCTGCTCTACTGGAGTCCTTATTCTGTGATGACTACGGAGCTGGGGCTCGCCAGCCTGTGATCGTTGCCAGACGGCGCGGCTTGTTTTGTGTTCTGTTTTTTTTACATCGGTGCTGGCAATGATTTCATACACCGCCCCGCAGCTACGGCGTTGGTGCAGCATCATGGCTCCGTCCGACAAAGGGTTTAAAGCCCTCTGTCAAGAGTGTGGGATTTTGAAAAACAGACCTCCCTACATCCATAGAGGCTCGCGCCGCGGCTTCAACATGAAACCAGGAAACAAAACAAACCTTGGAGTCATCGTTGGAAACATCGCAAGACTACCCAATACTAGGCAAAATGGAAGACACAGAGTGGATCGCAGTGTATTACGGAGCTTTCAGGGATTTCCACCCCGTGCTCTGTCTCTTACCACCATGGAGCTGCTAAACGCACAATCCCTCACTAATAAATCTCTCCTCATATACGACCATATTCTGGACAAAGGGCTTGACTTCATGTGCCTAACCGAAACCTGGCATAAACCAGGGGACTACTCCGTGCTTAATGAAGCATGCCCCCCTGGCTATAACTACATGGAGAAGGCCCGCAGCTCTGGTCGTGGTGGTGGACTAGCCGTCATGCACCGGGCTGAGCTAAAACTGTCTCCTCTGCCAATGCCTGATCTTTCCTCTATGGAATGCCTGGCCTTCAAATGCAAATCTCCATACTCCATGACAGTGCTTCTCATATACCGTCCTCCAAAACCAAACCCATCTTTTCTACCTGAGATAAGTGATCTCCTTACCTCTCTCTGCACTATGTCAACTAACATTGTCATTGTTGGTGATTTAAATATCCATGTCAACAACCCCTCCTGTCAGTTTGCAGCAGATTTCCTGAGTGTGCTTGAGTGTCTTGGGCTGCAGCAGCATGTTGAGGTTCCTACTCACACCAAGGGGCACACTCTGGATCTGGTTATCACTGACTCCGCTTCCATCAGTAACCTACAGGTCTATGATCTTGGTGTGTCCGACCACAAAGTGGTCTCAATGGCCTTAACTTTTATGCTGCCTACTATTAGACCTAGGCGTCAAATGTCTTTCCGGAACTGGAAAAGCATTGACTCGGCCACTATGACCATGGATCTCCAGCTCATAAACTGCCCAGCCTCTGCATCAATGGATGAATTAGTGGACCTCTACAATACATTCCTGAGAAGTATTTTTGATCTCCATGCCCCTGTCAAGTCACGTGAGATCAATTTCTCACGCTCCGCTCCCTGGTTCACACATGAGCTAAGGAAAATAAAAACAGCTGGGCGTGCCCTGGAGCGACGCTGCAGACACTCTGGGCTCACTGTCCATAAACTGGCCTATCATGAGCATCAAAGGGCCAACTCCAACTCCCTTAAAGATGCTCGCTCACAGTTCTATTCCGGGTTAATCAATAAAAACCCTGGCAACTCCAAACAGCTTTTTTCCACCATAAGCCATCTCCTGAAACCACAACCACCCTCTTCAACTGAGGCTACAGAGGAGCAATGCAACAGCTTCATTGACTTTTTTAGATCAAAGGTCAACACCATTCGCTCTCTAATTTCCAGCTCTCCATCTCTGCTTCCCTCTGACACCAACACCTTATCTACGAGTGTGCAGTCTCCTCTACATCTCGCTGAGGTTCAGGAGAGCCATGTTGAGGCAATCCTCAAAAAAATGAAATCCTGTACCTGTACCCAGGACCCCATTCCCACTGCTCTGCTCAAGTTACATATCCCCACTCTCAGTCCTTTTATCACCAAGGTTGTTAACCTTTCCCTTCAGTCTGGCTGTGTCCCACCTACTCTCAAGGTTGCCGTCATCCGTCCCCTTCTCAAGAAACCCACCCTGGACCCGGAGGTTCTAGCTAATTACAGGCCTATCTCCAACCTTGCCTTCCTATCCAAGGTGTTAGAGAAGGTAGTCGCTTCTCAACTTCAAGACCACCTCCAACATAACAACTTGTTTGAAAAGTTTCAGTCAGGATTTCGTTCAGCCCACAGCACTGAAACGGCTTTGCTCAGGGTTACCAATGACCTGCTGATGACAGCCGATGCAGGATCACCCTCACTCCTCATCCTCCTGGACCTGACTGCTGCATTTGACACAGTGGATCACACTCTCCTCCTAGAGCGCCTCTACAACGCTGTTGGACTATCAGACTCTGCACTCAAGTGGTTTCAGTCCTACCTCCCTGGCAGAACTGAATATGTCTCACTGGGAAGATGCAAGTCCAGACTGCTCCCTGTCTCCTGTGGTGTTCCGCAAGGGTCGGTCCTCGGCCCCATCCTCTTCATTATTTACATGCTCCCCCTCGGTCGTGTCATCAGCAAACATAGGATGTCCTTCCACTGTTATGCTGACGACACACAGTTTTACATCAAAACTGCCCCAAACCCCTCTGCAGCCATTTCATGTCTCACCGCCTGTCTTGGGGAGATAAAGACATGGATGAGCAGCAACTTTCTCCAGTTAAACAGTAGCAAAACTGAAGCCCTCCTTGTTGGCACTCCACACCAGGTTCAGTCATCCTCCATAACTCAGTTTACCTTCGACTGTCAGGTCATACCCCTCTCCTCCACAGTCACTAATCTGGGAGTTAGGTTTGATCCTCACCTGACCTTTAATGACCATATAAAACACCTGTGCAAAACCTCCTTTTATCATCTCAAAAACATATCCAAACTACGTCCCACTTTAACCCTGTCAGATGCAGAGAAGCTCGTCCACGCATTCATCTCCTCTAGACTGGACTACTGCAATTTACTTTTCACTGGGATCACTGGCAAGAACATCCAAAAACTGCAATTTATTCAAAACAGCGCTGCCAGGATCCTGATGAGAGTCCGTAAATATGAGCACATAACTCCAATTCTCCAGTCACTCCACTGGCTCCCTGTCTCAACCCAGATTGATTACAAAGTCCTACTCCTCACCCATAAATGGACATGCACTTCCTTACCTACAAGAACTCATCACTCCCCAAACCTCCACCCGCACCCTCAGATCTACAAGTAGCTCGCTCCTTCGGGTTCCAAACACCAAGCTCCGCACCATGGGCGACCGGGCCTTTTGCTCAGCTGCGCCCCGCCTATGGAACGGTCTCCCTGACCACCTGAGGGCAACACAGACCCTAGACTCTTTTAAGACTGGCCTAAAAACCTTTTTATTCAAGAAGGCGTTTTTACTTTGAGTTGAGTTTTTATTTTTTTTATTTTTATGACTTTGATTTTAACTATGTGGCACTCTGAGATTCTCGGATGAAGAGTGCCTTACAAATAAAATGTATTATTATTATTATTAAAGTTAAATGATACTTTATTGGTAATCCAATAGTCAAATGGCTGGCTTCAGAGTCTAAACTTGATCCTTGGCTGTGACAACTGACTGAGCTTAGTCTATAGTCCGGCGCAGACTGAGAGCAGGAGTGGAGCTTATATAGGCAGCTGGTTTAATCAAGACCCCAACTCCAGCACACCAGGACCTCATCCGCAATTAACGACACCACCTGCACACACAAGCGAGAGAGAGAGAAAGAAAGAGAGAAACTAGAAGGCCGGTGAGGCAGGGGCCATGACACTCATTAAAGAATGCCAGTTTAGGGCATCGCTCTTACTAACACAGACAATACCTACATACCAACTTTTGTTTTGAGATGCAACATAGCACTGTATATATATTTTGGGTATTAAACAATCCTCTAAATTGTGACTATTTAAAATTATGGCCAAATAAATATAAAAACAGGCTCATTAACCAATTATTAACCATTAAAATGCTCTCTGACATGTCTGTCGATCCTCAGACGGAAGTTAGATCTCCACATTTTCTATACAAAGTGCAGACAAACACCAGGCTGAGGAGAGATGAACAGCAGCGCTCCCCTCAGATCGGCTACAGTAAGCTCGAGACGTTTTTTCCCCCACTGTTGTTACAGGTGAAACACAGACATCTGTGTACGTTTTCAGCATCGATCGATCGTCATATTTGCTCTGGCACAACTTTTCCTGTTCAGTCACTTGTTTGCAGTTTGTTCACGGCAGCAGCTTTCTACTCTTCTTCTTCACTGTTTACAGCAGCAGATTTCCACTTCTTCTCTGTGGCAATGTGACAGCGCCACTACAGGCGTACTACAGCAGAAAGATAGGTGTACTGCAGGGCTATTCAACTCGGTCCACAAAGGGCCTGTGTAGCTGCAGGTTTTGTTTGCAGCCCTTTGTGGGCCAAGTTGAATAACCCTTGTGTACTGTATGGATATGCACACCTGAAGATTTGCTTATTTAAGTCACATCGTCATCACGATATTGAAAAGTGTGATCGCACAATGCACATTTTGCTGACATACTGCAGGCCTAGTTCAGGTCTTTTGACATGCAGCTGTATCACATCCCCATCAGCAGTGTTTTGCATCAATAGTGACTTTCCCCTGACTGCATCCTGTGAACAGAGTTCCGGCTTGGTTTTGGTGTTGACAAAATCACAAAAATAAAGCGTTTTGCTTGCATCATAAAACTGTTGTCCACGAAAAAGTCAGACCTCACAATCGCTTGGTGCTATTTTCTCTCCTTTCGTATCACTGCGTGCTTCAGCCTGTTGAGAACTGTTATCACCTGTTTCACGGTGGTTACTTCTCTGATAGTTAATGTAAACATTTATATGACAACAGTGATTAAGACATTCCTTTTAGCACAGAGCCAAAGGTATAGAGATTAAGATACATTTATTTGTCCCAAACACATGCACAGGCACACTCATGCAGGTAAGGCTACCTTCATGACCCTGAATAAACAGATGCTGAACTTCGTCAGCTGGAGTTTGAATTGGCAGAGAGAGAAGAGGGACAGAAGTGGTCCGAGCTGATGTTGGACCCACAGCTGTAGCTGTGATGACAGGGTGACCTGGTGATCAGTAATGCAGCACAGTCACCTGCAGCTGTCAAAGGAGTCTCTGATAGTTGTCTCTCTCAGCCTGGTGTTTTGCTGCACTTTGTTTAAAAACAGTTCAGTGGAGCCAGAGCTCAGACCACTTCAGTCCCTCCCTTCCCTCTGCCCATTCAAACTCCGGCTGACGAAGTAGCCTATCCCTTTGGCTCTGTGCTAAAAGGGATGTTTTCAGCACTTGTCATGTTTATGTTAACTATGCGAGCAATAAACACTGTGAAACAGATGAAGGAAACGTGCACAGCTGTCGACAGGCTTCAGCACGCAGTGATACGAAAGGAGAGAAAATGGCGCCAAGCGATAGTGAGGTCTGACAACGGTTTTGTGATGCAAATGCATTACTCTTTTGAACACATACAGTTTTGAAAAGCAAAATGCTTTATTTCAATCAGGACAGACTATTAAGAATTAAATAAGACAGGCAGATAGACATTTATTGTGCACAAATTAACTTTGGTGCTTAGACCCTGGGTAGTAGATCAGCTTAGAAAACAAAGGATGTGAAGCTTCTTCCTGAGAAAATATCCCCCGGGCCTAGACACTGGTGGTGGTAGGGATGATGCCTCCTGACATGGAAAACTCTGGTTGAAGATGGAAATGGTCTATATCTTGATTGAAGGGTTGGAGGTGGGTCGGGGCATTTTGTGTGCTGGATGAGGGTAGAGAGAGAGAGAACATCACAACCTATCTTAATACTGATTGAAGGAAGAGGGTGAAGGTGGAGAACTGTGATTGGATGTAAGTGGAGCCAGAGAAGGTGGATTTTGTCCTAAATTAGCCATTTAATGAATCAAAATAGGGACAGTTCCAGTAAATATGATTGAAGAATCTAAATCCACTGTTTTACACTGGAAACAATTATTCAAACTACTCAACTATTACAATTAAACATGCATTTTTAACATTTCAACTGCCTTGAGTACTTAAATTCATCACCATTCGTCTTTTAGCTTACAAGTTATACTTTTCAGCTGTTATGTCAGCCTTATCAGCATTGCTTCAGCAGTTTCTTCAGTGGTGGTCAGCATTGACATGCATTGTCTTCAGGAAATGCTCTAATTGTCCTCATTTGTTGTTTTTTTGTGTGTGCAGGATATGCACACACAAAAAAACCTACGCTCTCAACTTAAAATATCCAAAAATCTGCAGTACACCCTTGAGTTACTACAAAAAGTCCTGATGGAGCTTGGTGGAAAAAAGATGTCCCCAAAAATTCATAGGCTGAGTACCCAGCTTTGCAGCCAAGAGTAGGCACAGTTGAGTTCCACTATCTGGCCTGATTTAATGGCATTTCTACAATCAAGACTTTGTACCCTTTTATCTGGGGTTGGTGTTTGAAAGTTACACTTGCATAACTGCATTTCTGCTGCAGAATTGACAAAAGAATCTGCCTAAGTTTTCACAGGCAAAAGTAGGCATTGTGCTGAAAACCTGGAGAGCACTGATTTGTTTTTTGCAGATTTTTTAGACCAAGAGAGGGTCAGGAGCTACCTCACACGTTTGCAGGTTATGGAACTGAGGACATTCACGCACATCACTTTTTATATAAGGAATAATTCCTCTGACTGTATTACATTCCATTTTCAAATGGTCACTGTTCAGTGAGAAAAAGTTGTGCCCAAATGCTGTTGGTTCACTTGAAAATGCATGTCTTGATTACCGTTTGTATTTGAAAGAAAAATAAATGTTATGGTTGAGAAGCACTGTTCTATGTTAATACAATATAGGAAAAAAATGTAGTGAACATTTTTTTTTACCTGAAGATGCAGACTTTTACTGGTTGCTGTTGTATTTGAGGGAAAAAAAACTGTTATCATTGAGAAGGAGTGTTCTTAAGGTAGGACCTACCTGAAAATGCAGACATTTCCTGGTTGCTGTTTGTAAAACAACAAATGTTGAGAAGGACCGTTAAGGTGTGCCTATGTTGAAAAGGAATGGCTTCTGAGTGTAAATTAATTCGGGTATATAAACATTAAATTATGATGACTTAATTTTTTTATTTGAGACAACTTAAAAAAGAGTTTGCTCCCATATTCAAAAGTTATTTAAATGAATTTAAAATATTCAGGTTTAACAAAGAAGTTTATTTACATTAAGTAATAAAACCAACCATTTATTTTAATTTATTTTAAATCTGAAATAATTGCTTTGTTCAACCTTCAGAAATGGGTTTACATGAAGTTATATATTTCAGGTCAAATCAAATGAATTATTTATATTGTATAACACTACAATATTAGTTGTGATCGATTACCTCAATTTTTTTATTTGAGCCAATGTTTACATTTTTTCAGTGTAGAGTATATGTATTGCATCTAGCACAACGACAAGTAACAAACACCTATATTTTATGTTTAACCCTTTTTTATAGTTTTTTTTGGCTAATCAATACAATTACACATCACAAATGGTTATACCCCTACCCAGAATAAGACCCACCCACCCCAAGCCAGCCTACCCCATGCATTAAGAGATCATTTTTAATGTGTGTGTGTGTGTATATATTAGTTCTGTCAGTTAAACGGTTATTAACGCAATTAACGCAAACCCATTTTAACGGCGTAATTTTTTTTTCTCACGAGATTAGCGCAGAGCTGACAGCTTTCACCGTGTGACACACGCTTTTGCATGTTGGTGGTTGACTAAGTCACAATAATTATTTAAAACATCATATCAGGCCGTCATGAAGTACCAGGAGCGGATGAGTGTGTGTGTGTATGTACTCCCAGATAGCGCACCGGTCCTGGGGCTCCGACCCCCGCTCACTCGCTCAAAGAGACACTGTGAGATCAGAGCTCGTTCACATGAAGGAGCCGCTCAGTGACTGACTGCTTCTTAACTATGGAAACAGTCAAAACACACAGTTTCTCTGGTCTCAGCTGCTCAGAGATCAGCGCCTCAGCTTCTTGATCAGAGCAGAAGCTGCAGTTGGATTCTACCGAGCTTCAGAATCTGTGTTCGCCTCCAGTCTGACCTGCTCTCGCTTTTTGTTTTAATATTTCGCCAACTAAAATATATATGTTTAAGCTATTAGGCTGCAGCTATATGTTTATATTTATTTCAAAATAGGGTACTTCTTATTTCATACATTTTCCACAAATATGGGGGACTCAAATAGCCCTACAAAGTTTAATTTATTTCAAAGTTGGCCGACACTTGCCTGTGTATTGTGTTTGTTATTTTGTTGCTTGTCTGTTTTAGTAGCTGGCTGAAAGCAAAGAAGTAGTAGACCTTCCTTTTATTGGTAACCTAACTTTTAGGGTTCATTGTTTCTGAAATAAGAGGCCTGACTGCTATGTTCACAGCAAGCTTGAAAAAAAATAAATATTAAGCCATGGTTTAACTGCACTATAGTCCTTGTTTACCTGAAATGTGCACTTTATAATTTTATTTTGTACTGCCCTGTTTGGCAATGTTGTTTTTCAATAAAATAAAACATTTGTATAAAGCCAGCCAATCCACTTTTCCATGTTGATAGAGCATTAAAACGAAAAAAAATTATGGGAAAAAAGGGGCATTTAGAATGGATAAAAATGTGCAATTAATCGCGATTAATTTTGAGTTAACTATGACTTGAATTTAAATATTTGAATCATTTGACAGCACTAGTGTGTATTTATATACATATATAAGAACATTGTATTATCACAATACAATTACATACAACAATGCTGCAAGACAAAGCAGGGAAAAGAAAGAAAGGAGAAAGAGGTCAGGCGGAGTGGTTGCAATCTAATCTGTCTATTGTAGTGGGCTTTGTATACTCTCATAGTACGACAAGAAATGTCATACTATGAGCCACGCGGAACGACCGGCGTATATGATGACAAATGCAAAAACACTTGGGCAAGATGTGAAATGAGCAGTCTAACAGTGTAAAGATATAAGTACTTTATTAACCTCTTAAGAAACGGATGAAAATCGCCTAAAACGCCTGTTTGAGGACACCCAAATTAAATTGAAAGCTGTTCTTGAACCATTTGGAGTACATGCATGATCTTGGTCTCTTTTTAAAGGTAACATTCTGATCTTCCCTACCCAATAGTCAGAATAACTATAAGTGCTACTTGCATTGAGTAATAGCAGTTGGCACACAGTGAGGTAGAAGGTTTTTATTTTCGCCTGAATATTTTTGGTAAACAGATGCCTGCTGCTGACTATAGCTGGGACTTATGAGCTGGAAAACCCAATGGGACCCTAGCATGAAGCCATGACTAGCTCAAGTTCAAATTTGAACACAATACCAAAGAAAATGAATATTTTACAGATGTTTTACTAAGGGCATGTCTGGGCGTTTTCCAAAAAGGCCATTTGGAGGCTCCAAAGGACCCTTGGTACCCATGGTAACCAAATAGGCTAAAAAGGCTACTTTTACACTAAAAATCATACTTTTATATAAAGGAGACAAAACTGGTCATATGGTTAAAAATTTATTCAAATATACATCTTTCAAATTTTTGGATACATGCCAGCCATTGTAGCAGTCACGACTGCAGGAGGAGGCTTGTGGAGGACTTTGTAGTGCCCTATCAGGATGTCAGCACCCATGAACCTCGATGGACCTATGTGGGAAAAGAAAAATTAGTCGGGAGCTATTAGAAGAGCCGTACAGAGGCACCACACCCACACCTATATGCATATCTGTTCACATTCATCTCGACACACAAAGGCACACTCATCTCTCCACCATCTATATGCACATTCTAATTCTCAAACAAAGACAACTATTATCTCTCCCACATCTAAATCCACCCCTTTTACTAATCAACAGCAAATCCTAAAAAAACACACGAACACACACACACACAGTAATTTAGTTATTTATTATAATAAAATACGTACTTGTCAAGAGTAATGTCTCGTCCTTCCTGAAACATGGCGTCTGCCTCGTAGTCAAACGACGTGTCGCTGTCTTCCTCTGATACGTCATCATCAGACTTGTCGCTGTCACGCCGATAACACAGATCCCTTTGCTTGTTCGGTCATCAAGTTTCATTTCTCTAAACGTTTCTCCATAGTGTAGCTTCAAAACGCTCCATAGCAAAACTGAATTCTGCACACGGATCTCACAGCAACGCCCCCGAACTTTTACGCACCGATCTCAAAACCAGTGCTCACTTACTGTTACGCACGGAGATGAGATGCTCTGGAAGCACGTGTTCGCTGTTGTGCAGTGACTTGCTGTGTGTTGATAGTTCTCTATCAGGTCGCGGAGGACATGTACTTCCTGGAAAATGTAATTGGCTAATCAATACGCCAGTCATAACAAAAATCGACTGCAGTTGGCTGAGCCTCGCCACGTCAGAAGAAGGGCGCGCACTGTCTGTAAACGAGGGCTCTCGTTGGCTTTTGCCGAATGTGGACAACCCCTGCCTTCTCCAATTGGGTCGAATGAGCTGTCCATTAAAGGTTAGAGTGCACCCTCCATTTTGAAATCCAGAGAGCCGCTTTGTTTACCTTCTAATAGAAGTTACGACGGAAAAAAAGTCAAAGTTGGCACTTAGCTGCTGGCTACTCTGAGATTACGCATCAGCTGGCTGTGGCTATTCTTTGATGAAATAGTGTGCTATGGAGTGATTATGTTACTGGATTCGATCGTCTGGACCTTTATCAATGTACCAACACCGTTTTTGTTGGAATGTTATCGATCTGTGGATTAATATCATGCTTGATATCATGACTGTTACGTTGATTGTTTCGGCTCTGGTAATCGGATCCTTAAATGGTTTACATCAGTGGAATCAGAAGAATCTTAGCTTTCTACAGATATGTGGCATTAGTACCTAGCTGTACGACACAGTTCTTTAAATACAAATGTTTGACGCTGATCGATAAAAAAACACACCTCAACATAACTTTCTTTTTTAACTTTGAATTTTTTTTAATTTATTTCCACACCAGGTGTGTGTGTGTGTGTATGTGTGTGTGTGTGTGTGTGTGTGTGTGTGTGTGTGTAAGTGAGTAAGAGAGAGACAGAGAGAGAGAGGGGGAGTGTGTGTGTGTGTGTGTAGCTTAATTTGTAATATTTTTTATACCACTACTACCTAGAACTTGTCAGACACTCAGTGCGTGAAGTAAAATAAAACTGGTTAGAGCCAACTGACGGTTTAAAAAAAGTTTAAACCGTTAAAGTAAAAAAAAAAATCTCCGACAGGCAGAGACGCAACGCGAGTCGCTTTCTACCAGCACCACGTCTGAACGAACCCACGTTTAACAGAACTCTACTGGTTAATAAGTAAGTACAAACTGAAATAAAAACAAACTTCAAGCTGAAGAAACCCTAAACGTTAACGGAAAAGACCCGCGAACCTGAGTGACTGAGAGACAGAGAGCTGTTCTTTGAGTGAGTGAGCAGAGCGGTGTGTGAAGGGGAGGAGCGCTGTGACGCTGTGTGAGGATTTTCATTCAGTCCGAGCACAGATATTGACTCGTATTACTCGTATAATACTCGTGCTCGGCAAAAGTGCTTTATCCGTACCGGATACTCGTTTCAGCCGAGTAATAATTATAATTCATGATAATAATTAATAATAGATATATAATATATAAATTATTAGTAATAATAACTATATTTATTATTATTAATATTGTGCGGGAGGGGTCTACTCACGTGTGTATAATAATGACCCAGGGTGACCAATAGCAACAGATCTACCAGCCAACACAGGTGACTTTTCGTTTCAAGGGTCTGTGGTTTCATCCATTGGTGAAGTGAGACAAATTCGCACAAGTGATTTTGCTGCGATTCATATGCTAATTAGATCACATCTTCACTCTCCCCTCTTCAACTCTACGAATTTTCCACATAGGCTCGAGTGGAGAATACGTAATTTACCCTCAACACCCGACATTTAACGGAGCAAACAGCGGGGAAGTTCTTAACCCTTGTGTTGTCCCTGCTTCCCCATGCTGTTGGCTGTGAGCGTTTGGGTAGCGATTTGACTAACGCTTGTTTGCGATACCCTGCTTCAAACACACAGACGCACGCGCACACGTGCACACGCACAGCCCACCACACATCAGCACGCGCACGAAGGGCAGTGGAAAAGCGAACAGCCCTTGCAGATGTATTTGTCGCACCCGCTCCAAGTTGCGCGCCGGTGTGACGTAGGACCCCTGGGATGCCCGCGTTGGGGAGTCTCATCGGCCTGGGTCTCTGAGACCCGAAGGCTTGCGCCGAGGGGCTTGTGCGGCTGCTCGCGTTGAGGGCCGTCACTCTGATCGGGGTCCCTGTGACCCTGAGACTCGCGACGCTGGACTGACAAGCTCCATCCGTTTGTGTAATCGAAACCTGCTCCTGCTCGGTGATGAGAAGAAGAAGAAGAAGAAGAAGAAGAAGAAGAATAATAAGAAGAAGACTCTTGCTGAGTAATAATAAAAAAGAAATTACTTTTTATTTGTTTATTTCTTATAGTGTGCATCTTGGGAGTGAGTGTGGTGAGTGAGCTGGAGAAAGTTTGCTGCAGGTGGAGGCTCCGGCCTCCACAAGCTTACGCGCCGACACAGCATCAAACTGTGTCCAGCTGTGGACTGCTCGGTGGAGGAGGTCAGTCCGGCTGTGGGTGAAGTGGTTGTGGGGTCAGTGTGAAGTCTGCCTCACGTATGAACAGTGCTGTGGTGGTGTTTATAGATAGCGTAGAAAAAGTTAACCAGCTACTTGAGAGGGGAGTGGTGACTCAGGGCTCCTTCACACCTGTGTTGTCCCTGGCTGATCCAGTCAAGAAGGTGCGCATATCTCATATCTGCCCCCGTTTCTGAAAAATGAGGGAACATCCCCTGCCTGCCTTGGGGGATGCTGGGGCCTCTTTGTCTCTCTTTCTCTCTGCTGTGCTGTGCATGGCTGCCCACTGCTCCACCATTGTGTCCTCCTGTGTTCATCAGATGGGACAAAAGCAGAGAACAAATTTTCCACCATTTGCATGTCGTGTGTGTGTGTGTGTGTGTGTGTGTGCATGTGTGTGGGACCAATAAATGTATCTTCTCTCTCTCTCTGGAACTTCACTGAGAAAATAAAAGTGACATGAAAAATCAAAATCTCTCTCTCTCTATCTCTCTCTCTCTCTATATATATATATATATATATATATCCCTCTCTCTCTCTCTCTCTCTCTCTCTCTCTCTCTCTCTCTCTCTCTCTCTCTCTCTCTCTCTCTCTCTCTGTGTGACTGGCCGTTCTGTGATCATCAGCTGACTCTGTTAAAATGTCAGGGTTTTCGCTTCACTGTAGGGCCTTTATTTCTTCTGGAGTTATGTGTGTGAAGTTAGATGACGTGGGCGAGGGTGTTCCGGCCCCCACATGGGTGCGTTGCAAAACTCTTTATCAAACCATTGTGTCGTAAGGAAGTTCATGCACAAAAAGAAAGGCAATCCCTCCAGCAGTTTATGGTTTAGGTTGAAAAGATGATAAATAAAGTGTGTGTCTTTATCCCTGCTACACTCTCATTGTCAATTTTTTTTACGTTATGTTTCATGAAAATAGGTGTTACGATGATCACTTATCCAACCTTTTGTTATTGCTCACATGTCAGTGTTGTGCCTTCACTGTGGAGTCTTTCTTCTTTCAGGAGTCATAAGACTTCACACACTCACCCCCACTTTCACCACCTGACTTACAGTATTTCACCATCAGACACACTTTTCACGCTGGACGCTGTCAGCTAGGATCATTCGAGGTCAGAGTTATAGATGCTACGATGATCACTTATCCAACCTTTTGTTCTTGCTCAGTGATCGTTGAAAATTACAATACAGTGCAGCAGCACATAAAATGATACAGGGGAAGTATACTGGTCTAGCCATTATCAGTTACGTTCATATGTCGCATAAACCGAACCAGATACTGAAGTGGGTGGTGAGATGTATCAACTACATGTACAACAAATCTATAAGATGAGTCATTGCTTTTCAATATAATGAAAGTTATATTTTAATTAATATTATGTTCCTTTATATAAGATCATGGCTTAGATTCATAAGTTTTTTTGTCAGATGTCCATTCAGTTTAGGGGTAAAAATCAGGATGAAATACAAGGAAGATGAAATAAAAAAATAATAAAAGCGTGTGTGGATTTTTTTAGCACATTTACAAGTCTACTCTGTGCACATATTTGAATCCAGGTTATGCAGAGTATCACTGTCTATTTTTGAAAAGTTCAGCTTCAGGGAAAACATAGCTGCCTCTCGTGCCATGTCAGTGTTGTGCCTTCACTGTGGAGTCTCTCTTCTTTCAGGAGTCATAAGACTTCACACACTCACCCCCACTTTCACCACCTGACTTACAGTATTTCACCATCAGTCACACTTTTCATGCTGGACGCTGTCAGCTAGGATCAATCGAGCTCAGAGTTACAGAGAAGACAGACCAACACGGCCACTGTCTTTGGCAGAGAGAGTGAAAAGGCAGGATTCATTTCGAAGGAGAGAAGCCATCGTTAGGTGAGTAAAAATCAGCTGTTGTTCAGTGATCGCTGAAAAAATTAAATTACGATACAGTGGCAGAGTGTTTAACTTGTTTTAACTTTTACCTCCGCTCGCCACACACTCCAAGTTGCGCCCGCGGTAGGTAATGTCTCCAGTCTGGGTCTCAGCAACCCGAAGACGTGATCCACGGGGCCCGCACGGCCGCTCGTGTTGAGGGCAGTGTCTCCAATCGGGGGTCTGCGGGACCCGAGGGCACGCGCAGCGAGCCTGCCCGGCTGCCTGTATCTATTGACCGGAATGAACTGAACCTGTTCTTGCGCACGCGCGCACGCACACAAACACATGCTGGGTCAACCAAACCCTGGGACAACACAAGGGTGTTAAGTTTGTTGCTCCTTCGCCGCATCACCGGGTGAGAATTTCTTCTGTTTTTAATCCAAAATAAGATATTTACATGGTGAGTAAGTACAGTTTTATTTGCTGATCGGTGTAATAATGAATCATGCATTTTGCTGTGTGTTGCGAGAAAAGAGTAGGGAATGAATGATTATATGTATGATTTTTCAGTCGCAGACTCCTGACACTGTCATGCTCATTCGACAGGCTGAGGAGGTCCTTTGTCCCCAGGGCCGTTCAGCTACATAACACCACGCAGAAGGGGGGGGGGGGGGACTTCCCTGCATGAGTCTACCTCAGTCTGCCCTCCCTTTCTCTACTCTTCTCTGCTCATCTCATCTCATTATTATATACCAACCCACTGTCCATCCCTTTACTGGCTATACAAGCCCCATGCAAAGACTTTACCACTACATATTCAAAATATATTTAGATATTTATATATATATTTTTTTTCTGCTGTTTTTATATATATACAGTTTATATTTTATTGTACTATCCACTCAAGCAGCACGAGAACACTTTCCTACTGGACACTGACACAATCACATCATTGCATTCCATTCCTGTATCTGTAAATATGTTCTCCGAATGTGATATATGTATGTATGTCAGTGATGTGTTAAGTGTACAAGCTACTGGATGATCTGAATTTCCCATGGGATTAATAAAGTACCCATCTATCTATCCAAGAAGAAGAAGAAGAAGAAGAAGAAGAAGAAGAAGAAGAAGAAAAAGGAGAAGAAAAAGGAGAAGAAGAAGAAGAAGAAGAAAAAGAAGACAAATGCACAATAATCACATTAAGCAGTCGCTGGCAGTGAAATGCTTGAGTCACAGGCTCTCTTCTAGCAATGCTCACGTAATTACAACCTAAAATATAAAATAGAAATAGTATAAAATAGAATGAAATAGAATATCAAAATTTAAAATAGAAAATAAAGTATATATATATATATATATAATATATATTTGTTGGGACATGGTTTTTGTCCAAACCACAGGCCTCCTTTCAGTCAAACTTGAAAAAAACATGCCGCATGTGCTGGAGTGGACTCAATCTCCCAAGATGCCACTTTTAGAAAGTCAAGGAACTCAGTCTCCCAGAGGATGTAACAGGATGTCTGGGCCATGTCACACAAAGGGTCAACTCCTATTGGTCACTCTGGTCCAAGACCTGTGAGGTCACCGGTGCCAATATAAGGAGTGGTCTCCCCAAACTCACTCTCTTTCCATCCACCCACCGAGGACAGCAAGGCTTTCCAGCCGTTTCTCCTGCATTGCTGAGGAGAGGGCCTGGCTGCCCCAGCCTAATCTTCCCAACCCACAACCGGAGGTCAGAGGTGCAGCTCCCAGCTCACCCCTCTCAAGGAAATCTCCTCGCCCTTCAAGCTCTTCAAAACTCCTCGTAGCGACGCGATGTCCTGCAGGAGAACTTCAACCAGCTTCTGAGCACACGGCTCGACAGAATCGCGAATGCAGAACTCTACGACAACAAAGCCAGGAGACATCACAGAACTGCAAACTGAACAGCAACTTTCTTTTCCTCTTTCCCTCGGACTGGTAACATAATCTGGGCTTAATAATTATACATGCTAAGCAAGACTGTTTACTCAATTCTGTGTGTTTTCAAGTTTGATATATGCTGTGACGTTGAAGGTATAAGTTAAATGAAGGTTAATGCTAGTTAGGCTCGCCACAGGCTTTGTCCCTGACTCTATCCTTATCTGATTAACATCCACACAGACACGCATGGCATCTCACCAAGTTAAACCTTCCCCCTCAGCCATAAAGCAACGGCCCACAGAAGAGGGGGCACACACACACCTCCTTGTTAGTTTGATTGTTTAGTAATTTGTGTTTTTATACTTTATTATGTTAATATTAATGTTCGTCTTTCACAAATGTCTGTCATTAATATTGCATAAGTGAATTTTGCCAACCGTAACACTGTTAAGAACTCCATAACCTTCCCTGTTCATTATATAATCTTTAATGGTAAAATATTGAGATTTCTAATTGAACTAGATCTAAATGAGACTGGTGCCCCGCGAGAACTTTAACCAATTAAAGTTATGATTTAATATTAATATTTTAAATATTAATGTTTTATATTTTATTTTGATATCCAAATTTATTGAGTGCATAAAGGCACACCATTCTATGGAAACACTTTTTAAGCACTATTGCACAACATAAATGGTGCAGCCCGTGTGAGGCAGAGTAAAGTTGGCAAAAACTTCATGACTATGCAATATTAATGTGTTTTAAATTTTTGGCAAAAGCCAGAAATAGGTGAATTTGGAATTTTCAGTCAAGCCAGAGGCTTGAATTCAATTCCACTAGTCTGCTACCGGAGTAGACATTCAACCGTATTTACAAACAAGTGCATTGTGGTGAAATTTAATTTACTCATAAATTAAATGTTTATTAATAATTAATTATTAAGAACTACCACTTTAAGTCCCATATTGTTACCCTAAAAGATTGCTATTGTTGCTAATAATTCTAGTTGAATGTTCTTTGTTGAAATTTTAAGAATTTCTTTTAACATTTGAATATCACATATTCAATGTTAACTGGTCAAGCTGCAAAATTGCCTGTAACTGTTAAATGCTGTTGAATTAAGACATAGCTTACCCTATGTAACAGAGCTTGTACCTGGCTGTTACTGCCTAGCATATCAGCCTAAGTTGGATAAGAGAACATGAGAAAGAGCCACAGCATGCTTACAGCTCTGTGAATTTATAGAACCCCTAACTGTTACTGCCCTGCATATCAGTTAGTGTGATTCAAAGTTTGGTGAATTGTTTTACTCTACATAGTTTTGGTTAGGCTAGTGTGTGATCAAATCCACACTACAAGGTGTCTGCCATCGCAACACCAAAGCCAACCACACTGTTGTTGATTTATAAACTTAAATCTAATCCTTACATTACTGATTAAACAATGGAGAACCCCTTTGTAGAACAGTTTGTTTCTTCCCTAGCAACGAGCCTGACCCCCGGCTATCCTGAATTCATCAACAAGTTGAACTTCAATGAGTGTAATAAAGAAATAGATTATCTACTTAATGACAGGTGTGATGCTCAAACAGCATCAAAGGGTCCATTGTTGAAATGTATGATTCTTAATTTCCACAGGCAAATCAACCTTGCCTGTCAGAGCAAAGCAGCCATGGAAAAGGAGGTAAATGCCCTTAGATCACAAAATGCTTTTCTCCTCCAGGAGGTTCAGACAGCAGGCAGCATGGGGACACAGAGCGTATCCGCCATGTTCACCAACTGCCCAGAGATAGGCATTCCCACAGTAGAAGCTGCAGGAAGCCGTACTCTGACATTCTGGCCCAAACAGACAACCACTACTCAGAAGATGACGACAGCATCTCTGAGTACAGTTCAAAATATGGTTATGACCGAGCACACAGTGACAGCGCCTCTGAACGCAACTTAGAGCCTGGCCCCGCAGCGCGTTACAGCCCTGAGCCGAGACACAGGCGATCCAAAGCTCGCTCCTCACGGCCATAACCAAAACACAGTTAAATCCTGTAAGGCCAGTCAGTATTAAGTTTCATGCAGTTAAAATAGGAAAACTGTTTTTTTCAGCAGCAAACTCAAAAACCTAAATTCTGATTAAACTTATATACCACTGCCAACTTTGTAAATATGTTTGGATCGAACACCTTTCATATCATAATAAAAGTCCATTCCACACAGGTTAGGACATTAGCATATTATTACAGAAACAAGGATACAGTCATTTGAATTTTGAGATTTTGCAAATTTACAAATGTCAAATTTTTCTGTTTTCTCCTTAAACCTAGTGAACAGCACAGGTTATTCATATTGTACTGTTACTGTAACTCTGAATGATTTGTCTAATTTGAATCTTGCTTAGCTTAACTAGATAGTATATACAAATGCCAAGATGTTACCGTCCAAATGAACTGACAATTGACTTTTCCAGCCTTGCACTAAACATGTTCAGATATGCCCTCAGGAACCCACATCAGGTGCGATCCCTGAAGCCACAGGGGGGATGTTGGGACATGGTTTTGTCCCCAACATATTGTTAACAGCTGAAGAGAAAATAAAACATAAATAGTGGTAATTTTGTGCAATGATGCAAATATGTCACGGTGCTGGTTTGTGGGAGTTATTGCAGTTCAGAGGAGTGTAAAAATCTCATGGCCTGGGGAATGAAACTGTCTCTGAGCCTGGTGGTGCGGGCCCTGATGCTGCGGTACCGTCGGCCAGATGGCAGCAGGCAAAAATGTTTATGGCTGGGGTGAAAGGGGTCTTTAAAAATCCGGCTGCCCGTCATCCTGCACCGCTGGTTGTAGAAGTCGTCTATGGATGGTGGTGCCGTCCTGGTGATGTGCTGGGCGGACTTCACCACCCCCTGTAGAGCCTCACGGTTCAGGGCGGTGCAGCTGCCACACCGGTCGGTGATGCAGCCAGTCAGGATGCTCTCTGTAGTGCACCTGTAGAAGTTGCCTGGAGAATCCTGGAGTCCACGTGGAGCCTCCGCAGCCTGCGGAGGAAGAAGAGTCGCTGCCTGCCCGTCGTCCTCTGGGAGAGATGCAGACACTACATCAGCACTGCTGGTTTTAGCTTTGTAATCTGTGAGCGTGTGTACCTGGATTTTCCTGTATTCCTCCAGATCCCCTGAGATGTAGGCAGCAGTCCGTGCTTTGTCCGTGCCTGGATCTCTGCGACCCGAAGGCTCGCAGAGAGTCTTATTTTCTTCTCCTTCAACTCCTTCTCCTTCTTCTCATCACCGAGCAGGAACAGACTCGAGTACACGACGCAGGGAGCCGGGTCGGTCCAGCGTCGCGAGTCTCAGGGTCACAGGCCCTGACCGACAAGCGACAGGGCCCGCGACACACCGGCCCTACATCTTTGCATGTGTCGTTCAGCTATCAGAGAAATTATAAAAATTAGTTTCTTTTTTATTGTTATTATTACTGCGCACAAGTCCTCTTTTTCTCCTTCTTCTCATTCTTCTTCTTCATCTTCTCATCACCGAGCAAGAACAGGCTCGAGGACATGACCCGGGGAGCCGGACAGGCCCGGCTTCGCGAGTCTCAGGGTCACAGGGACGCCGATGGGAGAGACGGCCCTCAACGTGAGCAGCCGCGCAAGCCAATCGTTGCGAGCCTTCGGGTTTCAGACACCCAGCCCGTAGAGACTCGCCAACGCGGGCATCCCATGGGTCCTAGGTCACACCGGCGCGCAGCTTTTTCTCCTTCTCCTCATTCTTCGTCTTCTTCTTCTCATCACTGAGCAAGAACAGGCTCGTTTAAGGGGAGCCGGACAGGCACGGCTTCGCGAGTCTCAGGGTCACAGGGACGCCGATGGGAGAGACGGCCCTCAACGTGAGCAGCCGCGCAAGCCCCTCGTTGCGAGCCTTCGGGTTTCAGACACCCAGCCCGTAGAGACTCGCCAACGCGGGCACCCCATGGGTCCTAGGTCACACCGGCGCGCATCTTTTTCGCCTTCTCCTCATTCTTCGTCTTCTTCTTCTCATCACTGAGCAAGAACAGGCTCGAGTAAGGGGAGCCGGACAGGCACGGCTTCGCGAGTCTCAGGGTCACAGGGACGCCGATGGGAGAGACGGCCCTCAACTCGAGCAGCCGCGCAAGCCCCTCGTTGCGAGCCTTCGGGTTTCAGACACCCAGCCCGTAGAGACTCGCCAACGCGGGCACCCCATGGATCCTAGGTCACACCGGCGCGCATCTTTTTCGCCTTCTCCTCATTCTTCGTCTTCTTCTTCTCATCACTGAGCAAGAACAGGCTCGAGTAAGGGGAGCCGGACAGGCACGGCTTCGCGAGTCTCAGGGTCACAGGGACGCCGATGGGAGAGACGGCCCTCAACTCGAGCAGCCGCGCAAGCCCCTCGTTGTGAGCCTTCGGGTTTCAGACACCCAGCCCGTAGAGACTCGCCAACGCGGGCACCCCATGGATCCTAGGTCACACCGGCGCGCATCTTTTTCGCCTTCTCCTCATTCTTCGTCTTCTTCTTCTCATCACTGAGCAAGAACAGGCTCGAGTAAGGGGAGCCGGACAGGCACGGCTTCGCGAGTCTCAGGGTCACAGGGACGCCGATGGGAGAGACGGCCCTTAACTCAAGCGGCCGACTTGGAGCGTGGCGTGCGGAGATTACAAAAATAAGTCAAGCGCTTTGCCACTGCATCATAACTTTCTTTTTTCAACCATCACTGAGCAACAACAGGATCGAGGACACGACGCGGGGAGCCTAACAGGCTCGGCTCCACGAGTCTCAGGGTCACAGGGATGTCTCTCCCATCGGCGTCCCTGTGGCCCTGAGACTCGCGAAGCCGTGCCTGTCCGGCTCCCCTTGTCGTGTACTCAGCCCTCAAGGCGAGCAGCCACGCAAGCCTCTCAGCGCGAGCCTTCGGGTTTCAGAGAACCAGGCCGAAGAGACTCCCCAACGCAGGCATCCCAGGGGTCCTACATCACACTGGCGCGCAACTTGTAGCGTGGCGTGCGGAGATTACAAAAAAAAGTCAAATGCTTTGCCACAGCATCTCAATTTTCATTTTTCAACGATCATTGAGCAACCACAGGCTAGAGGAAACAACGCAAGGGGCCAGACAGGCCCGGCTACAAGAGTCTCAGGGTCACAGGGACGCCGATGGGAGAGACGGCCCTCAACGTGAGCAGCCGCGCAAGCCCCTCATAGCGAGCCTTCGAGTTTCAGACACCCAGCCCGTAGAGAATCGCCAACGCGGGCCTCCCATGGGTCCTAGGTCACACTGGCACGCAACTTGAAGCCTGGGGTGCTGAGATTACACCGACCCTACGTCTTTGAATGTGTCGTTCAGCTGTAAGAGAAATGATAAAAATGTGTTTCGTTTTTATTATTATTACTGCACAAGAGTCTTCTTTTCTTCTCCTTCTCCTCCTTCTCCATCTTCTTCTTCTTCTCATCACCGAGCAAGAACAGGCCCGAGTACACGACAAGGGGAGCCGCACAGGCACAGCTTCGCGAGTCTCAGGGTCACAGGGACGCCGATGGGAGAGACGGCCCTCAACGTGAGCAGCCGTGCAAGCCCCTCGTAAGTCAAGCGCTTTGCCACTGCATCATCATTTTATTTTTTCAACAATCACTGAGCAACAACAGGCTAGAGGAAACAACGCAAGGGGCCAGACAGGCCCGGCTTCGAGAGTCTCAGGGTCACAGGGACGCCGATGGGAGAGACGGCCCTCAACGTGAGCAGCCGCGCAAGCCCCTCGTAGCGAGCCTTCGAGTTTCAGACACCCAGCCCGTAGAGACTCGCCAATGCGGGCCTCCCATGGGTCCTAGGTCACACTGGCATGCAACTTGGAGCCTGGGGTGCTGAGATTACACCGACCCTACGTCTTTGAATGTGTCGTTCAGCTGTAAGAGAAATGATAAAACTGTGTTTCGTTTTTATTATTATTACTGCACAAGAGTCTTCTTTTCTTCTCCTTCTCCTCCTTCTCCATCTTCTTCTTCTTCTCATCACCGAGCAAGAACAGGCCCGAGTACACGACAAGGGGAGCCGGACAGGCACGGCTTCGCGAGTCTTCTTTTTCGCCTTCTCCTCATTCTTGATCTTCTTCTTCTCATCACCGAGCAAGAACAGGCTCGAGGACACGACGCGGGGAGCCAAAAAGGATCGGCTCCACGAGTCTCAGGGTCAGAGGGACGCCGATGGGAGACATGGCCCTCAACGCGTGCAGCCGCGCAAGCCCCTCGTTGCGAGCCTTCGGGGTTCAGAGACCCAGGACCCGAAGAGACTCCCCAACGCGGGCATCCCATGGGTCCTAGGTCACACCGGCACGCAACTTGGAGCCTGGGGTGCTGAGATTACACCGACCATACAACAGGCTCGGCTCCACGAGTCTCAGGGTCACAGCGATGTCTCTCCCATCAGCGTCCCTGTGACCCTGAGACTTGAGAAGCCGTGCCTGTCCGGCTCCCCGCGTCGTGTACTCAGCCCTCAACAGGAGCAACAACGCAAGCCTCTACGTCTTTGCATGTGTCGTTCAGCTGTAAGAGAAATGATAAAAATGTGTTTCTTTGTTATTATTATTACTGCACAAGAGTCTTCTTTTCTTCTCCTTCTCCTCCTTTTCCATCTTCTTCTTCTCATCACCGAGCAAGAACAGGCTCGAGTACACGACAAGGAGAGCCGCACAGGCACGGCTTCGCGAGTCTCAGGGTCACAGTGATGTCTCTCCCATCGGCGTCCCTGCGACCCTGAGACCCGCAAAGCCGTGCCTGTCCGGCTCCCCTCGTCGTGTACTCAGCCCTCAACGCGAGCAGCCACGCAAGCCTCTCGGCGCGAGCCTTCGGGTTTCAGAGAACCAGGTCGAAGAGACTCCCCAACGCAGGCATCCCAGGGGTCCTACATCACACCGGCGCGCAACTTGGAGCGTGGCGTGCTGAGATTACACCGACCCTACGTCTTTGCATGTGTCGTTCAGCTGTAAGAGAAATAATACAAATGAGTTTCTCCTTCTCCTCATTCTTCATCTTCTTCTTCTCATCATCGAGCAAGAACAGGCTAGAGTACACGACGCAAGGAACCAAACAGGCTAGGCTCCACGAGTCTCAGGGTTACAGGGACCCCGATGGGAGACACAGCCCTCAACGCGAGCAGCCACGCGAGACTCTCGGTGTGAGCCGTCGGGTTTCAGAGACCCAGGACCCGAAGAGACTCCCCAACGCAGGCATCCCAGGGGTCCTACGTCACACCGGTGCGCAACTTGGAGCGTGGCGTTCAGAGATTACAAAAAAAAATGTCAAACGCTTTGCCACAGCATCTTAATTTTCTTTTTTCAACAATCACTGAGCAACATCAGGGCCGAGGACACGACGCGGGGAGCCAAAGCGGCACGGCTTCGCGAGTCTCAGGGTCAGAGGGACGCCGATGGGAGACACAGCCCTCAACGCGTTCTGTCCGGTTCCCCGCGTCTTGTTCTCGAGGCTGTTCTTGCTCAGTGATGAGAAGAAGAAGGAGGAGAAGGAGGAGAAGGAGAAGAAAAGAAGACTCTTGTGCAGTAATAATAATAAAAAAGAAACACAATTGTATCCTTTCTCTTATAGCCGAACGACACATTCCAAGACATTGGGCCGGTGTAATCTCAGCACGCCACGCTCCAAGTTGCGCGCCGGTGTGACATAGGACCCCCGGGATGCCCGCGTTGGGGAGTCTCTTCGGGTCCTGGGTCTCTGACACACGAAGGCTCACAACGAGGGGCTTGCGCGGCTGCTCGCGTTGAGGGCCATCTCTCCCATCGGCGTCCCTCTGTTCTTGCTCGGTGATGAGAAGAAGAAGAAGGAGAAGGAGAAGAAGGAGAAAAGAAGACTCGTGCGCAGTAATAATAATAAAAAAGAAACACATTTTTATTATTTCTCTTATAGCTGCAAGACACAAGCAAAGACCTAGGGCCGGTGTGACATGAGGCCTGTCGCTTGTCGGTCGGAGTCCATGTGACCATTATACTCGCGACGCTGGACCGACCCGGCTGCCAGCGTTGTGTACTCGAGTCTGTTCTTGCTCGGTGATGAGAAGAAGAAGAAGGAGAAGGAGGAAAAGGAGAAGAAAAGAAGACTCTTGTGCAGTAATAATAATAAAAAAGAAACTAAGTTTTATCATTTCTCTTATAGCTGAACGACACGTGCAAAGACGTAGGGCCGGTGTAATCTCAGCACGCCACGCTCCAAGTTGCGCGCCGGTGTGACCTACGACCCCCGGGATAAGTGCGTTGGGGAGTCTCTTCGGGTCCTGGGACTCTGACACACGAAGGCTCGCAACGAGAGGCTTGCGCGGCTGCTCGCGTTGAGGGCCATCTCTCCCATCGGCGTCCCTCTGACCCTGGGACTCGCGATGCTGGACCGACCCGGCTGTCAGTGTCGTGTACTCGAGCCTGTTCTTGCTCGGTGATGAGAAGGAGGAGAAGGAGAAGAAAAGAAGACTCTTGTGCAGTAATAATAATAAAAAAGAAACTAAGTTTTATCATTTCTCTTATAGCTGAACGACACGTGCAAAGACGTAGGGCCGGTGTAATCTCAGCACGCCACGCTCCATGTTGCGCAGCGGTGTGACCTAGGACCCCCGGGATGGCCGCGTTGGGGAGTCTCTTCGGGTCCTGGGTCTCTGAAACCCGAAAGCTCGCAACGAGGAGCTTGCACGGCTGCTTGCGTCTAGGGCCGTCTCTCCCATCGGCGTCCCTCTGACCCTGAGACTCGCGACACTGGACCGAACCGGCTGTCAGTGTCGTGTACTCGAGCCTGTTCTTGCTCGGTGATGAGAAGGAGGAGAAGAAGGAGAAGGAGGAGAAAAATAAGACTTGTGCGCAGTAATAATAATAAAAAAGAAACACACTTTTATTATTTCTCTTATAGCTGAACGACACACGCAAAGACGTAGGGCCGGTGTGACATGAGGCCGGTCGCTTGTCGGTCGGGGTCCCTGTGACCCTTAGACCCGCGACGCTGGACCGACCCGGCTGCCAGCGTTGTGTACTCGATCCTGTTCTGGCTCGGTGATGAGAAGAAGAAGAAGGAGAAGGAGGAGAAAAGAAGACTCTTGTGCAGTAATAATAATACAGAACACACAAACGCACACACACACAGATGCACATGTGCACACGCACAGCCCACCACACATCAGCACGCGCAAGAAGGGCAATAGAAAAGGGAACAGCCCTTGCAGATGTATTTGTCACACCCGCGGCACTTTGTGTGAGTTTTACAGTCCTTGTTCCTGGGGCATATCTGACACCTCTTCCTCTTGCTCGCGGCGAGCGGGGCTGCCACGGAGGCTGCGGCAGCGGTGGCGGCGGCGGCGGCCGCGACGACCAGGGCTAGACAGGAGGCCGGACCCTGGGGTTGTTGCTGTTGCTGTTGCTGTTGCTGTTGCTGTTGCTGCGGGGTTAGGGCCGGAGGGGCGGCCGGACGCTCGGGCCGAGCGTCGTCTCGATCGCTGTCATCGTCTCTCGGCTCGGCGACGGGGGCCGCGGCCGCGACCGCAGCCGCTTTCACAGCCTTCACGACCGCGACTGACGCCGCGGTGCGGGGAACGCGTTTCCGCCGCACGATGTAAGGCGCCACGAGAGCCTTTCCCAGCCGCTCGAGGAACACCCTGCGCTTGTTCCGCTTGCCTGCCATCCAGTCGGGGTTGACCTCTCGCCATATCACAAAGGCGTTGTAGGAAGACACGTCGAGGATGTTGTGGAAGACGACCAGGGGCCAGCGCGCGGTCTTCCTCCTGCAGCTGTACGTTCCGATCACCTTGTCCAGGTTGTCCACGCCTCCTTTGTTGCGGTTGTAGTCCAGGACGACGACCGGTTTGCCGTCCGCGCGGTCGCTGACGTCGGCCTCCGAGTGCCGCGTGCTCAGGAGCACCACGTTCCTGTTTTTCTTCCTCGCGACGTACGACACCAGAGTGGCGGCGGGCGTGAAGGCGAACACGGAGGAGAACGCCGGTCGTCCCTTGACCGCGAGCAGCCGGGGCGGGAGCTCGGGCTTGTTCTTCCGAACCGTGCCGACCACGGTGACGTTCCTCTCCAGGAGCCGCCGCGCGAGTTCGTAGGAGGTGAAGTAATTGTTGCACGTGACGTTGCGCCCGCTCAGTCCCTCCGTGAGGTCGAGCACGACCCGCAGCCCCAGGTTCCTCTCCGGATGCCCGCCGCTCGGCTTTCCGGTGTAGACTTGCATCTTCCAAGCGTAGCTGGATCTGGCGTCGCACGCCACCCACGACTTGATCCCGTATTTCGCCGGCTTGCTGGGCATGTACTGTCGGAAAGGACACCGGCCTGGCGCGTGTGTGTGAGTGTGTTGGGGGGGGGGAGAGACGAAACATGAATATCGACAATATCTTCAGGGAAGAAGAAGAAGAAGAAGAAGAAGAAGAAGAAGAAGAAGAAGAAGAAAGCTCAGAGTCGCCAGGTGCATACCGGCGGACAACCAACGAGGCCACGTAACATAACCGGGCAGTGACCAGAAATACACAACAAAAAAAGAATTGTAAAGAAAAGAATAACAAAAAGAATAACCTCTGAATGGAACCAGTTGCTCGTCCACGGTCACTTCGGGCCCCGGGTTGTAGAGGAGCGGCAGCCTCGCCGCCCAAGCGTCCCAGACCTCTCGCACGGCCGCCAATTTGTTGGGGGCGCGTCTCTCACGTCTCGTCTCGCGGTCGTCGAATCGCAGCAGTCGGGAGTACGTGTGAAAGACCTTCAGGGACATCGTGGCGCGGAATATCGCGCGGCCGCTCTCGGCGTCCCACAGGCTGGCAGTGGCCTCGCCCCGGGACCTGTACACGCCCGCCAAGATCAGCAGCCCCACGTAGGCGCGCAGGTCGGTCGCGTCCATCCCTTTCCAGCCGTCGCCGTATTTCCGACGACCCTCCAGATTAGTCATCTCCAGGACGATGTTCTCTACCGTCGGCGTGACGAACAGGCCGAACGTCGAGACCGCGTCGCTGACGCCGGAAGTCGCGTGTGTCGTGGGACCCGGGTAAGGGACCCCGACGGGCGTAGCGGAGGACGTAGATGAGGAGGCGGAGGCGGAGCGGTCCTCTCGGTGGTACGCCGTCGAGGACCATGATATTTCTCCGGTTTTGGACAGGAAGGTCTCTCTTTCCACGTGTCCTCCTTCTTCTCCTTTTCCTTCTCCTCCTTCTCCCTCTTCTCCTTCTACTTCTACTTCTACTTCTTCTTCTCCTTCTTCTTCTTCTTCTTCTTCTTCTTCTGCCGAGGATGTGCACGATGAGGACTCTGCAGCAGCGGTGTCACGCACCGGGTCGTAGTCCTCGTCGACGCAGTCGTCGGTGTCTTCTTCGTCTTCTGCCTCGTCTTCTTCTTTGTCTTCTTCGTCTTGGTCCTCTGCCTGTTCAGAGGATTGTCTCGAGGAGAACAGCTGTTCGAGAACCTGTTTTCTGGTGAAACGCTCTTGACGTGACATCGCGTGACCTCGTCAGGGACAACGGCACGGTGTTGTACCGACTTGTACCACGGATGCATTGTTAGTAACAGCCTTCTCTCCGAGCTGGTCCCCGTGACCCGAGGGCACGCGCAGCGAGCTTCCCCGGCTGCCAGCGTTGCGTACTCGAGCCTGTTCTTGTTCGGTGAGCGTTGCAAAAAAAAAGAAAATTACGATGCGGTGGCAAAGCGTCTGACTCTTTTTTTGGTACTCTCTGCACGCCACGCTCCAAGTTGCGCGCCGGTGTGACGCGGGACCCCTGGGATGCCCGGGTCGGGGAATCTCTTCGCCCTGGGTCTCTGTGACCCGAAGGCTCGCAACGAGGGGCTTGCGCGGCTGCTCGCGTTGAGGGCCATCTCTCCCATCGGCGTCCCTCTGTTCTTGCTCGGTGATGAGAAGAAGAAAAAGGAGAAGAAGGAGAAGAAGGAGAAGAAGGAGAAGAAGGAGAAAAGGAAACTAATTTTTATTATTTCTCTTATAGCTGAATGACACACGCAAAGACGTAGGGCCGGAGTGACGTGGGACCCCTGGGATGCCCGGGTCGGGGAATCTCTTCGCCCTGGGTCTCTGTGACCTGAAGGCTCGCGACGAGGGGCTTGCGCGGCTGCTCGCGTTGAGGGCCATCTCTCCCATCGGCGTCCCTCTGTTCTTGCTCGGTGATGAGAAGAAGAAGAAGGAGAAGAAAGAGAAGAAGGAGAAGAAGGAGAAGAAGGAGAAAAGGAAACAAATTTGTATTATTTCTCTTATAGCTGAATGACACACGCAAAGACGTAGGGCCGGTGAATCGTGGGACCCCTGGGATGCCCGGGTCGGGGAATCTCTTCGCCCTGGGTCTCTGTGACCCGAAGGCTCGCGACGAGGGGCTTGCGCGGCTGCTCGCGTTGAGGGCCATCTCTCCCATCGGCGTCCCTCTGTTCTTGCTCGGTGATGAGAAGAAGGAGAAGAAGGAGAAGAAGGAGAAGAAGGAGAAAAGGAAACTAATTAGTATTATTTCTCTTATAGCTGAATGACACACGCAAAGACGTAGGGCCGGTGAATCGTGGGACCCCTGGGATGCCCGGGTCGGGGAATCTCTTCGCCCTGGGTCTCTGTGACCCGAAGGCTCGTGACGAGGGGCTTGCGCGGCTGCTCACGTTGAGGACCATCTCTCCCATCGGCGTCCCTCTGTTCTTGCTCGGTGATGAGAAGAAGAAGAAGGAGATGAAGGAGAAGAAGAGGAAAAGGAAACTATTTTTTATTATTTCTCTTATAGCTGAATGACACACGCAAAGACGTAGGGCCGGTGAATCGTGGGACCCCTGGGATGCCCGGGTCGGGGAATCTCTTCGCCCTGGGTCTCTGTGACCCGAAGGCTCGCGACGAGGGGCTTGCGCGGCTGCTCGCCATCTCTCCCATCGGCGTCCCTCTGTTCTTGCTTGGTGATGAGAAGGAGAAGAAGGAGAAGAAAAAGACTCTTGCTCATTGAAGATGATAATAATAATAATAATAATAATAATAAAGGAAGAAGGAAATTCATTTTTATTCTTTTTAGACGTAGGGCCTGTAACACGTCGGCCGGGGTCCCGGTGACCCGAGGGCACGTGCCGCGAGCGTCCCCGGTTGCCAGCGTGGCGTACCCGAGCCCCTGCTGTTGCTCGGTGATAATAAAAATTATAATTATAAGAAGAAGAAGAAGAAGTAGTAGAAGAAAATGAGGTGGCACACGTTTTTTTCTAAAAATAATTTGTATTGCTGCACGCCACGCACAAAGACGGGAGACTGTCACACACACACAAACACATGCTGGGTCAACCAGACCCTGGGACAACACAAGGGTTATACATAGATGACATTAATTTAATAATTGAAGTGGAGAAGTACAGTGAGTTGTATGATCCTCGGAACATGTTGTATAAAGACAACACCAAAATAGACAAATGTTGGGACGCTGTTGCTTATTGTTGGAGCAACAAGTAAGTACATGCTTGAATACTACTGGATCAACGGGTGATATCATTAGCGCTGCCCGGCTGTTCAGACCAAACTTCCCGACCTCAAATGTTGTGGGCTAAATTCGTCCGGCATCCAGGCTACAAGTTAGCAGTTGCGAAAATTCGGCTTCTTGCATAATTTGCAAAACTGCTAATGTAAAAAAATCATATTGTATTGTGAAGTATTAACAGCTATTTATTGGAAACTTTAGTTAAGTAAGTTGTAAAAGTAATGTTGTAAACTAGATTACAATTAGTTGCGGTTGTAATGTACTGGGATGTGTTGTATTCAAATGCTCGACTCGGAGACAGAGATGATAAGGAATCATTTTTACTGGAAGATTATGGTACACAGAGTGGCAGGCCAGTAACAACACAATTCTAATAAGTGTCGAGCAGTATCAGAAGTCGACGGAGATCCAGTCCAGGTTCGGTACACAGGTAAGGCAGTCCAATAACAAGCACACGATTCTGATGAGTGTCAGGCAGTAGCAGGGTTCGGTGAAGATCCATGCCAGGTTCGGCACACAGGTAGACAATAGAAGAGCAGGCAGCGGTACAGACAGGGAAGAAGCAAAAGCAGAACTAGCACCGAGACACAGGAACACACAGACTAAATACACCAGGTGATGAGGAACAGGTGCAAACAATCGGGGAGGAGCAGATAATCAACCAGGTGGAGCACACAAGGCATGGAGTCAGGAGTCTAAAACGAGAGGAGAGATGAGTAAAACAACCACAACACAGAACAGAAGAATAAACGATAAATATCAAGCCAACTTAACTTTAGTAACCAGGACTGGACGTAACAGCAGTTTTCTGTTAAAAAAACAAACAAGAAATTGCTGTAATTTCTATACAACAAAGAACTGTAAAAGGTATCCTGTAATATACTGTATTTCCTTTTACAGTAATTTGACAGTTCTTTATTGGCAACTTTTTTGCCAGGTAAGACAGAATCAGAACAAATTATTACATATGAAGCCTATTCTGTTGATGGCACAGTGCGAGTTCTTATCTTGCAGAGCCTCATTATTTTGAACTGAAATAGTTTGAAATGACTTTAATCAAATGTAAGGTTATGACACATTTGACCAAACAAATGTTTGCACGAGTACCGCTATCGATTGCTGTTTTTCCATCACCATTGCTTTGCACATGCCTGTATTTATCTGCAAAAATAAGGGGAAATTACAGAATTACGCTCCACTGAGTTTCAGGTGAGACCCATATGACCCATTAGCTTTCTATTTCTCTCTGCTGCTTCCTTGCGTCTCAATCTGTTCCTATTTGTCCTTTTCTCATGATCCCTCTTCTTTCTGGTTTCATTACTCTCTAAATTCATTCCTTTCTTCCCTGACTTTATTTAGCTTTCTCTTTACTCTGACTGAGCTTGTCATGAAAAGGTCCACCATTACTCTCTTCTCTCCCTAAATATCCCCCCATCCCACACTCCATCACCTAGGAGGGCAGGAAGGATGGAGGCTGGAGAAGATAGGAATTGGAGAGGAGGATGAGGAATCTGAGAAGGAGGGGAGGATGAAACATTGCTATGCAGACCAAAGACATTAATCTGCAGAGACTTAGCAGCTTTCTATATGTGGTATATCTATGGTGAGTTAACAAAAACCTCTTTCTGTTAACTCTTTTGACATCTTGACACCTACTGTACTACCTACTGTATCTGTTAAAGTTTTTTAATGCCTAACATGGGATCAACAACTCTTTTACAAGTTATATTACACTTTTCAAGCAATGAGTTTCTCTACAGGTTTCAAACAAAAGAAGCGGAGATACTGTGGTTTCGACTTGATTCACAGATGTAACATTGTTAAAGAAAAAGTAGCAATGCTGTTTTTCAAAGACTTATATCAAATGATCTAACTTATGACTCATGTAGAACTAAATCAACCAGGGTAGATATCCGGCAGGGTTGGACTGTGAAAGATATTCAGCCCTGGACCTATCCATGCGGATCGTCCAGGAGGTGGGGGAAGTCCAATAACACTGGCATGGTGGCTCACAACTATTCATCCTGGTGTGCCAATTGGCAAGTGCAACACTGGTCATAAGCAAAGTCTGAGGGTCACTAGAGGGTTTAAGGAATAAGGGGAAAGAAAGAGTTAGGCCATTTCTCTAAATCTAGATTTTTTGGTTGTTTTGCAATACTACAAATGTTCACCTCTTAAGGTTTCTCTTAGATTCACCAACTAGAAAAGGACATTTTCACATCTGTATCTTTGCTGGCAGAAGGACAGCTAAAGAATTTTGAAGGGAGACAGCCATGTGATTTGATGAAGTCTGATGAGTGCTGTAGGTACATATCTGCTTCTGCAGAACTTCGTCCTCGATCTTATAGAGTGATCTTTGCAGAGCCTCTGTGGAGTGTAGGAAAGAATACAGTGACAAAGTGCCTATGTTGACAGAAAGAACAGCAGAGCCCTACAGTGTTGCAGCAATGACAAATAACAATGCAGACATCAATTTAAAAAAGTTGAAAATAAAATGTTCAGTTCCAGCTTTAATGAAAATATCTCTTGACTCAAAGATGTGACGTCTTGTCATTTTAGTTTGTTAATTTCTGTCTCTTTGGTTTTTTCTTTTTCCTGTTTTATTTTGTAGTCTCGCTTTCCTTGTGTGTTGTTTCTGTCTTAACTTCCTGGCCTTGATTGTCATCCCCAATCCTCATGTGTTTCACCTGTGTTTAAATGCCCCTGCCTTCCCTCTGTGTATTTAACCCTCTGTGTTTCCTTTGTCCTTGTTCGGTTCGTTTGTTCTTCTACTCGTTTCTACACGTCGTCATCTATGGTTTGTTTTGTCCTGCAGTCTCGTCCAGCTTTCACGTCCGGATCTTCTGTGTTCCTTGTGCACCTTGACTCACAGCTTCTGCTCCTGTTTTCTCCAGAGTAGGCACCAGTGTTTTTGACTCAAGTAGTCACCTGGTATGTTTTGTTTTTGTCTTGTTTAAAGACTCCTTTTATATTAAATACCTTTTTTGTTTAAACCTCTGCATCCTGGGTCCATCTCCTTCCACAAACTGTGACAAAAGAGCTCTCCTCGCCTGTCCAAAATGAGAACATTTAAGTTTATCGGCCTCCGTTATGAGCAAACTTGACATAAAGTGAAAAGTTGTGAGGTTATTCTTCTTATGGCCAGAGCAAAGAGCTAATAAGAGCTAGAAGAGGTTAATGTGTCAGTGTGTGCGTGAGGAAGGCTGGATGGAGAAGGTGAGTTGAGGGTAAGAAACGATACAATGTTTTTTTTTTTTTTGTTAATTCAAAAATGGTATGTGTCGTAAACTTTAACTGCTCACACTAGTTAGTCAAATACAATTTCTTGTAATTTAGTAGTGGTTCAGGAATAAAACTCTATGGTAATTCAGACTAAATTAGCCTGGTTCCTCTTCTCCGAAAATAACTTTTCCTTTTGTTCAGGTCTAGACAAAGGCCATCCAAGCTTTGCTGGCAGGATTATGAGTATTTCTGCCACCAGAGCCTGACTCAATCACAAACAAAATATGACATTGGGGCATCTGTAGATTGTTGTAAGAGACACTGGAAGTGAACAGATCATATCACGTCACCTCTGCTACTCTGTGACGTTTTTCCCAATCATCTTTTTTTTAAGCAAATCACTCTTTTTAAGTGACTTTCACAATTATTTGATGATTATTTGGGCTTTCGAGGCTTAGCTTATGTGCATCACCGGTCGGCTCTGACAAGATAATTAATGTAGAGGTTAATATTAGATTTCTAATTTGCTGCTCTCTGTGTGATGTATTTACAAAGCTGCTTTAAATATTGCAACGTTTTATTGTTATATTCTGACATTACCAGGGAAACTGTCTCACGGTCTACTCTAAGGCGAGAAGATCCACAAAGACAGATGACTCAGTGGGTTTCTGCGAACAATTATTGCCAATGTGTATTGAAAAGAGTCTACATGTAGCAGCTGTTAGAGAACATTTAGCCGAATGCATCTGTAGGGGTACACCCAGAGTGTGGACATATTTATTTATGTGCAGCCCCTGCGTTTACAATGGGACATCAATCCACCCAATAGCACCACAGAGCTTGGCAATAGGTCCAGCCAATCAGTGACTGGAGATTTGGTGCGCTGGCAAATGGAGAGAGCGGAGGGGGCAGGACAAAGAGTGCGGAGAACGGCGACAGAGACTATGGCGGCGCCCGGAGAAACTCACACCTGATAAGGAGTAAATGACAGCGGAACCAGTCGGTTAATTATAATTTTAGCTCTAAGTTTGTTAAAGTTTGTTAGTGTCCGTGTTGCGGAAGTATTACGGTTGGAGTGAAAAAGGAGTTTACACCACCAGCACTGAAGATTCCCCTGTGACGCAGTTAGAAGTATAGCACGTTGCAGCGTGAGGGGAAATATCCTCGCTAGTTAGTAAAGTTTAGCTAACCACTTAGCAACTAGCTCGTCGCCAACGTCGGAGACTTCACCAGGCCAAGGACCGCCAGCCGTTTCGCCACTGCCGCCCTGGATGTGCCAGCGGCGTCGGGGACTTCACCACGCCGGTCAAGGAGGACAGCTAGCAGTTTAGCCACCGCAGCGCCATTACAGCCCTGGACGGTCCGCAGCTCACTTGCCCTCTCTCGCTCCCTCTCCCAAGCTACCGACAGACGGTTTGTTTGTAAGTATTACCCTGCCACATGTGACACCGCATCGTCAGCGAGCAGCAAAGTGTCCGGGACGGTAACGTCCATTTTGGGATTAATTCAATTCACTTTGAGGACCGTGGCTCAACTACTTTGGACTTAACGTGTAAAGCAGTGAACATTGAGTGAACAGACTGTGAAAAACTTTGAATGTGAAAGATATTTGTGGTTCAAAACAATCTTTTGTTATGGGTTTTAAATGAATGTAACTGAATGTCTGTTTGACTTTGAGTTTATTGCATTTATGCATACCTGTTGCTACCTTTTCGGTTATAGGAACTCACCGGTGAGTAGGACAGGTGTCTTTGTTTAGAGAGAGAGTTGTCTTGAGCAAGGGAAAGAGTTTCAATGCGAAACCATTGTTTTAATTTTCAATTAAATAATAAACTTTTATTTTTTATTTTAAGTCCTATGGTTTGTTCCACCTGTTACACATCCCCACATTACAGGATCTCTTAAGATTTCTCATACTTCTTCACAGCTGATTTGGTATTGCACTATGAACGTTTAGCGAGAGCGGTCATGTGGTAAGGTGATGCCAACCCTGCTTCGTTAAACTCATGGTCACTGCTCTAATGGGTGTAATACACACTGCAGAGTCCATGAGGCTTCTCCCCATCTATCTTATTCGCCTTGAGGGAGCTTTTTAATTACTGCTAAATATAACGTGAACTTGTGAAGATGTAGACCAGTGTTAATTTCGTCGACGAAAACTATAACAAAAAATATTCGTTAACGACCCTTTTACCATGACTAAGATGAGACGAAGACGTAACGAAAACTGATCTTTGAAAATAAAAACTATAACTAAATCTATTTTAACTTTCGTTGACGAGACGAGACGAAAATGTTGGTGGTTGACTAAGTCACAATAATTTTTAAAACATCATCGTATCAGGCCGTCATGAAGTATCAATAGCGGGCGAGTGAGTCTGTGCACTGCAAAAACTGCCCTTCTAAAAAGAAGCAAAAAATTCTTATATTCAATCAAATTATCCTATATCAAGCAAAAAAATCAGCCAATGGGGTAAGCTTTTTTTGCTTGACAAGATTTCTTAAATTAAGCCCAAAATTCTTAGCTCTGAAAGACTAAAATGAGACTTTAAACTAGACAGAAAATCTTAAATTAACCCGAATTCTTCTAAAACAAGCAATGAAAAAATCACAAATTTAAGATTAAGTTACTTAAAATTAGAATTTAAGTCTCTTGACTAAATTAAATTTAAGAATTGACACCTTAATCTGGGATTGATAATGAGCATAAAAGTAGTTAAAATAAGACATAATTTCTTAAAACAGCATAACAAATATAAGTGATGTTGTCTTAAATCAAGACACCAAAACATTCTCATTTAATATTTTTTTATTAACTTTGCAATACAATTGCTCAACTCAACATCCAAAAAAGGACTTCCACATTAGAGCTATCATAATCTAACAGATTGAAAAAACAGTTTTGATCTGAACCTCACTATAAAAAAAAAAATCAGTTATTGTAGCAGCATACTACAGCAATAAACAACATGTTGCAGATGCTTTGCAGCATATTATCCCACAGGAAAGGTTTTCAATCTCACCAACAAATGTGTCCAACTGTGATGAACTTTTTTTTAAAACAGAACATCAACTTTCTTTGAAAGTCTTACAACAGGCAGAGTGGGGCAGAGTGATGGACAAAGGGACTCACTCACTGAATGACTTCCACTCACCCATCGCTTTTTTGTAGTGAGGGGTCAAATCCTGCTCATGAATTGAATCTTGAAGTACCTCTGTCTGCAGTACTGAGAGTAGTGTAGAAATGCACTTGGGGTAGGTCATGTGCAGGGCATAGTAATATGCCATGACGTAGAGAAGTCCCTCATTAAGTCTGTCCATGGTGAAGGTGGTCACAGGTGTTTTTCCGATGGCGATCATGTAGTTGTCCTCAGAAACTAGCAGAACCGGAGAAGACAGGGGTCGCTGTTGCAAGAAACCATTAGGATCCTCAGAAGTCTAGATGACACAATTAAATCAAGAAGATTAGAAAAAACATTGCAAGTAACATAAACTTAAGACCTGGACTAGTACATTAGTGAAATCATATTGTACTTTAAAACACATAGTCACAGTAACCCCTCAGCATTAAGCCCACTGCAAATGCTGAATGCACAGCTAGTTCCAATGATGTTAGTACTACATTAAGTACACTATGGAAAACACTTCCCCTTTGGAGCTTTTGAAATGATAAAAGTTTATCTCAAAGTAACTAAACCTACGTAATATAAAATGTATGCCTGAAACACTGTAACATATATTATGAAATATTTCAGTAAGTCTGTAAATCTCACCGCTAGGACATGGAAAAGAGCCTCGCTGCTTGAGCCCAGTTTCTTCGGTGGCAAAGTGCTGGACGGAAAGAGCAGTGGCAGGGCTCTGAAGACAGCTGTGATATGCTCCACTGGTTTAATGGAAAAGGGACAATACAAGGTGGTACCATAAATAACTTTCCACCTGTTCTGCATCTCTGATATGTACTGGGAGTTGGTCGGTTGGATGATTAGCTGCAGCTCATCCAGCACCTGAAAAATAGATTCAGATAAAGAAAAAAAAAACTGAAAAAAGTACATTCTGATGACTTCTTAAAAAAAAATTAAAAAAAACATTACTTACATGATCCAGTTCTCTGAAACAAGGGTAAGCCTCTAGAATCTTTGTTGCTCTGTCTTGCTCCTTTAAAACATCAGAGGTGATGAAGCATCTTCGAGACTCAAATTCCATGTTCAGCAAATGAGTTACCGCAGCTTTGTTTGGCTTTTTGGACTTGTATATTTCTTGGAGGGTCTTGTAGTGTCTTGCTTGGATTTTCTGGCTGTCCATGATGTCAACTGAACAAGCTGAAGACATTACAGGAACGTTATGGTGGAAAGGGGACATGAGATTTCCAAACTGACAAGTAAAACTGACAAATTAAATGTAATACAATACATACATTCTTCATCACTGCTGTTCCGGTTCTGCACTGGGGTGCTGGTTCTAGGTGACAGATCTACTGGGATGCCCATGGGACTAACAGGTGACCGTTCCAGAATAATGGTGGATGTACTGGAGTCTCCATCGTAGTCAGTAGTTGCAACGTCTGAACTGACTTCTTGTCGTGGTTTCTTGGAAGGAGGACCTTTGGCCTTCTTTGGACTTCTGACATTTGAGAGTCTCTTCATGAGCTTTTTGGCAACATGCTCCTGCGAGGCATACGTAGTTAACATTAAAAAAAATGACAATAGGCTCAAACTTTCTTATATTCTAATTATAGCTTTCGGCAATGTCTTGCTCCATTTGAACTTTCTGTCACGATTTAGCACTGTATGAACAGAAATCTCAGTATTATCATACAGGCAAAAAACAAAAGTGACAAAATCTACTCACCCACTCATTGATTGATGACCTGTCTTTTATCATTGGATAGTAATCCACCAGTCGCTTTGCCATGGCATTCACCTCATGTTTGGTGGGGTATCTGGAGTCCTCTGTGGCTCTTGCGATGGAGATCATGTTAGTCATAGTGTTTCTTATGAGTCGGCAGAAGAGTTCCTTGGATAGGGTCCCATTGTGCTCGGTCCCCAGTCGTTTCTGTTCAAAGTAGGAGCGTCGCACCTGTTCAAGCTCACTGTCGGTGAAGACTATGTATTCTGGGTTTGACATAGTCACAAATTTAGAAGTATTGGCCTCCTCTAATGAAAAGTCACTGCCTCCAGTGGGGGGTGATTGCTGAATTTCGGGAGCAGTATCCACCTAAAACACATTTACACAAACATTTATTGAGTAACTTTGTCATAGTATGTTCTTACTTGTTAGTTTAAGCATTATCATTTTGGGGATTAAAAAAACACTTTTATTTTATATCCACTGTTGAAATGGACTCAAAGCAGAAATGTCATATTTATGTATATGAACCAGATTTAAACTGTGATATTGGAGAATGTTGTACTGTTAAACAGTTATGTTGTACTGTGAAAGACAAACCTGACCTTTTCATCTTTATTTACAACAAGCCATATAGCCCGCCGCCTCAAGAAATTTTCAGGACCAGGAAAGAGGTCTTTGATGTCGTCTCGGGAAAGCGAGGGGAGTAAGTCTTCTCCAATATTAGCAGCTGGAATATAGAACAGTTACAGACAGGGCCAAGAAACAAAGGTTATCATTTAATTCCCTCAGATTTTAACATTTTTACTTCAAGAGCAGTGAGTGAATTTGACAGCATTTATAAATTACCGGTACATATATTGAAGCCATGCAAACTACAGTAAGAGTGACAATAGAGCCTTGCTAGATAAAATGCATTCACATTTCATGTCAGTTAATATATTTTGTAAAGCTTGATAGACAATTGGCACCACAAATGGCACCTTTAAACAAATGCGTTAGCCTACAGATTAAACTCAGGCGCCTTGTACTGATAGTGCCGGGGTCCTGTGCGCGCAAAAGAGCTCCAACGGCCGAATTCAAATTGCAACGGACTCCAAGCGGGGGGGGGGGGAAAGGCGCAACAGGGTGGATTGTACCATCTTCCAAGAGGGGGCGGGGGTGGGCACTAAGACTAAATTAGTTTATTTTGCATTTATACAAATTATATTCATCTAAATAAGATCATATTACTTTATAATTATTAAAATTGAGTCACACTCATGTGATAATTAATAAATGGCAAGTCGTTTCTGCCGTCATAAGACACTGAATTATGGTACGTACCTTTACCTTTTCACGTGACGTATCACCAGGTCCCGGTTCAGACAGTTCAGACAGAGCAGGGGAAAACGCAGGTCGGACTCCAGCTAGTTAACTCAGGCTAAAAACGGGGGAAATGATTTGGCGCTGTGTTATTTGCTTTGTGTTCGTGGCTCTCACTCTCAAATCTTTATTGAGTCATATTAATACTGCTCATAGTCGCAGTCCAGATTTTCGCGTTGTTTGTGGAATTGATGGATGCACCAAAGAGTATCGAGTCTACAACTCACTATGGTATCACATTAGAAGAAACCACTACGAACACCTGGAAAGTGGCAGCAGCAACTCACGGAGAGAGAGGTCAACAGCAAGCCCGGAAGCCTCTTCAGCGGTGAATGCGTGGGCTTACAGGCCAGCTGATGCGACGGTGCAAATCAGAGAGCATCAAACGGATGAAGCAGTGGTGGAAAACAGGGTGCAAGATGTAATGCCTGTTGGGTCATGTCCTGCTGTAGACTCTTCTGCATCATGTCAGTCAGAGGTAAGTCTGTTATTTCCTTCATTACACAGCTAAGCTTTATTATAAATCTTTTTGTTTATGTCTCACCATTTCAAAAAAAATCTCAACTGGATTGTCATAAAATGCTATTTTATCACTGCACATCAGTGTTTGTGGCAACAGTGTGTTTTATTATACGTTCTTTTTTTCCCTTTTTTTTTTTTTAAGGATGACATCAGTTATAACACTCTGACCAGACAAGCTACTGCTATTATGTTGACTGCAAGAGAAAAACACCATCTTTCACAGGTTTGTCTACATACAACATTATTACATGCATTTCATCTGTGGCTCTGTTGATTATCTGCATGTCAAATCCAAGTCAGTTTACAGTTACCTAATTAGTCTCCCTTAGCTGCAACTTAACTTGTATCTCCATGAGACTTCAGTTTTAATAATGCCTTGTATTTGCTCTCTGCTATCTAGTTAGGATAATTTCATATTTTGAATTTACTTTTAATAATGCCTTATCAATTCGTTGAAAAGCATCATTGTGTTGATGTTACTCTTATTAATATTTGTATTATTTATAAAAGAGATTGTGTGCTAAACAGTTTTAAATCTGGACTGTTTGGATTTAATTTGCTCTTCTTTCTTGACTGTTTTTCAGAGAGGTGTGAATGATGTCTTGGCTGCAATGCAGCAATATCAAGCCCTGTTGGTGACTAATCTGAGGAGTCAGCTACAAACTGTATTCCAGCAACATCAAGGAAGTGAACTTGAAAAGGAAGCGATGGCAGTATTCGACCGGATTGAGGATCCATTTTCCTCTGTTGCAACAACATACAGGCAGGACAACGTGATTAAGGAAAATTTCAATTTTGTGGAGTCAGAGGAGGTTACTGTTGGGTATACTGCCTGCTTGAAGAAAAAAGGGACAAAAAGGGTCCTCTCCACAAGAACCAAATGTTTTCATTACGTACCTCTGATTAAAAGTTTAGAACAGTTATTGTCCCATCCAAAAGTTTTAGAAATGATAGATCAGCCGCAAAAATACAGAAGTGGTGGTTATCTGTATGACATCATAGATGGAGAGCTCATGAAATCACACCCTTTATTTTCAGCCCGGCCCTCTGCTTTACAGATAATCATTTACTCAGACGAAATTGAAATCTGCAATCCACTTGGATCTCATGCTTCCAAGAATAAGTTACTAATGTTTTATTATACATTAGGAAACATTGATCCAAAATATAGATCAAAACTCGCTGCAATTCGTCTACTTGCTATTGCAAAGAAGAGAGAGTTGTCTGATTGTGGAGTGGATGGAATTTTGGCCAGGTTGTATGAGGACTTGGAAATGCTATATGATGGTGTTAATATTCAAACTGCGAATGGGGAACGTGAAATATTTGGAGCATTAGTTTCGATATGTGGAGACACCTTAGCACAACATGAGCTTTGTGGATTTAAAGAGGGTGTTGGTTTCGCCTATAGTAAGTGCCGGCAGTGTGAATGTTCGTTTGAGGACATGCAAATGTATTTTGACGAAGACAATTTTGAGCTAAGGACACTAGAAAAACATGTTCGACAGTGTAGTGACATTGAGAAGGCAAATACTGAGTATCTTAGAAACAGTTTAAAGACTACATTTGGCATTAACAGAAGAAGCAAGCTGGTAGAATTTCCGGCCTTTAACTTGATTGAACAAACACCTCAGGATTTGATGCATATAATTCTTGAAGGCATTGCTCCATTAGAAATAAAGTGTGTGTTAAAACAGTTAGTTCTTTTAGGTCAACTAGACTTGGATGTTCTCAATACTGCATTAACTGGATTTCCCTACTCTCCACTTGATGTCAGAGACAAACCAAGCCCTATAGCTTACAGCACATTAGCTTCAAGTGATAATAAATTGAAGCAATCCTCAGGCCAAATGATTGTTCTACTGAAGATATTGCCATTTCTTATTGATACAGCTAAAGATACTGAATACTACAAAATAATTCTTGAACTCATAGAAATTGTTAAAATTGTTTGCTCCTGTCATTGGTCTACAGACAATTAGCAAGTTTAAAAGACTAATTGAACAGCATTTAAAACATATGAAAAGTCTTTTCCCTGATAACAACATTACCCCAAAAATGCATTATTTGATTCATGCTCCATCGCAGATAAAACTCCTGGGACCAATGGTCCGTCACATGTGCATGAGATTTGAATCAAAACATTGTTTTTTCAAACAGTGGGCCTCAAAATTAAATTTTCGAATGTTGTCAAAATGTAAGTCATTCTGAACACCCAATTTTTTTTAACGAGTGTGCATTGGGACCAACTTCAGAAATACGCAACATGTCGTATTTGAAAGAAAAAACAAGGGCTTTCCTTGGAACTGATGACATAGACAATGCAGTGTCTGTTAAATGGATTAATCTAAATGGTAATAAATATATACGGGAGAAGACATTACTTGTAACTGCTGTTAATTCCAATGATTTACCTGAGTTTGGACTTGAGTTGCAGCAGCATACTACTGTTCGCTATGATGGAAATTACATGGCATATACAATAGAGATTCCAAACATGGCACAAGCAACTGAACTCATAGCATCTGATAATCTGGTAGATTTCACTCCATATTATAGTTATACTCACAAGGATGTGACATATGTCCCTACAAAATATTATCTGGGAGATGTGCTTGGGCTACACAGAGCCTCATCTGATGGACTGTAAAAGGCGCACTGTTTAATGTGTTTGCCACAAACTGTGCTTCTTGACCGTCAATTTAGTTGTTTCATGATTCTTTCTTCTTCAGATGAACAATCAATTAGCAGTCAGATGCCGATGCTGCAGGATACTGCATGTTCTTTTGTGATTCAGGATGCAATTGAGTCAAGGGTCATATCATTTTGGCCGTTTTTTCAATTTGTTTTGTTTATGGGCCATGCAGTTTTCATTCAGCATGGTTATTTGTATTATGTTGTGGGTTGTATAGACCAGTCTGCTGTCATCGTAATATGTTAGATATGAAGCAGCAGGTTCTGCCCTGCAATGAAAATAATAATAATAAAAAAAACACTTTAATTGTCCTTGTTTCATGGCATTCTTAAATTGAGAAGTTGTGCAAATGGTCTTACTCTTAAAATAAGGCAAATAATCTTGTCACTACACTGGGTTTTATTGTAAAACATTTTTATACTCTGTTTCTGGTTCATTCTAGCTCAAAATTAGCTGGTATATCTTATCAAGAAAAAGTAAGGCATACTTTCTTAAAATTAGATAATTTTTCTAATCAAAACATGCTTGACAAGATTAATATTCTTTTTGAGCAAAAAAAAAGATAAAAATAACACTTATTTTCTTGATACAAGGCTTTTTTACTTTCTTGAAATTCCTTTTTTGCAGTGTGTGTGCCTGTGCGCTCCCAGATAGCGCACCGGTCCGTAGCTCCGCCCCCCGCCCCGCGCACTCGCTCAGGGAGACAGTGAAAGCAGAGCTCGTTCTCGTGGAGCAGCCGCTCAGTGACTGACTGCTTCTTAACTATGGAAACAGTGAAAACACAGAGTTTCTCTGGTCTCAGCTGCTCAGAGATCAGCGCCACAGCTTCTTGATCAGAGCAGAAGCTGCAGTTGGTTTGAACCGAGCTGCAGTTTCTGTGTTCGCCTCCAGTCTGAGCTGCTCTCACTTTTTGTTTTCACATTTAAAACTAAATATATATTTTTAAGCTATTAGGCTGCAGCTATATGTTTTTACAGAAAAGGCGTTTAATGTGGCTATTAAATGTGACTAAAACTAGACTAAAATGTAATTAGTTTTCGTCGACTAAAACTAGACTAAAACTAAGAAGGATAAGATTGACTAAATGTGACAAACTAATTTTCATTTTCGTCAAAAGACTAAGACTAAATCAAAAATAGCTGCCAAAATTAAAACTGATGTAGACTCTCTTTTATTGCCATTAAAGCATCCTCTCCCATCGAATTTCTTTGGTGCTTGGTTTTAAAAATGTATTTAAAGAAAACACTACAAAAGCAGAAAACTTACAAAATGGAGAGATCAATTGCACTGTGACTCGGTTTGATTACTTGCTTTTGTCAGATCACACTTTTGTTTTGTTTTGTGTTTTACCACTTGTATTTGTTTCGATGGAAACAGTCGTTTTCCTCACTGCTTGGCAATAAAAGCAATTTTCTGAGTCATGAGCAACAACTTCGTCCAATAATGAAACCAAAATATCCAGGCTACAGGTGCTGTCATCTTGCACCATTTCCAAAAGTGAAAACTTGAACATACAACAATGTTATGAATAAAATCTTAAAATAAAGGAAACCATCTTTATAAACAATGTAATTGACTTGACTTGATTTTTTTATTATTTAAACCATATCCAATTCACCAACGTGGAGGAGGTGTGGTTTATGACCTATGCTGTAGCCAGCCTCTGTTTCAACACATGTCCACATGTTCATGTTGCTGAATGCTAACCTCTGCACGACATCTGCCCATTCGTCATGTTATGAGTGTTCTTAATCATCAATTATTATTGTTTTGGGACCCGATTAAGGACAAACGTCATTTTCAACCCTCTTGTCTCACAATGCGATATGCTACATATTAGCAAGTGCTAAAGGACAAGTGAAGGATGTCAAACCATTACTGACAAACTTTCGGAAGCACTACTTTTAAGAGGTTCCGAGCTCAAACATCTCATCAGCTTTTCCTCCTCTGTCATTAACATTTCGTACTCATCCTGCTTATTCTGAACCTCTGCATCAAAACAAATACATTTCAACCAGCACGTAGTTCCACCCGCCCTGCAACATCCACCTGTCATGGAACAGAGAGAGCATCTTGCCCCTCAGTACACAGATCGGCCACAACATTTACCTGTTCAGGTTTTAAGGGGGGTTGGTTTATTATCAAGGGTAGTATCACATAACTGCACTTTGTGTCTTCAGATTGTGGTGAAAATGTATATTTTAAATAGTCACTACCATTCTTCAATGATACTGAAAACCTCTGGAAACCCTCCCTTATATCCTTGCATATAGATCTTATCTGTGGTGGCCTTATGACGCCCTTCTTGTGAGGGTCCTGAGGATGACTGATGAGAAGTAGGTGGTCAGATGGCCTCCACTGTTTCACTTTGGGATGCAGGAGCAGGAGGAGGAGCAACTGTTTTTTAAGTTGGCAAACTTGTAATTTTTATTTGTTTTGCTCAATGGTCATGGGTTTGTAAGACAAAAAAAATACAGTTGCAGTGGTTAAACATTCAACGACGTTTCACCTTGTTACAAATTAATATATAATTTTACAACTCAGCCTTGAGAGTGATTACGGTTTGCTCAAAACTATTCTCTTTTGGAAAATAATCTTATCAAAATAATTTCATCGCACAGCGTCCTGGCAATCTTGGAAATGTTTCCTTGCAACTTTAGTGACCAGATGATTTTTCCTAATGAGGATGTGTCCCAAATACATTGGTGCTTAACATGTCAGTAAAATGTTTAGAGAGAATTACTTTGTTTCCACCAGAATAACTGATCTCACACTACAGTATCCACTTTTAGGGATGCCAGCATTATTTAACTTTATAATATTTTAACAGTGAGGTTAGTGAAAGATTGTCGTACACACACACACTGGTTGTGAGTTTATTATGTCTGTTTATAATTAGCGATGGGCTGGAGAGGAAGCCGCCTTGCCTCTGTCTGTCATGTTATCAGATGACTGACCACCTGACAGTCACTATGATTTATCAGCCGGATATTACATTTCCATAATTCCACTCTGACTCTCTTTGCTGCTTTCTCTCACCTCATCTGTCTTTCTCTGTCTTCCTCATACTTCATTTAATTTTAATACTGGGTAATCACAAAGCTCTCTTTTCCCTGCCGGCTCACCACTGGGAGGTCAGAGGTCAATCTATAGTTGGTAGGGTTCAGTGCCTTGCATGAGAACACAATAGGGCTGATACTCAAGGGTCATTTGAACCAAGATGGCGGCGCGTGCAGTAACGCGAGGCTCAGCGTCTCCCCAGATTTAGCAAAATAGTTATTATCTGCCTACTCGTTTCAAGTCTGTTCACTCAGAACAGTCTTGTGAATACTGTCTACAGCCGACAGGATCTTTTAGACATCGGATCTTGTTCTTCTACAATCGTCAGCCAACCCGGCGGCGCCGACCGGAAGTGCTCACAGGCGGCGTTGAGATCTTAAACAAAGACGGGGGAAGAGAAGTGGGCTAAGGGCTAAACTAAAGCTAACTCCTCACCGGCTATCTCTACCGAGCCTTTTCCTCGCCAATGTTTGGTCTTTGGCGAACAAAATGGATAAGCTGCGCCTGCGGATCACCACACACAAATGGATTATGGACTGCAACATCATGATTTTCACAGAAACATGGCTCAACAGCAGCGTTCCCGATAGCGCCGTCGAGCTAACGGGGCGCTACCTCCTCCGGGCGGATAGAACAGCTGATGACTCCGGTAAGACCAGAGGTGGGGGCCTGTGCATTGATGTGAACAAAGCTGGTGCATGGAAACTGTCATCATTGAAAGTCACTGCTCTCCTAACCTGGAATATCTCATGGTTAAGTTCAGACCGTTCTATCTGCCCAGAGAGTTTACATCTACTGTTGTGACTGCAGCCTACATCCCCCCTTATGCTAATGCTAAGCTGGCAATGAAAGAACTGCATGCTGCCATTAGCAAACAACATATTTCATACCCGGAGGCAGCCTTTATTGTTGCGGATGAATTCAACCACTCCAGCCTGAAGACTGTACTCCCCAAATTCCACCAACATGTCTCCTGTGCAACGAGAGGAGTCAAGACTTTGGACCATGTTTACACCAGCATGGCTGGTGCATACAAAGCCGTCCCCCTCCCCCACCTAGGACAGTCTGACCACCTCTCTTTGCTTCTACTCCCCAAATACACACCACTCATCAAACGTGTGAAACCCACAGTGAGGACAGTTAAAGTGTGGCCAGAGGGAGCAGACACTGAACTCCAGCTCCGGTTCGAACACACAGACTGGAGGGCGTTTGCCATTCAGGCCACACTGGACTCCCACACGGACATCGACTCCTATGCCTCTTCTGTTCTGGACTTCACCAACATCAACAGTGTCACCAGCCTCAAACAAATCACTACATTCCCTAACGGGAAGCCATGGATGAACAGAGAGGTCCGCCACCGCTTTCAGATCACGTGTCTACAGTTCATCCAGGGCTGACCTGAAAGGGGGCATCAAGCAGGCCAAGCACTGCCACACGCTAAGGATTGAGGAGCACTTCAAGAACAACTCTGTCCCCAGATGTATGTGCCAAGGCATCCAGGCTTTAACTGACTACAAACCCATCATCACCACCCCCCAAAACAGCGATGCCTCCTTCCCTGACGAGCTTAACAGCTTTGATGCTCGCTTTGACAGGGACAACCAGGAGGCAGCCATCAAGGCTGTGCTCACTAATCCCTACTTTTATTCAACTTTATTATTTTTATACTTCTTATTTTATTGTATTTTAGTATCTTAATTGTGTTACTTTACACTTGTTTACCACTCTCACCCTCACTTGACATTTTCTATTTATTCATTTGATTATTTATTTAATCTCCATTTCAGTGTGTGTATTTGTCTCAAATTGTTATTATCATATTGTCAATCTTAACTAACCTCCACAAAACTTGCTATATAAAGATTGATTGACTAATTGGGGACATGACACAGCAGTTTGCAGAGTTTTGTTTATATATTGTAAAAGTGCAGATCAACACAGTTACACTTACAGGAAATTCAGTTAAATTATTCATTTAATATAATTCTTTGAAGCCTTCAAATAATATTTGGGAGGTTAATAATCCATATTGCTTGAAAACAAAAAAGACCTTTCAGAACTAACCATAATAATACAGTGCATAATTATTGTTTTTGTCTTTTCATTATAAGTTACCCTATAGATTCAGCTTTAAGTCAAATAAAAGTCTAGACTGTAAATTTTTTGTTGAGCCCCTCATGACACCAGAGGAAAAGCATCCGGTTGTGTAAAGTGTTCACAACCTCTCAGGAAGGGTCCATCTAGAGAGAGAGAAAACAATGTCACAACAGGTGTCAAAATCAACAAAAATTCAAAGTTCCTTTTAGGATTCCTTACATATATATTTTTTTTAACTTGGTGAATGTCTGTATTTATATAGTGCTTTTCTAGTCTTGAGGACCACTCATAATTTATATCATATAGCACATCTGTCAGCTTTATATTTAACCCATGTGGATTCATCTCTTCTGAAAATACTTCAGTGCTTCAGCATTTAGAAATGGATCATTAAGACATAAAGGCTACAATCAAATAGGCTTTTAATTAAATGGAGGAGAAGCTCTAAAATGAGTGGGCTACAATGTATGAGGCAGGCATTGTTAGAGATGCTGGCTCTCTATGAGCTAATTGAAAGAAGACCGCTGTGTGTGTGTTTGCGTGATTATACATTTTTTGTGCATCCATATGTGCCTCTTAATGACAGTGTGTGAGTCAGATTAATGAAGTGTGAAACTTGAAAGAGGTTAAATGAACACACACTATTTACAATTTCCTGTGGCAAGTCATATTGCACCGTGCTTTAGACAATATGACGACTTCAGGCATGAAAACTGTCTAAATAACTGTCAATTAAATAGTGAAGCAAGAGAGAGTGCAAGGAGCTGTCTATGCTGTGTTTACTGTGCAGTTTCTTTCTCCATCTAAGATCTTACAGTAACAAAACTGCAATCATACCTTTTCACAATAATGCTGTTATATAATTTTTTACAATATGATGGGCAATATACGATGTCAATTTCTGACTTCAAAGTGAAGTCATGATGATGTTCCCAGCATTTGATCAAAAAATTGTTTCGATCTATATAAGCATTAGGTCATATCTATAGATCCTGAAGAATGTCCCTGTAACACAACGTGTATTAAATATGCATGGGGCAATAGAAAACCAGTAGGAGCAACTCTGTAAAATCTACATGCATACCTAGACATGTGACCAGAGGTCACTGCATGTTAAGAAAAGTTTGGGGAGGAAATTTGGGGAGAATTTTTCGGTTAACGGCTGTTCACAGGACGCGAGTTTACCAGTTTCTGGCAGTTTTCCAGGCCTGTGAGTGTTGGGAGGTGATCCCTCTGCTCCTAAGCTTGGGGGAGGCTTTCACATGCAAAGACAATGCTATGAGCTTTACAAATGCAAATCAGGATTGTTTCCCTCAGTGCAGATAACTCCTTTTTCTAAAAGGTACCAACTAAACTATTTGGTGTAAGTACACCAGGCTTAAAATAAGTATGAAACCTGAAATTGTTTCCCTTAAGTAAGTAAGTGTGCTATGATGAATTACATTGTATACCATGAGCAAAGGTCAATGCTATGAAAACAATTTTAAACAGTGCACTTTTTTTCAACATTTTATTATTATCCAATACAATGAGGTTCAGCAAGTCTGTTTCCCTGGACAGGAGTGACAACCCACCTCTTCAATCTTAATTGCCAATGAACACTATCTTAAATCTCAACCACTGTGGAGAGTGGCATGATTACAGTTACTTTTTCACTTGTGTTGGTTAAATGCACAGTGGATGTGTTTACCACACATCTACCAGCAATCCGCTCAACAGGAAGAAATTATGCTGGGTATTATGAGTCTGTGCCCTGTAAGCTCCAAACCTCTACGGCTTTCGATACAAATATCTTTCCTCCCAAAATACTGGCAAATTCAGCACCATATTCACATGTCCATGGCAAACTAAGCTGTTGACTCTGCTGAAATTCCCTCATAATTTGAACCTCAATTGTCTTATTGTTGTTATTGAACTTTCTCAGTATTCCATTAAAACACTCAACAATTTTATCTAAAGCGACTTACAATTAGTGCATTCAACTATGAGGGTATAAACACAGAACAGCAAGAATCATGTAAGTACAATTACACCAGAAAAAATAAACGGGTTCTCAGTCACATACTCACCCCATTTAAAAGTGCAATTTAAAAACTGTTATAACCGCTGCTTTAAAATGAAAAGAAAATTTGTGAAGCTTTACTCTGAAAACCTCACGTCACTCGTTCGTGTCATCACCTGATGGGCTTGTATTATCACAGCCTTGTGAATGCAGCGTCTGTCTCCTGCAGACATGAAACTACCGTCTTGTGTTTAGCTTGGTCCGAACGAGTGACTCTGTTTTTGGTGTAAATAACATGCTGAAGTTGACACAACACTGTTTCCCTAGAGGACAAGATGAGTGTGTGGGAAAGCAAAGCCGCGGGCCCAGTGTGGACGAGTTGAAACGGAGAAGACAGTCCCAAACTTAAGGTAAGAGCTATAAGCGTCAAAGAGAAGCCATTGCTAACTGCTAAGCTAACTCTTAGATCTGAAAAGTGTGTTTACAACTGTGGGATTAGCGAAAGTTGCCAAAATTTAGAATAAAGCATAGGGTGCTTTAGCGGAACTACTGCATGTTTAAATAGGTATGAATTGCTAGGTTTTTTCATAAACGTGACTTTTTCTCCTGTTGTATTTGGTAGGAAATATCAGTCTCTTCCCAGCTCTGATGCAAAAAGCCGGCGCCAAGAACCGGAGCGAGGGTAAGATTAAAAAAGAGACACGCTGTTCTGTTTAAAATACATTCTCCAGGTTTACGCTATCTGATCAATTTAATCATTGTGTTTTCACAGCCTGATTCCTGCACAGAAGGTGGCAGTCACCGCACGTTACGCAGACTCGCTGAAAGTCTGGATTTGCAGTTCGGAAAACGATGCCATTGTATGTAAGTTACTGTTTAGGATAATTTTTTTGCAGTGGATCTTCCAACAGTGATGCACCGAGGCTATTTCCGTTTATTAATAATATACTCATGTTACTCATGTTGTTTTCCAGCTGCCTGTACTATGACGTACTAAGACACACTATTAGCCAGTAGGAAGGAGCTTCCCGTACATCCAACCGGACCTTGCATCAGCATTGAGGAGTTCAGGAGCTGCGTAGAAGAAAGAGGGTAAGGTTATATTCATTAAATCATTTTTCAGTTACATGTATAGGTGTATGTTGTCATTGAGCTGTGCTAATTGTACTGATTGTGTTAACAGCTGATTGAAGCGGGACAGATGACATGGAGCCATCCTTCCACAGCCAGGAGCTCACCGACCTGTGTGCCACACTTCGAGCTTTCCTTTGCAGTATTCAGCTTTTCGTCTAGAGCGCGCCGCTTGTGAAAAAGAGGGCAGGTAAATGGTTGGGGCCCCAGGCCATGAGGGGGCCGCGGAGGGCTGATGGACTTTACACAACATCAATCCAGAAGTGAGAAAAAATAAATGAAAATTAGATAAGGAAAAAAGAAAGCAGCAAGAGAAGCAAATAATGACAATTAACAATAACAGTGTGACTGAATGCTGTTTTTAGCATTGACTATTGAATATTATTTGATTGAAGTTATTGTTTATAATGTATATTTATTTATTGTGCCAACTTATGTCACAGGATCCTCCTGCTGATTTAGACACAACATCGATTGGCACCTTCAGGAACGGAGATGAGAGAGAGCGGGGACGAGTAGTCACCGTAGCCGTCTACCCTCACCACCTCCAGACTCCTGTTTGCATCATGTCCCAGCGAACCAGCGGAGCCGATGCAACTCGGCAGGACCCGGTTGTCATTAGCGGAACAACATGTACTGTCGGGAGGGAGGTCACTATGTGTCATCTTGTACGGTAAAAGACCGGGCTCACCAGAGATTCCAAGGGCGCTGGTGAGCCACATTACTAGTTCTGGAATGCCCTCTCGGCCCCTTCTCCACAACCAGCTCTTCTACAAAGGACAGACTAACACAGTCTCTGTCTTTATTGACTCCGGGGCCGAGACCAATCTCCTGGACCGTACGCTTGCTGTGCAGATGGGTATTGAGCAGGAGCCGCTGATCCAGCTCATCAAGGCCACTGCCCTGGATGGGCGACTCCGATGCACAGTAACCCACCTCACCACCCCTCTTCGTCTGGGAATGTCAGGTAACCACACAGAGCTTATCACGTTTCACCTGATTCATGCACCTCAACAACCAGTTATCTTAGGTCACCCCTGGTTAAGAAAACATAATCCTTACATTGACTGGGTTTCTGGTTCCATTCTTCAGTGGAGTAACCACTGTCATGCTGTCTGCCCGGTCCCATCAGAATACCTGGCTGTAAAGGAGGTGTTTAACAAAGCACGGGCCACTTCGCTTCCCCCACACCGCCCATAAAAAGTACTGAAATATTGTACTCAAGTAAAAGTACCTTTACTTTGATGAAATTTTACTCAAGTACAAGTAAAAGTACCCATCTAAAAATCTACTCAAGTAAAAGTAATAAGTAATTAATTTAAAATGTACTTTAAGTAAAAGTTACTTAGTTACTTCCAACAACTTGATGGGGCCGCTCCTGTACAGGGCAAAAAAGGACAAGGGGTCATAAATCCAATCCAATAACAGTTATTTTTAATTAAAGGAGAATCTTTACAAGTATAAGCACAATGACATTAAACATGTCAAACATTAAACATGTCAACACAACATTTAAGAACTTTTGGGAGGATCATGTCAAGACATGAACCACATGACAGCTAAAATAAAAAGTTAAAATGCCGCTGTCCCACTGTATATTTAAACTTTTGGTTAAACTTTGGTCCACCTTTAGAGCACTAGTCTACAAACTTCTTGTCGAGTTTGAGCAGCAGCTGATTTTCAAGGTGAGTAGAGCTCATCCGGGCTCTTTGCAGTGAACAGCATCCAGCACAGGCGGCAGAGGCAGGTAGGTCAGTGTTGAGTTTCAGGCAGTGTTGTGCATGAACGCGTTCATTTTTATGAGAACGTTGAACTGAACGAAACTTAATGACAAATATTGAATTTGAACGGTGAACACGTTCATATTATCTGAGGTCTAGCTAAAACGTTACGGAATGTTTTCCTTCTCCTGAGGAGAGACGCTGTCCAAATCAAATGCTTGCAGCATGTCGTTGCGATAGTTGTTGTGTTTATTTGAAAAGAAATGCAGTCTTGGGGGGGGGGGCCGCCAGGAGTGAAGCTTGCATAGAGCGCCAAATGTTCTTGCGCCGGCCCTGTGTAATGCAGTGATCTCAAACTGCGCGGAGGCATAACATGTGGTGCGCGCGACCGAGAGGGGAAAATGCGAGGCGGAACTAATATTCTAGCGGAACTAATATTCTAGCTGAACTAATGCTTTGACGTCCGCATCTCTTTAACGGCAGAGCAGTAAACAAATCGCTCTTTGGCCGGAGCAAGGGGTCGGAACCCGCGGCTCTGCAGCCGCTCTGCAGTGGCTCCCTGTGCAGTGTTGTGCATGTCGCGCATATTTTTCGCGAACAGTGAACTTTACAATAAGTTTTCATATGTTGAACGTGCACGTGAGGGAACGTCATCCACTCTATGCAGCATCTACCACTGCAGTGAGAATTGCCTTGCGCCTTGAACTGGGTTTTTTTTACTCAGCAACGGATGTAATTTCCAATGTAGCGAAGTACAATACTTCAGTCAAAATCTACTTAAGTAAAAGTAAAATTACCCATTTCAAAAGCTACTCAAAAAAAATTACAAAGTACACAAAAAAAATACTCAATTACAGTAACGTGAGTAAATGTAATTCGTTACTTTACACCTCTGGTTATTGGTGCATACAATGAACATAGAAACATAAAAACATAAAAACACAATAAATACAACACACATAAGAAAAGCAATAAAAAGAAACAATATATATTTACTCACTGTTTACTTCTTATTTACTCCCTTTTCTAATATTTATACAAATTAACAGTTATTTAGACATAAACATATCTAAATAAAATACATATAATAGATAAAAGATGTAAAAAGTGAAATGCAAGATGCAAGACAGTGAACAGTGTCAGATTGCAATATGCAATGTAATGCAGTATAATATAATTAGAGCTGTGAAAAATAATGTGTTAACGCGTTATGATTAAATTACAGGATTATTATTTTTATTTTTTTAACGCATGCGCAGAAGGACCTTCCAATATACCCACAATTCCGCCCACTCTGCACTAGTCACCGCTCTAATGCAGTAAGACGGCAACTGCCATTCAAACAAACAAACAACATGGATAATTCTGATGAACCTGAGAACCTTCTGGACGGGATTATCGTGTTCCAAAAAAACAAAGATCAAACATTCAATAAAACCAAGGTGATATGCACACTCTGCGTGAAGACGTTATCGTTTCACCGTAGCAATACCCGCCTAAAGTACCACCGCGAAGCATGCGTTGGTCGGCGAGGGGCGTTCAGGTGGAATGTGCCAAACCAGACTCACTCGCAGGACACATTGTGCAAAAGAAGCTGTCAGCTTTACTGTCAGAGAATGTGAACAAGTTAGTTTGCATCACCAACTTGCTAAAGAACGACTAGCTAAGAGGACCTTTAGAGGCATTAGATTGTGTCATGGTGTGGTTAATGGTTGTTTGATTTAAAAAGAAAAGAAAAAAGTTTTATTCAACCACACAATGGCTAAGAAGCCCGAATTCTTTTTAGGATGAAGATTATATTAATGTTCCATATGGAATAGCAAAGAGAACTGCTAAAGAATTGCTGAGTTGCAGCACCATTGCTTTGGTTATTTATGAATAAAAAAAGAAAACATGTTAAATGTACATATCCGTCTTTTGTCATACATTTTTTCACAAAAATATATCGAGAAAATTGGTAATGTGATTAATCATGATTAATCCATAGAAACCTGTGATTAATTTGATTAAAAATTTTAATCATTTCACAACCCTAAATATAATGTGTTAGTTTAACACATCCTTCAGGTGTGGGGGCGGAATAAAAGTCAGAGTCAGGTGGGGGTCCCGGGCCTTGTTGATAAGGCCAACTGCAGCCGGGAAGAAGCTGGTCTTGTGGCGGGCGGTTTTGGTCCTGATTGACCGCAGCCTCCTGCCCGAGGGAAGAACCTCAAAGAGTTTGTGACCCGGTTGGGAGGGATCAACCACAATCTTACCTGCACGCCTCAGGGACCTAGAGGCAAACAGGTCGTGTAGAGATGGCAGATTACAGCCGATAACCTTCTCAGCAGTACGGATGACACGCTGCAGCCTCCTTTTGTTGTTAGCGGTGGCAGCAGCGAACCAGATGGTGATGGAGGAGGTGAGGATGGACTCGATGATGCAGGTGTAGAAGTGCACCATCATTGTCTTTGGCAGGTTGAACTTCTTCAGCTGCCGCAGGAAGTACATCCTCTGTTGACCTCTTTTGGTGAGGGAGCTGATGTTCAGCTCCCATTTGAGGTCCTGGGAGATGATGGTGCCCAGGAAGCGGAAGGACTCCGCAGTGACGACTGGGGCGTCTCTCAGGGTGATGGGTGAGGGTGGGGCTGGGTTCCTTCTGAAGTCCACAACCATCTCCACTGTTTTCAGAGCATTGAGCTCCAGGTTGTTCTGATCACACCAGGTCACCAGATGGTCAATCTCCCACCTGTAGGCGGACTCATCCCCACCAGTGATGAGCCCAATGAGGGTGGTGTCATCTGCAAACTTAAGGAGTTTGACGGACTGGTGCCTGGAGGTGCAGCTGTTAGTATACAGGGAGAAGAGAAGAGGTGAAAGAACACAGCCTTGAGGGGAACCGGTGCTAATGGATTTGAATTCAGAGACATACTTCACCAGCCTCATGCGTTGCCTCCTGGAAGTCTGTGATCCAACTGCAGCTGAGCACACTCAGCTGGGAGAGCTTCTCCTGTAGCAGATTTGGGATGATTGTGTTGAAGGCAGAGCTGAAGTCCACAAACAGGATCCTGGCGTAGGTTCCTGAGGAGTCCAGGTGCTGGAGGATGAAGTGAAGGGCCATGTTGACTGCATCGTCTACAGACCTGTTGGCTCTATAGGCAAACTGCAGGGGGTCCAGGAGAGGGTCAGTGATGGCTTGAGGTGGAACAGCACGAGGCGCTCGAATGCCTTCAATGACTTCTGTAGTCATTGAGTCCAACGATCTTAGTTTTGATCTTAACGTGTTCTCTAATCAGCTTTTCGTAAAAGCGGAGCAATGTGAATCTCATGCCACTGAGGTAACTTTTTGGGGGTTTATCGTCAGGGCTGGTCGTATCCTGATGGACCCCACCAAGGTAAAAGCAGTGGCTGATTGGTCTATACCCACCACTTGGAAGAGGCTTCAGCGGCTCATCTAACAGTTCTCACCTTCCAGTGGTCCTCTGCTGCTGAAAGAGCATTCAGTGAGTTAATAGCTTCTTGTCTGCTCCCTTCCTTGTTTTCCAGATCCAGAGCGTCAGTTTACGGTGGAGGTGGATGCATCGGACTCCGGGGTGGGAGCAGTCCTCTCCCAGCGGTCGGCAGAGACCAGAAGATGCACCCATTTGCTTTTTTCTCCCGCAAATTGTCACCAGCCGTACAAAATTAGGACATTGGGAATTGAGAGTTGTTGGCGGTCAAGATGGCCCTGGAGGAGTGGAGGCATTTCTTGGAGGGGACTGAGCAGCCGTTTGTGGTCTGGACAGACCACAATAATCTGGAATACATCCGGTCAGCCAAGCGGTTTAGTTCCCATCAGGCGAGGTTGGCTTTATTCTTTTACCGTTTTGACTTTTCCCTTTCTTACCGCCCAGGATCAAAGAATGTCAAGCCTGATGCCTTGTCCCGTCAGTTCCAGTCAGACGGTGGTCCCTCATTATCAGAAATTATCCTCCCCTCCAAAGTGGTCATTGGCGCTATAACCTGGGACATTGAGGATAAGGTGAAGCAGGGTCAGGCTGATCACCCAGCGCCTGTCCTAAAAATGTCCTGCTTGTCTCTGCAAATCTTCGCTCTCAGGGACTCCAGGGGTGTGACTCTTCTCGCCTTGCCTGTTACCCAGGGGTTAAGATAAAGATAAAGTAGCTTTATTGTCAATTTCTTAACATGTTCAAGATATACAAGGAATCAATACGACGTTTCCCACACTCCCACAGTGAAACATATAAAGTGACATTTCCTAATACTAAGTACACATACAGATTTTTTAGTACAGCAGCCTAAGGTTATCTAAAGTGTAAACGTAGTGATTAAAGTGATTTCACCTCCCAGTTTTGGATTGAGTTCTGCAGTCTGTTGGGGGCCAGAGTCAGCCTATAATCAGGGTTCCATCCTCAATCTAATGGGCAGTCCGAAAGGATGAATCAGGAGATGGAGACTGCTTTGCTGTGCGTGGTCTCCCACAATCCTTCCGTCTGGTCCAAGCAACTCCTGTGGGTGGAATATGCTCACAACACACTTCCCAGTTCGGTTACTGGTTTCTCACCTTTCCAGTGTTCCCGAGGATACCAGCCCCCACTTTTTCCTGTGCAGGAGCGCAGAGCCAGTGTCGCATCGTTGCAGATGTTTATCCGTCGCTGTCCGTTGCAGGCCCGTTGCAGGCCCATTCCACTCTCCTACGTTCGTTGGACCGGTATCAACGAGGGGCCAACCGACACCGCAGTCCGGCGCCTCACTACACTCCTGGTCAGAAGGTTTGGCTGTCCACTCAGGACCTCCCACTCCGGGTGGAGTCCAGGAAATTGGCTCTGCGGTTTGTGGGACCCTTTTCTATCGCCCAGGTCATTAACCCTGCTGCAGTCCATCTCCGCCTTCCCCAGTCCATGAGGGTTCATCCAACATTTCAAGTCTCCAAGCTCAAACCTGTCAAAGAAAGCCAGCTTCAGTTCAGTTCAGGGAGTTGTTGGGGTGTCATGTGACGCAGTTCAAATTAGAAGTGGACATGTTCGTGTGAAGTAGAATAAAAGTTACTAAACAAAGAAGAAGTTCCGTGTCATCTGTAAGCAGGGACGCTACAATATCATTAATCCCCAAGTATATCTACCTGCCTATTTCCTTTGTTCTCTGCCAGATCGTCTAGTATGTTTCCCCCTAGCCTTCCAGCATTTTCCTCCTGACTTCGTGTTCTGCCTGATCTCCATTTTGACCTGCCTGCTACCCGGAACTCCCGTTTTGCCTGGTACTTACCGGATTTGTTTGCCTTCTCTGACTGACTGCCTGGCTTCTGACCCCTGCTCCGTTAATAAACCAAGAACTTTGCTAATTCCAAGACTGCCATTTTGCCCATCCTGACACTAACACCAGGTACGCATAGCAGATGTATTGTGCTATCACATCACTTAAATCTTCAAGAATCTAGAATTGATGTTCTCTTATATTTGAATGATAATACTGTTAATTAAGCATTGCCTTAAAATGATTATTTACATTTAATGAATTGGAATTAAGCTGTAGGCATATAAGAGATCTGTATATATCCTAGAGACTAATTGTATCCACAATTTTTTCACCTAGATCCCAGACACAAGACCGGAAAAAAAGCAGCCTGATTCAGAGAGGATGGGATAAACTATTCAAGTGTTCTTCTCTTCACCATCGAAGTATAACGCCGACTCAGCCGAACAACAAAGTAAAGAAGAGGCGATTTGTGTGTCCAGTGGATTGGACACACTTGTCTACCTGCCGGTTCGGTTGAGGACGAGGATACTGTTCAAATGATGCTGACCATTGATAAGAGGATGAGCGCACCCAAAAAAGCTAAAATAACTAATTTAATTGATCAACTTTAAAATGCCGAAAGGCCGAAATTTAAAGACAGACCGCCACAGCATTACAATTGTGCTGGACATATGGGCAAAAAAAGGGCTCACAGCAGCATTCCTTGCCATTAGTGCATGCTACTATTGCACTCAGCAAAACAGGGCAAAACTCAAGCTGAGGCTTGAGCCGATTTTTCCTGCAGAGTGTGTAAAAACATGTGTTGACCGATGCACAGAGGACCAGGGAATATCAAAAGAAAAAATTCTGACTGTAATAACAGATAACGGGTGCAACATGGTTGAAGCCTTCAAAAACGAAGAGGATTTTGAGCCCAGCTCTGAGGATAAAGAAGTCCAGAACAGGCGGATGAAGAAGAGCAAAGGTAAGTTATTTCAGTTTGTAGCTGTTTTAATAGTAGGCTAGATAATGTCTGTCATTGAGCTATGTTGGTTATTTATTCTATGGCGTTATGATGATTTGTGTTAATACATTGTATATTGTGAATGCCTTGTGTGGCTCATGGCAATTTAATTTCCCTTAGATGATTAATAAACTGCATGTCTTCTCTCTATCTTTCTCTGTCTGTCTTATCTATCTATGTACGTAGCCATAAAGAGGACACCCTGTGTTGTACGTATGCTGCAACTCGTGGTGAACTTGATCCAGAACGAACAAAGTGTCAAAAGACTCTTTCACAAAGTAAGAGGACTCGTAAGACTCTTCTGCAAATCGTCTCTAGCAAGTGAGCGACTGCTCCAGCTGTTTGGACTTACTCTGGTCAAAGACTGCCTCACCAGACGGTCCAGCTCATACAAGATGATCTCCCGCCTTCTCGAAGTAAAGTTCTCTATTGTCCAGGTTGCTGATGGGATGGATTGGGACTGGCTGCTTTCAGAGACCTGCTCCTCCCCTTCGCAGAGCCTACCAAGATGCTAAAGAGTGACACCATGTCTCTATCCCTGGTGGTGCCCGCCTTCTTGGACCGGAGTGCTCACCTGTCCCAGTTCTCCCAGGGCACTGCATACAGGGACCTAGCTGTCCTGGCACAAAAAATGAAGGCAAACATGGAGCAGCGCTTCCTTGATTCCAGGGATTCAAAGTTCTCGCCACCGCCAAGGCTCATTTTAGAGAGAAGTGCTTTTCTCAATCTGAATAGAGATCGGTATCCTCATTCTGCTGACTCGAGGTGGCTGGTTCATGTTGCTGTTAAGACTGCCCCATCTGATTGTTAAAGCGCGTGTGTGGTTTTTTGTGTGTGTGTTAAGTTGTTACAATGTTCTGTTTATGTCTTTATGTACACATACATCCATGCACACATACACAAACAAGTATACACGCACACACACAAAACACTGTTCATGCGCACAAGCACACGCAATCTGTTTAAAGTTTGAAATATGTGTTATAATTTATGTGTCAGAAAATACATAGACCGACTGTCATAAGACACTCTTTTTGTTGGAAACGGAGATACAGACATAGAGATTTGCCCATTTATGTGTTAGATTACTCATCCCTTCCTCCTACATACGTCATATCCTTACACATTTTTACAATTGGTGTGGTCCCACCCACGGGATAGCGCGTCAGCTACCACGTTGTCTGCTCCTCTCTTATGTCTGATGTTAATGTGGTAGTTCTGGGCCAGCAGTGCCCAATGCATGAAGAGCTGATTTCTGTTGTACATCTGTGCTAGAAAAACAAGAGGGTTATGATCTGTTTAGACTGTCACTGGGGAGGAGCTCGAGCCAACATACACCTCAAAATGTTGCAGGGCAAGGAGCATGGCTAATGTCTCCTTCTCAATGGTTTAATAATTAAACTGATGCCGTTTGTATTTGGCTGAGAAGTAGCATACAGGGTGACACACATCACCACCACTGTCCTGCAACAGCACCGCAGAAGCTCCCGTAGTACTGGCATCCACCTCAAGCTGGAAAGACCGAGAAAAGTCAGTTGTGCCAGCACAGTAGCAGGGCAGAGGAGAGACTTTGCAGACTTAAAACCATGTTCAAACTCTGAATTCCACACAAACGGAACCAGAGGACTACACAACTTGGTAAGGGGAGCAGAAACCACAGAAGTTTTTGCAAAAACAACAGTAATATCCTGCCATACCTAGAAAGCGCCTAAGCTCACGCCTAGTGGTGGGAACTTGTAGAAAAACAATGGCTGCGACCTTTGCATCCACCTGCCGTACCTGTCCCTGACCAACCTGCTTTCCAAGGTAGGTAACTGTTGCTTTGCCAAACTCACACTTGGCCAAGTTAAGTGTCAGAGAGGCATCAGCAATACGCTGTGCAACAGTTTTCAACTGGGAAATGTGGCTCTCCCAGTCACCGGAATAGACCACCACATCGTCGATAAACACTACAATTAGGCACATCCCCTAACACACGCTGCATCATGCGCTGAAAAGTGGCATGTGCAATTTTCATGCTGAAGGCCATCACATTGTGTGGCATGAAAGCATCGGGACACAAATGCTGAGATGTTAGCTGCACGCTGAGTCAAAGGAACTTCCCAGTATTCTTTGAGTAAATCTAACTTGGAAATGCACACCGCTGGCCCCACCCTATCAATACAGTCATCCATGCGGGGCTAAGGAAAATTATCCGACACAGTAACAGCATTGACCTTGCGAAAATAAGTACAGAAACGAGGAGTTCCGTCCGACTTAGGTGCCAATACACATGGAGAACTCCAGGGGCTGCGGTTGGGCTTGGCAAGACCAATGTCTACCAGATAGCTGACCTCTTTCTTCATGGCCTATCTCAAAACTAGCAGACAACGGTAAGCATTCTTTTTAATAGGGGTAGCATTACCAATGTCAATATCTTGCACCAACACGTATCCTTCACCACAGAAGGATACGTGTAAAGAAAGTTAATCAAATCTTGTCTCCGATGTGCAGAAAGATAAGACAACTGCTTGTTGATAGTAGACAAAAATAGTGTTATTAGCTTGTGTCACCAAATCAGACTCCAACTCATCAGGTTGAACGTATGCGAGAGCGCCCACCACAGCAATCTCTGATTGTGAGGCTTTTTAATGAGAGCCTCACGAGTTAGCGGCAATGGTACAGCAGAATCAGACACAGATTCTGTTACCTTCAGAGGCTTCTCCCAAGAGCAGCTTCCTGCACCATCAGAGGGCACTTCTGCCTCAGACAGAACAGAGGCAAATATAGAGTTAGCCAAATCAACATCATGGGCCTGTTTATGGGCCTGAGCTCTAGTTAAAAGACTTGCTACAAAACACGAGGTAGATTTGTGGCTAAATCATCAGTATCAGGGATGGGAATATTAACAACCTCGGGAACTTGGTAAACTTTACCTCCTCCTATATAATTTCCCATGATTAAGTCAATACCATTAATGGGGAAACATGAACGGACACCCACGTGAAAATGGTGGTTGTCCGTTCATGGACACCCACCATGAAAACTGTGTATGATGGAGTAAATGGGTGGATAGCAAACCTGTACTGTAAAGCGCTTTGAGGGGTCATCAAGACAAGAGAAGTGCTATATAAATCCAGGCCATTTAATAAAAAAAAACATATTAATCCCTGTAGCTCAACTCCTGCTACACCTAGATGTCACAAAGCCAGTAATTCATTTTATGTATTTATTGTACTGTGTCAAGTAAAGCACATCAATATTAGACTACTGAATATGAATATATAGTATATTCAGTAAAAATAACTGCTTTATAACAATTTTGTGCATCATGGAAACAGCCCACTATAATAATCCTGCATCATTTATCCTGCAAGTCCAAGCTGAACTGACTGGATGTCCTAAGTGGAATTAAACGCCTTGGGCTCAGACGAGTGAGAGCTCATTCACCAAACACCACTCAATAATACAAATGACAGTTTAGGTCAGTCTGAGTTTCTCTATGGACGTAAGGCACTAAGTGCATTTGGGACCTTTTTATGGAGAAAATCATAGTTGCTTTCTTGCTGAGAGTTGGATGAGAAAATCATAACAATCTTGTGTTTGCACGCAAAATATGAAGCAACAATCACCAGCTGCTTAGCTTAGCACGAAGACTGGAGACAGCTAACCTGCCTCTGTCTGAAGGTGATATATCTGCTGTGATATAACCACTTCTGTTTATTAAGCAACACATTATACCTCAAGTTAATTTCACCCCTTAGCCCTTCCCCTTCGTTTTGCACGTTCACGTATATGGGTAGGCTGTCCTAATACCTGTTGGGATGAAGGGGTAGGGTCATGTGTTAGGGCTGTATAGCCCCCGAAACAAGGATGTTTCAGACCCACACTTCAAACTAAAGAGTACCTGGAATGCTTTGGGAATCACCGGCAAGCTGGGAGAGAAACCCACAAATGTAGTATTTTCTCCAATAATAAGGATTAAAAAATTACTCTAATGATTGTTATATATTAGTTTATCATTTCAATATATTTTATTAATTTCTTTCACAACAACCTCAAAAAACTATATCGCGAGCATGCTAGCGTTACAATGCTAGCGATCTTTTTGTTTGCATGACAATCACGGATTTTCACATAATTAGGGCCCGAGCACCTCTGGTGGGAGGCCCTATTGAAATTGTGAGGATTATTCTTAGCATTTTTCAACGTGCTCAAAAAGTTTTAAAAGTTTCCAGTAAATTAGAAAGTGGTTAAAATGTACGTATTCTGGAGTATTTGGAAATGGGCGTGGCAAAATGGCTCAACAGCGCCACCTACGGAAAAGCCCCTAATTTAGCATTCACTGATTCTCACGAAAATGAGGACAGTTGTGTATATGACCAGATGCACAAAAAAGCCTTGAAGAGCATTATGAAAAACACAACAGGAAGCTCGCCATTTTAGATTTAGTGGCCATTTTGGCCATATTCCACATTTTTACTATGATGTACTTGTCGTAGAGCTTTCATCAGAACAACATAAAATTTAGTTGAGTGTCATCACAACAAAATGGAGATCTAAAGTTATCAAAAAATCAACTTTTCGTGTGACCGTGGCGTGGCGTCAATCTTTGATGAAACGCCATCAAAACACGAGCTTCTGTATCTTGGACATATTTGGTCCAATCGAGTTCAAACTAGACATGTGAGACAAGAGTCGCAACCTGAAGACATCTATACAGAAATCGTGACTTAAAATGACAGCGCCCCCTGGTGGCAACAGGAAATGTCTTGTACTTGGATATATTTCTCCTCATCCACTTGGCGAAACCATGTCAAACTGTGTCAAATGGGTCTCAAGACATTGTTAATGTAGCCATAAGATTACTGTGACTTTTCATTATGCAAATTATTAATGTCGTGGCATCAAAGTTCAGCTCGCCATGACACACGAAATGGCTGTAACTTCCGTGTTCATGGGTCCAGCTCCCTCAAACTGCATGTGTGTAGCAACAGCCCCCCCCCCTGAAGATATTCAGATGGTTTTAAGGAATGAGCGTAGCAAAATAACTGACTAGCGCCACATAAAGGGCAGCCCCGGCACTAAGATTGGTCTACATCTACAAAAATTTAGCATGAGATCTGCTTAAGTGACTATGAAGAGCATTCCATGTTTTGAAAACACAAGGGCAATGAGAATATGCACATGGGTACTGGTTTCTGCGGCCAAAATGGCCATGAGCTAACCTGTAATGCTTCAATAGAAGAAACCTTGTTGACACTGCTGTCCTGCACTGTTTGCACTGCCACATGAATTTCTGTGGGGAAAAAAGAAAGATAAATTAATCACTCATACAAACCAAAAGGTTTGACCACATGTATAAACATGAAACCAAATTCTGTCCTGCATCAGTGCCGTGTGGGAGTACATGTAGACGAAACATATTGAGTGAGATTTACGACACAACGAAATAAACGATAGACGTTTTTCTATCGTCACACTACATATATCATATCCACTGATGTGCCACTTCACACTGAAATAAAAATGTGTGCTTTCATTTGTTCTGTTTTATTTTGGGATGATTTAGACGTCATACTTACGATCATGTATTTAGTTATTAATCCATGGTGTTGGATCATGAATCTGTGACACGTCACGTGTGTAATGAGCATGCACATTAAGTTGAAATGCTGCCTCATAAACTCTGAGGTGAATCACACAAACTCTAAGATACTTCATGTACTGATCAGGTGTTTGTAGGTCAAAGTGAGGGCAGGTCAGAGCGGAGGAGGAAAAAGAAACTCCAGCACGGTCCAAACTCACCGTCTGATCCTTGTGCAGCTGCGGACAGACTCTGTATTTGCACCCGTTGTCTCTACTGTTCGAAGTCACTTACCGGCTGCCTCGCGTGAACCAGTACTGCTCTCGACGTGTCTGTTGCTCTGAGAGACTGGGGGCCGTCCGAGCCCCGGGGCTTGTGTGCGCGCATGGTGGCAAGCCGGCTTCTGCCGCTCATGGTATTACACAACTTTTTTTTAGGTCTACACTATGTCAGCTTTAAGCTCACGTTCATCATTCGTAAACGGATTCGTAAACTTCAGCGTTCACAAAAATTATGAACGTGTTCAATGCGACACTTGTCATCTCGCACAACTCTCTGAGACCCGATGAAATTAACACACAGCTTGGTAAAACACACAGGCCTCGAGACACATCTACTTCGGTTTGCAGATTTACTCATAAAATCTAATGAAATGATGATTCTAAAACACAATGCCGATGTTATGCTGACTTTCTATGTTTTAAATGCTTTAGCAGCACAATTTATAACTAAAAACAATGAAATTGTAAATACTTACATGCTTCACGACCACAGTCCGTGTGCAAAAAGTGAGCGAAAATGGCGGAACACCTGGTGGAAATTCGGCGTAGTACGGCGTCAATAGAGGGACAATCTTCAATAAAGGGAGAGTCTTTTGCGTTTTATTCAATAATGTAGTGTTGACACAATGAAAAGCTGTTGAGTAAACCTGCCATAACGCATTATTTCGTTCAAAAACCACAACTGACTCAATTAAACTTAGCAAACTGCAATTATTTAGTAAATCTGATGAAAGAGGATTCTTTAAACCAAACAATAGTGAGATTTCATTTTTTTGAGTGTACTGTTGTCCTATAGTTACTATAATAACACTAATGTATCAACATGACAGCAGTGATGCTTTAGTATAAGTGTAAAATGTTACTCAGGCGGTAGTACATTGAAACTTTATATAAAGGTCAAAGTAAGCACAAGTCCAGGTGGCAGGAAATATTAAGGACAGGAAATATTTAAATGTATAACCCCACTCTGTCGTTACCATTCATCAGCTTCTGAAAAATCTCAGACACTGAGTTAATTTTCCAATCATTTAAATTTTCCTTTGTGGGTTTGTGTTTATTTCTTCCCACTGTCAAGTCTCATCCTGTCCGATAAGTTGTTTCCCCTGGGTGATCATTATTTATGTTCTGTGTTGTGTGTCCCTACTCATCTCTCCTCTCGTTTCAGACTCCTCACTCCCTCCCTCGTGTGTGTTCCACCTTGGTGATTGTCAGCTCCTCCCCGATTGGTTGCACCTGTTTCTCATCACCCAGTGTATTAAGTCTGTGTGTTCCTGTGTTGCATTAGCAGTTAGTCTTTGTTTCTTCATGTTCCTAGCATTCCAGCAATTACCTTTGATAGCTCTCTTGTTGCCGATTACTGCCTGCCTAACGAATTACATCTCTGCCTCTCCCCTTTCGGATACTCTGCACCTTCATCGACTGCCTGTCTGTGTACCGACCCTGGACCGTAATTATTACGAACTCTGCCGCTGCCTGCTCCCTATTGGATTTACGTATTACGAACTCTGCTGCTGCCTGCTCCCTGTTGGATTTACGTACTCGTGTATGGACTGCCTTTTGTTAACTGCTCCTATCTGAGTCTCCGAGTCGTGCAATTCGATACTCACACCATACTGCATCCTTTACAGTACGAACTGGCCAAGATGGATCCAGCCGACACGGAGACCGTGCTCGCTGCTCTGCGGGCTCATGGCAAGAGGATTGTGCAGACGAAGGAGATTCTGCACGCAGTCTGCGGCGAGATGAGTGGAATGTCTGCCCAGATTGGTCGCCTGTCTGAGCAGTTTGGGCAGCTGGTGGCTCAGCTTTCTTCCCCTCCGGTCCAACAACTTCAGACTCCAGCTCCGAGTGCAGATCCAGCCCGGGGTGCAGCTTCAGCGCTACTGCCCGCTCCAGTGACATACGTGAAGCCACTATATCTCTCCCATCCTGAGAAGTTTTCTGGGGAGTCCGGGGACTGTCGGTCTTTTTTAATACAGTGTGGACTTCATTACGAGTTACAGGCGCAGTCATTACCGACGGAGCGCTCCCGGGTAGCGTACATGATATCTTATCTCACCAGCCGAGCAGAGAAGTGGGCGAGAGATTCGCCAGTCTGCTCCTCGGTCCAGCTGTTCACGGAGACCCTCCGCAAAGTTTTTGATCGCACTGATCGGGGCAGAGAGGCAGCGAGAGCTTTGATTGACCTTCGCCAAGGTAATCGCTGTGTCAGTGACTACGCAGTAGAGTTTCGCACTCTGGCCACAGTGAGTGGATGGAATGAGGAGGCTCTGTTCGACGCGTTCATGCGTGGATTAGCGGAGTCCATCTGACAGCCCTCGAGCTTCCTAACGATGTGGATTCTCTCAACGCTCTCGTTATCAAGATTGATAACTGCATCCAGTTACGAGAGGGAGAGAGATCCAGGCGGCCCATCAATCCTCCGCCCCCGAGGGGACCGGCGACTGATTCGCTTCTCCTCCCCTGGCGATCCCCTGCTCGATTTGATCCAGTGGCCGCCTCACCAGCACCCCCTGCAGATTCGGAGGAGCCTATGCAGTCTGGACGAACCAGGCTTATGGCAGAGGAGCGACAACGTCGTTTGCGTGAGGGCAAATGCATCTACAGCGGGCAGATGGGTTAGTTCATCTCTGGATGCCAATTAAAGTGCCAGGCTTTTGTGAGAAACCCCCTGGTAAGCCATAGTACATTCTCTTCGTTTCGACCTGTTATTCAAGCACAACTGAACACACCTTCTCAGACTGTCACTCATCCTGTTTTAGTAGACTCTGGGGCTGATGAGAGTTTTATGAATTGGAGATTAGATATGAGATTAAAACTTGAATTAATTCCTCTCCCCAAGCCTTTAGAAGCCCACACTCTGGATGGACGCCTACTTTGTGGAGTGACTAACCGCATCTCTACCAGCATCCCTGGCCTCTGACTTCCCGGATCTCTCCAGGGTTCCTCCGTGCTACCTCGATCTCAAAGAGGTTTTCAATGAGACCCGGGCCTCTTCTCTATCTCCTCACCGACCTTATGACTGTGCTATTGATTTGTTACCAGGCACTTCTCCCCCTAGGGGGCGCCTCTATTCCTTGTCTGCACCAGAGGTAGAGACTATGAGGAAATATATCGACTCTTCTCTGTCTACGGGACTTATTCGTCCATCCTCTTCTCCTGCAGGTGCATGAATTTTTTTTGTTGTTGATAAGAAGGATAAAACACTTCGTCCCTGAATTGACTACAGAGGTCTTAACGACATCACCATCAAGAATCGATATCCCCTCCCTCTGATGTCCTCCGCTTTTGAATTGTTGAGGAACGCCAAGATCTTCACTAAGCTAGATCTGAGAAACGTTTACCATCTGGTGAGGATAAGGGAGGGGGACGAATGGAAGACTGCCTTCAACACCCCTAGTCGGCACTATGAATATCTTGTAATGCCTTTTGGTTTGACCAATGCCCCAGCTGTTTTCCAGGCTCTTGTCAATGATGTCCTCTGGGACATGCTTGATCGTTATGTTTTGTCTACCTGGACAACATCCTCATCTTCTCAACGGATGAAACGACACACGTTCAGCATGTCCGGGAAGTTCTTCAATGCCTCCTCGCCAACCAGCTTTTTGTGAAGGCGGAGAAATGTGAGTTTCATGTTCCCTCGGTCTCATTCATAGGATTCATAGTCTCTAAGGATAATATTGAGATGGATCCTACTAAGGTCAGTGCAGTGACAGAATGGACTACTCCATCTACTCGCAAGCAGTTACAGCGCTTCCTAGGCTTTGCTAATTTGTATAGACGTTTTATAAGGAATTACAGTTTTTTTGCTGCCCGCCTGCATTCTCTGACCTCTCCCAACACCAAGTTTCAGTGGTCCCCCTCTGCAGAACGAGCCTTCCAGAAGCTGAAGGAGAGATTTACTTCCGCCCCTGTCCCCACTCTTCCTGATCCCAATCTACAGTTTGTGGTGGAGGTAGATGCCTCCGATGTCGGAGTTGGAGGGATCCTCTCTCAGCGTTCACCCGAGGACAACAAGCTCTGAAGGCCTTCTGTTCTCTCCTCGGCGCCACAGTCAGCCTCTCTTCAGGATACCATCCCCAGTCTAACGGCTAAGCGGAGCGGCTGAACCAGGAACTGGAGACCGGTCTAAGCTGTCTACTCTCCCAGAATCCGACCACATGGAGCAAACATCTCATTTGGGTTGAGTATGCGCACAACACGCTACCCAGTGCTTCCACTGGCCTGTCTCCTTTTCAGTGTGCTTACGGTTACCAGCCACCACTGTTCCCCGACCTGGAGACGGAAGTCAGCGTTCCCTCTGCCCAGAGGTTCATCCATCGATGTCGCCGCATTTGGAGAGGAGCCCCGGATATGCTCCTGAGAAGCGCGGCCCAGTCGAAGAGAATGGCTGATCGACGACGGACTCCCGCTCCCACTTACCAGCCTGGACATAAGGTTTTGCTGTCCACACGTGACCTTCCCCTGCAGGTGGAATTCCGTAAGTTGGCTCCCCGGTTTGTGGGACCATTTCCAGTGTCAAGAGTCATTAACCCTGTTAGTGTTCGCCTCAAGCTTCCCGGGTCAATGAGAGTTCACCCCACCTTCCACGTGTCCCGGATCAAACCAGTTAAGGAGAGCCCTTTCGTTCCCCCCGCTAAGCCCCCTCCCCCTCCCAGGATTATCGATGGTGGTCCGGTCTTCACGGTGAAACGCCTTCTGTCAGTTCGGCGTTGGGGTCGCGAAGCCAGTATCTGGTTGACTGGCAGGGTTATGGTCCTGAGGAAAAGTTAATGGGTGTCCACAAGTAATATCTTGGACCCTTCCCTCATCCAGGATTTTCATCGTCTCCACCCTGACCAGCCTGGGACGTCAGGTGCTGTCCCTAGAGGGGGGGGGGGGGGGGGGGTACTGTCAAGTCTTGTCCTGTCCGATAATTTTTTCCCCCTGGGCAGTGCTCAATTTGTAAATCACAAGGTGCCGGAACGCAAAGTACATATGACAGCGCAGGGATGACGAGGCGGACACAGGTCCCGGAACGCATAAAGAAAACGGTGCTGAAAAAAACATGCAAATGCCCACTGACAATGCTGTGGGATTTACAAGCCTTAATTTAAAATAATATCCATGGTATAAATTTTATGACAATAATTTACAATTATTTTAGGCTATACTGCACAGCACAGGCAAATGCCCACATCAACACAGGAGGGACTTACAGTCAGCAATTAATTTCTCAACATAGATCTAACTTGTAAAACATAAAAAATAAAAGTTCAAAGCTTACAATAAATCACATAAATCTTCCATTATTATTATTTAAAGATTGGCACGGAGGCCTATTAATAGACAGTAAGCTCACCATATTTAGTTGTCCAAAACACCCCACATCACGACCATGTCCGGATTCTCCTCCTCCTCCCTGTTTTTCGGGTTTTACTGCGTGTCTGTGACTGCTGGCGCTGTAGCTAGCTCCCGCTCCGGCTGGCGGGCAACCTGACCTGCTGCTGCCGCGGTACCGGCCTCCTGCCCTGGCTTGGCTAGCTGTCGGTGAAGCTGGCTAGGGGTTGCGGCGCTAGTCTCCTGCTCCAGCCGGTTTCGCTCGTCAACATGACCGCTGCAACTGCCCTTGTCGCCGCTTGTCGAGGCTTTTCTGACTCGTTTCGAAGCGTCATGCAACTCTTCCTTCTTTTTGAAAAAGGACAGTAAATTCAACTGTCTTTTTGACATGTTTGCTTTGAACAGGTAACTCTTTGTTCCTCTCTGCTGCTTGCTCCCCAGATGCGGCAAATTTCAAAAGTTTTTGTCTGCGAAGCGGGGTGCATCAACAACAGATCTCCGAGTCTTCTAAATGACGTCGTTTTATCTTAATAAACAACATGAAATTCATGGGATTTGTTCTGTAAATTATTATATGAATATTATTGTTTTATTTTATACATTTTATTAATATTAACAGAGCTGCCAACTTTTCAAAAAACCTTGGAGTGAGATTTTGTCGGGGGTGACCAAAATATAGCCGCGCAAGCAGAAACACAAGTTGCAAACACAAAAATCAAATGAGAGATTTATTACAAAACGTCACATCAGCGGCGGTGTGTCTTTAGCCGCCGCCGCCGCCACCCCCCGCCCTGGACGATGTAGCGACGGACCTCTTGTCGGGGGGGGGGGGGGGGGGGCGTGGCGGCGCCGGCCCACACTGCCGGATCAGCCCAAATAAGTCCCGGAACAGGGCCAAAACCAGGAGGTGCCGGATCCTGTTCCGGCAGGATCCGGCACAAGTTAATCCCTGCCCCTGGGTGATCATTATTTATGTTCTGTGTAGTCATCTCTCCTCTCGTTTCTGACTCCTCACTCCCTCCCTCGTGTGTGTTCCACCTTGGTGATTGTCAGCTCCTCCCCGATTGGTTGCACCTGTTCCTCATCACCCAGTGTATTTAGTCTGTGTGTTCCTGTGTTGCGTTGCCAGTTCGTCTTTGTTTCTTCATGTTCTTAGCATTCCAGCAATTACCTTTGATAGCTCTCTTGTTGCAGATTACTGCCTGCCTAACGAATTACGTCTCTGCCTCTCCCCTTTCGGACACTCTGCACCTTCATCGACTGCCTGCCTGTGTACCGACCTTGGACCGTAATTATTACGAATTCTGCCGTTGCCTGCTCCCTATTGGATTTACGTATTACGAACTCTGCCGTTGCCTGCTCCCTGTTGGATTTACGTACTCGTGTATGGACTGCCTTAACGTGTACCGATACCAAGAAGTAAAGTCTGTTAACTGCAAAGAAAAACAAAGAAAATGGACATTGCAAGCTGGGCGTTTTATGGTGTTTACATTTTAAGAGATTTAGGGCTACCTTGTGTCTAAAATGAATGTGAATGACTGTCTCTTTAGTTTGATGTTATTGTTACATTTATTCTCCCTTTGTTGTCATATATATTATAAATATATCTACATGATTGTAACTATTAATAACAGGAAAATTGAACAATACCCCAAAAGATTTCTTACTGTTCATTGATGCATCCATGTATAGTTGATATTCTGTAAATTAAACACTACCAGATCAAAAAAAACCAACGTATTATTTGCACCTACTAAAAAATCCAACCTTGTAGTGAAAACTAATTATTTGCAAATTTAGTACAGCCCTATATTTTCTAAACTAACGCATATTTTAGAAGCATTTCATACCTCTGCAACAGTGAAGAGTCCTGGCCATTCGATCTTGAACTCTGCTATCATTGGCTTGCCTCTGACGACCTCCTGCCTCCTGTATGCACATTTCTTTGCCATCTTCTCTTTGACTACTTTTTCGTTATGTCTCTTCTTGACCTCAGATAACAATACCAATATTTCACCATCAAGGCTGTCCTGGGTCTCCCCAATAGGACAGGAAGGACAAAAGTTGACCTCTGCCTTTTAGTTGTTTTTTTTTACATTAGAGGCAGGCTGGCATCTATATGTGGGTTTGTGGTTAAGTGAATTAATGCTTATTTCTGGGCACCCCAAGTTTCTAAGCTTTTTGTCCTATAGTTTGCCATCTTGTACTTAAGGCTTATTTTCCATCCATAAAAACCACTAAATGATCCTTGTTCTCTCAAACATGGATCTGCTTTGATTAAAGCTTCAGCAACATCTTCTATTTCTAAGTTTGGAGGATATGCTTTGAACTTAATGATTTGCTCATCAAGACTTTCCAAGATGTCCAATTTGAGTTTGTGACCCGGGTTAAAAAAACTCCATCTGATAAGAAGGCCTGGTTTGCGCTTTCAAGTTGAATCGCCACATCATATGAAAACTTTGGGATTTGGAATGTTGTTGGCCACTGTGATCGAGCAGTTTGCGAATCAGGGCTGGAGAGTATTATTGTTAAAGACGACGAAGAAGCGTCGTCCCCACCCTGGTTCATGTTGCCTTGGTTGAGGTATGTAGCATCTGATATACAGATGACTTTCACTGTGCCCCTGTCTTGAATATCGCTGATTTGTTTGAGGTTAACAAAATTATCATCAAAGTCACTGTCCATGTACAGAAGTCTAATGTCCCCGTCGATAAGAAATTGACGTTTGATCTCATTTGAAAGATCCTCCACAGACTCCGGCATGCCCGTGTAACACATCATATCTCCAACGACTGCAAGTGATGCTGAACACCACCCTCAGAAGAGGAGGAGTAACTGCAACCGATCTGGACAGCCAGCTTCTTAAACAATTTTGCAGAGGCTGTTGGGACAACATTCTGATATCTGAGCTAAAGTTAGAACAAAGGAAGCAGAACCCACCCACCTTTGCAGAACTCTTGTTGCTACTTCGCACTACAGTGGGAAAACGTGACTCCAAAGACTCCCGCATGAAGCAGTACTTTGGTGCCTCAAAGCAGAAGGTGTCCTCACACTTCCAGGGTTCCTATGCTCAGTATGATGAAGACTATACTACATCACCTCACAGACGCAGTGACCCTCACTCTGAGATAGAGGGCCTGAAAAGACAGATAGCTGAGTTACAGTCTCAACTCTCCCAAATCAAACAAAAAGACAATAAATCAGTTTCAACCAAACCATCCTTCAAAGCTACAACTCCACAGTACCCAGCTCAGAGTCATAGACCACAACAATTACGGTCCAACAACTCTGATGTTAACAGTAAATACGCGAACAAACCAAGACCCTGGTACTGTTTCAGGTGCGGTGAAGATGGACACATCAAACCTCAATGTGAATCTGAACCAAACCCTACACTAGTAGCTGCAAAGAGGCAGCTGCTGAGAGAAAGACAACTAGAGTGGGAACAGAAAAACGGTTCCTCCACATCCAAACAGTTAAACTGGCATCAGTCACTATTGAGGGACAAATAGGGATTGGAATACAGGGAAAGTGTCCCAAAAAGAAATGGTGCGCCACCTCAGCATACTCACACTCAAGACAACAGACAGTAACCCTACCAAAGGGGCTCATCGGAGCAAAAACAACTGCACAAGTCATCATTGCAGAAAAAGCCTGTAACTGCTTGTTGGACACAGGTTCACAAGTGACAACGATACCAACTTCATTCTACAAACAAAACCTCTCACATTTACCTATAGAATCCCTGAACGACCTGCTTGAAGTGGAGGCTGCTAACGGCCAAGATGTCCCCTACTTAGGATATGTCAAAATAGATATCTTATTTCCCAAGTGTTCCCTTGGCATAGATGTTGAAGTCCCCACTTTGGCCTTAATTGTGCCTGACATGCGCTCAACCATGTCAAATGTTTTGATAGGCACCAACACTCTAGACATCCTGTACGAGCAGTACTCAGAGGCTGCACCTCATTACCCCCAATATTTGTCGTATGGATACAAAGTTGTCCTCAACACCCTGGAAATGAGACGAAAACAGAAAGTTGACCCCAGAGTAGGAGTTGTAAGACTGTTTAGCCATGATCCTGAGACCATCAGTCCTGGTGAAACCACGGTTGTAGAAGGATCGATCAGTTGCAGAGCACCAGACGCTGGAATTGTGGAGACTTCAAAAGCCTCTTTTCTACCAGGTGGCATAATGGTTACCAATGGCCTAGCAAGTCTCTCATCCAAATCACCCCGCCACATACCAGTGATCCTCAAAAATGAATCAGATCATGACATCACCATCCTTCCAAAGACTGTGATAGCGGAAGTGAATGCTATTGAAAGAGTTCAGCTGATCACAACCAACAACTCAGACTCTCTTACTAAACCTGACCAAACGACTAAGATAAACTTCAACTTTGGAGACTCTCCAATACCTAATGAGTGGAAGGAACGACTAACAGAGAAGCTGAAGTCAATGCCAGATGTGTTCGCACAGCGGGATCTCGACTTTGGACGCACTGACAAAATGAAACATCACATAAAGCTCAGTGACGAAACACCATTCAAGCACAGAGTGAGACCAATACATCCACAAGACATTGAGGCTGTGCGTAGACATCTCCAAGAACTCCTTGATGCAGAAATCATCCGTGAATCAGAGTCACCTTTCTCCTCACCGATCATCGTCGTCAAGAAAAACAATGGTGACATCAGGCTCTGCATAGACTACAGGAAGCTCAACCTCCAGACGGTAAAGGACTCATATGCCCTAACCAATGTGGAAGAGTCATTCTCAGCCTTAAATGGATCAAAATGGTTTACGTTTCTAGATCTGAAGTCTGGCTTTTACCAGATTGAAATGGAGGAGTCAGATAAACACAAGACTGCATTTGTCTGCCCACTTGGATTCTTTGAATTTAACAGGATGCCACAGGGAGTAACCAATGCCCCTAGCACATTCCAAAGACTCATGGAGCATTGCATGGGAGAGTTAAACCTGAAGCAAGTCCTTGTTTTCATTGACGACCTCATCATTTTCTCTTCAACTTTGGAGGAACATGAGGAAAGGCTGCTAAATGTCCTCAACAGATTGAGGGAGTATGGCCTTAAGTTGTCTCCTGACAAATGAAGATTCTTTCAGACCTCTGTCAAGTATCTAGGGCATGTCGTGTCAGAAAAAGGCATCGAAACGGACACTGACAAGATAGCTGCCCTCAAAACCTGGCCAAAACCAAACAACCTGAAGGAGCTCAGAACCTTCTTGGGATTTTGTGGTTATTACCGCCGGTTTATTAAAGACTATGCAAAGATTGTGAAGCCTCTTAACACTCTAACTGCTGGATATCCACCCCTGCGGAAACGCAGTAACTCCAGAGTTAACACAGAGAAATACCACAACCCTAAAGATATCTTTGGAGACAGATGGACAACAAATTGTCAAAGAGCATTTGAAACCATCACAGAAAAGTTGACAACTGCCCCCATCCTTGGGTTTGCAGACCCCAAGTTACCCTACATTTTGCATACAGATGCGAGCACAGTCGGGGGTTAGGTGCTGCTCTGTACCAGGAGCAGCAAGGACAGAGACGTGTCATCGCTTATGCAAGCCGTGGCCTCTCACCGTGTGAAGCAAGATACCCAGCACACAAATTAGAATTTCTTGCCCTTAAATGGGTAGTGACAGAAAAATTCCAGGACTATTTGTATTGAAGTTCATTCGTTGCCGTTACCGACAGTAACCCATTAACCTACATACTCACCTCTGCAAAGCTAGATGCTACAAGCTACAGGTGGCTAGCTGCTTTGTCAACATTCAACTTTCAGCTCCAGTACAGAGCAGGAAAGCAAAACCAAGATGCAGACGGCCTTTCCAGACGCCCACACCCTGTATTGACTGATGACTTCACATCACAAAAAGAGGTCGAAAGGATACAGCAGTTTGCACAGAAACACATGTCTCAGCCCGAACACTCCAACATAATGACTGAGGGCACAGTCAAAGCAATTTGTTAAAAACACCTTGTCCATCACATCACACTACACGAACAGCAGAATTAGTGTCATGGGAAATCCTATGGAAGTTACATGATCCCCTGACGTTAATAGGTATTCACGGCACGTCAGCACCTAGTTCTCCCTCGACGGTAACTACAGTGAAGCGGAGAGTACGTACCGTGGAGAGGGGGTCTGGAGAACAAAGGGGGAGAGCAGCGGGGGGGGGCACGGAGCCGCGGAGCGAAGGTGTTATCGAATTAGCATATGACTCCGGGCGAAGCCGCTGCTGAGCCGCTCTCGATTCCCCATTGGAGGAAACCAACCCGGAAAGTCACTCGTGATTGGTTGGTAGAAGTGTTGCGATTGGTCACATTTAGTCATTGCAGCACACACGTGGGGTAAACCCTCCCACAAATTAACAATGATAATTATAATAACCATAATATAAAAGTATTATTAATATTGTTATATTTATTAATATTAATTATTAATCCTTTGCTAAAAGCACTGCAGATGCTTGATGCTATATGTATTCATGTCATTGTTATCATATTGGCAACACTATCTATGCCATCAATATACATTTCTTGGGCAAAAAGAAAAAACAGTAATGCTGCAAATGTTGAATGAAAGCTTTATTTACAGTGCACAAAAGTGGCCCAAGCAGTGTCAAGCAAAAGTCAGCCCGAATCCACACCTAGGGTCTCATGTGAGGCTTAAAGAATGTCTGTGCATCCCCCGGATTCGATAATCTGGGTGGCAATCTTTCTGAATCTGCCCCAGTGAGCAGCCGAATGTTGCGAGTGGCTGTGTAATTGGTGGCAGCTTCCACCCTGGTCTGGAGTTTTGCGCACAGATCGGAGAGCTCCCGGCTGCGGAAAGATGGAGGCCGCACAATCCACCCAGATATCCCCTCAGATGAGCCATCCTCCTCATCCGACATCATGTCGATGGTGGTTCCCCTCCAGAACTCCACCTCATCTGGCACCAGGACCATCTGCCTCGCTCCAAGCAACTGAAACAGATCAGTACAGTCAGCACAGTTAGATAGATAGATAGATAGATAGATAGATAGATAGATAGATAGATAGATAGATAGACAGATTACTTTATTCATCCCCGAAGGGAAATTAAGTCGTCATAGCAGCCGGAACATTTGAATACAATAAAATACGATACAATATTATATTGTATCGTAAATATTGTCTTTTGCACACTCAAGTCTACATATTCTTACACTCTAGTATATCATATTATCTATTGTATCGCCAAATACTTATATTTATACCCGTACTATATATCATATATTATATCATACTCTTTATATATTCTTTGTATAGATAAGTCTATATACACATATTTATACATGTGTACATGTTGTTGTTATTATTATATTTTACTATTACTATTATTATATATACTGTTGCTGCTATTATTACTATATACTGCTATTATTATATTGGTAGTAATTATACCAATATAATAGCAGTATATAGTAATAATGTATTATTATATATAATAATAATAGTAAATATAATAATAATAATAACATGTACACATGTATAAATATGTGTATAAGACAGTATTATTGTATAAAATGATATATAGTATCAATATGGTTTATATTAACGCATATCACATATGATGTGAAATAAGTGTTCCAGTATATGGAGCGGAGTGTTGTACAGGGTACACAGTGCAAGGAGACAGGCATATTTAGTGCAGTTCTGTGATGGTGGCTCTGACAGAGGTAGATGAGTTGTACAGTCTTATTGCGGTTGGGAGGAACGCTTTTCTGTATCGTCCCTTAGAGCAGCGGGGCTGAATGAGTCTGTGGCTGAAGCTGCTCCTTAGCTTGTCCGGTGTTTTGTGGAGGGGGTGAGAGGGATTGTCCATGATTGCCAGCATCCTGTCCTCCACCACCTCCTCCAGGGTGACAAGCTTAGAGCCAACCACAGACTCTGCCTTCCTGATTAGTTTTCTCAGTCTGTTGGCGTCCTTAGTCTTCAATGATACAATAAATTTACAACTGTGAATAATTTTTTTGTGATAGCAGTTATCTTACCCTCTTCCTTCTCTGTCGATCCCGGGCTGAACTTTTCCGTGCAGCTCGCATAGCCTCATGTTGTGGTTGACCATAGCAGAAGTTCCTCCGTATGGTCCCATAATACGTTTTACATGCAGCTGGTAACCAACATGAGTAGCATTAGTTCAATACTATTAAAGCAAGTAAAGCAGTCACTGAAACACTGTAATAAGATCCACATTAAAACACTATAACACCATTACTACAGTAACTTACATGAAATGACGTCGGTGCGTTCAGTGCGCCAATCCGGGCTTTCGGCGAGAGCAGCAACTAAATGTAAAGTCACTGACTCATTGTGTCGGAAGCTCACGCTGCGAAAACAAAATGGTAGAAAGAATTCAGAGAGAGAACGAATTTCACACAGAGACAAAGCGTATCTTTTTTTAATCTTACCTTTGCTCTGGGTCATAGCTCCTGCCATTTGTCTCGGAGTTATGGAGACGTCGCACAGTTTCCTAAAAAATGCAAATGAACATATAAATGTCACATTTATGAACAATCCGGTTCTAACAATACATAAACATTTAAAAGTACACTCGTTAGGCACTCATTGCTTTGTTCTTCTAGCTTTCTCACTTATCCTACAGTTGTTTACACGCTATTCAGATTTGCCAGTTACGTGGCTTAGCAGTTAGCAAAATGGCTTATTTTTCGCTTAACACTTACCACAAGCTTGGGACACTGCGCCCGTCTTTTCCGTTTCGACTCCGGTCCACTGGAACGGTTACTCTCCAGGGCAGTCAGCCGCTCGTTCACGGATGCGAGAGCGGCGACGGTGGCTTCGCGGTCTTTGTCCATTGCAACTCCCGGTGCAAAGCAGAGATCTGGCGAGACATCCCATTCATCGAAGATACAACTATCCTCTCCATGGAGGCAGGACTGCCTGAAATGCTACGGTCACGAAGCTCTCCGGGGTTCTGTGGTGTTGCCGGCGTTGTAAAGTTGAGGACTCGTCTGTTCATACTGAATCTCGCTGTAGGCTAAAAGCAGGTACAAACTGGAGCCGATAGCAATATTGCCGGAAATATAATGCCCATATCTGTTAATAGCTTATATACTCTTGTCTCGCGAGGTCTTCCACGTGACCATGTGCTCGCATGTGATTGGACGATCCATCTGATGACGTATACGACTGACCAGGAAGCAAATAAATATGGGACTGAGATTGCTAGTATTTTGAGAGGCCAAAGGGTTGGAACTTTGACACGCGATGAAACAACCGATATGCTTTATGTGAAGCACAGTGTTTTGGTGTCAGCAGAAACTGTACAGTGGTGCCACTCTCTCCATTTCAACATATTGTCTTGGATGATGTTGACAGGCATGTTATGTTATCAATGTATCATCAGATGTATCCTGAAAACTGTATAACTGATGTTAACTGTTTTGCAATGACATGTAAAAGGGTAACACATTTGAATGTTACATACTCCATAGATGGAACTAGATCGGAAAGGTCAGCATATGTTTATGCTAAGTGGTGTGCAAACACTAACAGTTTTGAGGAACCCATCCTTGACCCTTTAACCGAACAGCGACCAGGAATTATAAAGCAGTTCATAGTTCTTAATGTCATGAGAAAAAGTACTGCAATTAAACATGTCCTTGCCCAAGTTTCCTGGCTTCATCCCCATCCGGACATATATTTTTATGGAAAGCCAGTAGAAGTTTGGAGCTTACAGGGCACAGACACATCATATCCAGCTTCATTTCTTCCTGTTGAGCGGATTGGTGGTAGATGTGTGATTAACACATCCACTGTGCATTTAACCAGCACAATTGAAAAAGTGACTGTAATCATGCCACTCTGTACAGTGGTTGAGATTTAGGATTGTGTTTTGGATAATAATAAAAAGCTGAAATGTGCATTGTTTCAATTTTTTTTTCATAGCATTGATTTTGCTCGTGGTATACAATGTAATTAATTATAGCACACTTACTTGACTTAAGATCAATTTACAATTTCAGGTTTTATATCTATTTTAAGCCTGGTGTACTAACGCCAGACAGTTTAGAAAAAGGTGTTATCTGCTCCGAGGGAAACTATCCTGATTTGCATTTGTAAAGTGCAGAGCTTTGGCATTTGCATGTGAAAGCCTCCCCTAGGCTTAGGAGAAGGGGGGTCACCTCCAAACATTTTCAGGCTTGTAAAACGGCATAACAGTTGTATAACAGAAATTTCACCAATAATTTCCTACGACATTAACTGGCACAATTTCTTCTTTTCATTCAGTGTCATGGATGATGAAATTGCAGAGACACTGCCTGTTTCCACCTTAGTCATGTCTCTCGCCCATAACCCAAAAGCCATACCTACAACCTTTGCCGATGAAAATCAATGTGGGGGTTTGCCCATCATCCCGTATCTCACAGCTGCTGAGCTGATGGAAAAACAGAGAGCTGATGCAAGTATCCGAGAGGTGATACACCAGATGGAGACTGGAGAGAAACCTCCACCAACTGTGAGGAAGGAACTCCCTGAACTCTGGCTGATACTAAGAGAATGGAGCAGACTGGTAATGTTAGGTGGCATTTTATATCGAAGACGACAAGAAGGAGCACAGGTGTCCTACCAGCTTGTACTGCCAGAAGAGCTGAGGCCCCTGGTCTTGAAGAGCCTACATGATGATGTTGGTCACATGGGCATGGAGCGCACAATAGACCTTGTCAGAGCGCGGTTTTATTGGCCCAAAATGTCCACAGATGTAGAGAACAAGATCCGAACCTGCAACCGTTGTCTACGACGCAAATCCTTACCACAGAAAGCTGCACCACTTGTTAACATCACAGCTACAAGACCACTTGAGCTCGTGTGCATGGACTTTCTCACACTAGAACCAGATTCAAGTAACACCAAAGACATTCTGGTCATCACAGACCACTTTACTAAGTATGCAGTTGCCATCCCTACATCGAACTAAAAAGCTAAGACAGTGGCTAAGTGCTTATGGGATCACTTCCTAGTCCACTATGGCATCCCTGAGAGACTTCATAGCGATCAAGGTCCCGACTTTGAGTCCCGCACAATTAAAGAGTTGTGTGACCTTATTGGCACCCAGAAAATAAGAACCACCCCCTATCATCCTAGAGGGAATCCCGTTGAACGCTTCAACAGAACCCTGCTAAATATATTGGGAACCCTGGAGAACAAGAAAAAGAGTCACTGGCGTAATTATGTCAAGCCTTTAGTACACGCCTATAACTGTACAAAAAACAAAGTGACAGGCTTTACCCCTTACGAACTGATGTTTGGGCGACAGCCTAGATTGCCCATAGACCTTGCCTTTGGTCTACCAGTCCACCACCAACCAGGATCACATTCTCAATACATCCAGAACCTGAAATCTCATCTAGAAAACAGTTATCGAGTTGCTGCTGAAAATGCAAAGAAAACAGCTGCACGCAACAAAACAAGATTTGACCAGCGCATTGTTGAATCCACCTTGAGAGTAGGCGACAGAGTTTTAGTAAAAAATGTCCGCCTAAGAGGCAAACACAAGTTAGCCGACAAGTGGGAGTCAGACGTGTATGTTGTCCTAAAACAATGTGGAGACATTCCAGTGTACACTGTCAGACCTGAGACCAGAGAGGGTCCACAGAGAACCCTTCACCGTGACCTTTTGCTGGCATGTGGTTACCTCCCGATGACCTCAGCAGAGAGTGAAACGGACACAGCAAAAACGGCCAGGCGGCCAAGAACCCGACAACATACGAGAGAAGACAGCTCAGATACTGCTGATGGGAGTGAACCTCAATCAGACCCTGAAGATTACTATTATGACAGTCATAGAAACCTACGAGTTGAGACCCTGGGTTTCAACCAAGTCTCAGAATCCGCAGAACAAGTTCCAGACAGGACTATCCCTAATGATGCTCCAGCAGAGACTTTTGACTTAAACTCACCTGATCCTGATGAAAACTGTTTACCTCACCAAGATGAGAGTTGCTTACCTGATCCTGGAGGAAGCATCATATCTGATCCTGGAGAGAGTGACAGACTTGAACCTGAGGAAAGAAACTCATCTCTACCTGAGGAGAGCATGTTACCTGATAAACAGAATCCTCAAGACCTTCCCAAAGAGGACCTGAACAGTCCCTCATCCCCTAATCAAGCCACTGAAAAAAGGAATGACATTGAAACTAATAAAGACCGACCTGACACTGAGCCAGAACCCCTGAGAAGATCCACCAGAGACAGAAAGCCTATTGAACGACTGACTTACCCTGAATTAGGAAATCCATTAGTTACCATAGTCCAGTCTCTGTATCAGAGTTTAAGTGACGTATTCACAGATTCAAAACCACATAGAATTATCATAGTATAGTATAGATTTAGTATTTTGCACAGGGACGTGCAAAAGGTAAAGTGGGGAGGATGTAACACATCATAATATCTATAAATTATAATATATTATAAAAGTAATGATATAGATAAACTTGAAATATATATTAATATGCATTAAAATGTATACTAAATAAATAAATAGTCCACATTAATGTTGCCCTCATTAAATATTAAAAATATAGATACATATGAAATAAATAAATATAACTATGTATTGTAAATGTATAAATAGATAAATAGTCAATTAACTTATTAAATAAGTGAAACCGGTTCATATCTATACATGTAATTAACTTAAATTCAGTTAAAACCCATGTAAAGGATTTAATGGAGAAATGGTTAAAAGTCTGGTGACTAAAAAGTGACCCTTTCCCTTTAAGGGTGCTTTCCCCTTTAAGATAATTGGCCCTGCAGGTGACAGCAGGTGAGAGTAATGAGAAAGATTAGAAAAGGGGAAATTGGAGGGAAGACACGAGACCACTAGAGGAAACCACTAGAGGAGAAAGAAATAGGAAGAAGTTTGACTGCTGAAATCAAGTGTGAAAAGATATGTGAACACCTGAAAGAAATGCCAAAAGTTTGTTTAAAATATTTGAAGAGGTTCTGTGATCAGGCGAACCTGCGAGGAGACACCTGTATGAGTGTGTGTTGGAGCAACAGACACGCAGCATGGACAAGATGGCGAGCTACCAGACCGGCGGAGTCCATTTTTAAAGGGCTGAAGCAAGCATCCCCTGAACTGGACTGGACTTCTGCCACTGCCCAGATTGGACGTTGGAAACTCACTGCCAGAGTGGTAGGAGTATCAGTTGTTTCTTTATATTTTTTTAATTGAACTGAATGGACTTCAGGCGGAACTTTGTTATTTATTTTTGAAAAGACAATCACAACGAACTATCAAGAGAATAAGGGAAGAAGAGTGAGCTCCACTCATCCAAACTCTTCTTTATTTATTGTTTGAATTATGTGTATATATGTTTATTGAGTTCATTATGTTTATAATATTATTTATTTATTGTCTTTTTGTCTAAGTATGTTTAGTAAAGTGCCGGCTTAAATTTAAAGTACCTGGTCTCTGGCTTCTTTTTTATGCTTTCACCCCACTCCTTAGAACCTAGAACTAGTCCAGTATTTAGCGTATTAGAGGCAAATGCTACACCCGACTCTATGGTCAGTTTTCCACATTGATTGCCACAAGAAAAATCTGCAGTTTTACTGGTGTAGCCATCATCCAAACGCTTCGGTCTAGAAGAGAAAAAAAAATACAAGTACACATAATTAATTAGGTTTTAAAAGCAAAATTTGCAAGCATCAATTTGAAAGAGGGCATATATACAGGAAAGAAATGTTTCTCCGAATTTCCAGGCTTTCCCGGTTTGGATTGAATAGATGTCAAAAAGGATTAGCAAATTATTGCATTCTGTTTTGATGTATGTTTTGCATGGCTCCCTAAGATTGGAATCAGGATTGTATGTTTATATCTTACCACAGTGTTAGAAGTAGTCACTATACAGCTTGTCCAAGTGGATAAAATGACAGGTATTAGGTGCTCATGCTGGAGAGAAAAAAGTGCACTTCAAATAATCACATCAATTTATTAAGCCATCAATTACAGAAGCTTACTCACATATTCAACATATGCTTTTGATATAAGGATATCTTTTAAAAATAACTAGTCGAAGGGATCCTCTGCCAGTTCTTCATGTGATATCAGGGACATTTTGCGAGTTGGACATGGTCGCAGTTCAAAGGCCCGGTAGTGCTCCCTAAACCAAGCTGAGAATGCCCTGACAATGAAATTCAGTGTAACCTGAACTACACATATCCTTATTATCTCTCCGAATTCAGGTAATCCATTAGTAAATCCAAAGATGACTGTCATTCCATTTCTATAATTGATACCCTTGAAATCTGCACTTTTAGCCATGTGTACTTCGGCCATGTTTGGGTACATCTGCTGGATAGGCAATATTAGATCATCTCTCAGCACATCAAGAGGAACTCTTGAAATACTTGACACTTGAATTCCAGGTTTCTGTGGACGTAATGAGTGTATGTGATAGGCAATCATCAGCTGGTGTTTCCTTGAAAGTGTGAGTGCAATGCTTTTGAAACACTTGGTGTGACGTGCAACTTCTTTAAAAAAACGGTGTTGTCCCTCAAATCGCATGGTCCAGACTCCAACTAAAGGACTGAAACATTGGATCATGTGAGGGTAGTGCTCCAAGTAGTGATGCTTTGGTGAAAGTTATCGGTTTGGAAATATTTCTTGATATTTCTGTCTGTGATCAGAAATTTTGAACTGAAGATATCAAATTCAGATTCTTCTGTGTGGATCTGGGCAACAGCAAGTTCCACTATCTCTTTTAAATCCAAAATTATCTCCCATAACGGTTCACCATCGGGTATCTCCAACCATGAAAGGCAGCAATCTTGAGAGAGTCCAATTTTCCTTTGCGTTGCCACCTATTGTGATTTTCCTTAAAAAAGCTAGTGGCACAATATGGTGACTGTTTGTCTTATCTTTTTCCTTGTAGGGAAAAATGAGAATCACTTTATTTAGAGAGTCCAAAGAGAAGTATTTTTTGGATATTAAAATGCCCAGACACTGCAAGTTCCACTGGAACAACACCCTCCAATAGATCATGAAGTATGTCAGGGGGGTATCCAGTTGTTACATCAAAATGAGCATGATTTTGTCTCCACACACATGGCCTTTTCACTCCAACACACAGCTTTCCACTCTCCACTGCATGTTTAACATCTTATTTATGTCTGTCTTTGGATTGAAGACTAAAGTCACCATACAGAACCGGCTTGGTTTGAAAGTCATTACAGCGTCCTCTACAAAATTGACAAGCTTATTCTCCTGAAAAACTCTCCACAAAGCCTGCAATGCCATGGGCAAACAGATTTTCTGCTGCCACACATTGTACTGTGCCTTTAATATTTTTTCCAATTTGTGGGACAAACACCCCATGCTCCTCCAACACAACCAGATCACGCAAAAGAGGTTCAAGCACTTTCCCATATCCATATTCCTTGATGTCAAAGTTTGTGCTTCTTTCTGGAAGTACCAAGGGGTACTCAATGTCATCAGTGTAAAGGGTCACACATATTCTCATTTCCCCTGCAGACAGGAAATGAATTTGTTTGAAAACTCTCCATCCTGAAATGACTTGTACTCTTGTTCTGACGTTTCATTTGAGTGAGCACTTTAGTTTTCTACAACATCATCTGTTATACGGTCTTTGCTTAGAAGCTGCTGCAGTGACTGCAATAAGAGTACCTACTGGTAGGTATTGTTGCGCTCTTCATCCAAAATATATTCAACTGGTTCAACTACTTGGAACTTGTTTTTGAAGTACTGTTTCCGCTTAAAAGCAGTGCAAAATGGCCCTCCCCAATTGCTTTTGTCAAGGGGTTAGAGATGCAGATAGCAAAGACCAGTTCCTCAATTTCTGCAGCATTCAGACCAAGATGATGCTTAGTACAAAAATCTGAAACAATGGCATTTAACGGAGTCAGGGATGCAGAACTCATGTTTTCCAGTTTAAGCAACACTGCTGCAAATTTGTCTTCTATCACGTTCTCAACATTTTCTGAGACGTCTGTCTGAAAACTTAACTGCTCCTCTAGCTCGGCTTCCTCCAATATTTCATTGTATTCATTTTCACCTGAAAGACTTGCACTTTCAAAACCATCTCTTACTACAACTATGCCAGGTTTAAAGTTATTGTAAGAGTAGCCGTGGTGCTTTCTATTTTTATGCGATTTAAATGTCCCATAAATGTTTGTCTTGAAAGAACAACTGTTGTACTGTTTCATTGGCTTTGAGATGCAAATGAAAGTGCTAACAGAACCTCTGTAGAAAAATGTTAAACATATTTGTGCCTCAAAGGCCATGGCTGTAGGCTACAGTTGTAGTAAAACAGAAAAAAAAACCCTCATGAACTCAACAGCTAAATGCCACATTATGTGGAGATAGCCTACTTTTTCCCCATGTATTTCTTCTGAGCTCTTGTTGCAATGAGTTGTTTGTCTTTGAGTGCTACAGAGTAAAACTCTGAGCAAGACAGTTCATAATTGTGGCTGACAATGAGCTCACCTTTAATTAATTCAGTGGAACATTTGTTCCGCACATCATTCCAATCATCGTACTCGTGTATGAATATGCTGTCAGCTCATTGATCCCAGAGCAGGACATTGCCTGGGAACAAGTTTACCGTAAATTTTCATTAAAGCGCCCTGTTATTCATTTTCAATTGGCGTTTTACTGACCATTTTTTAAATCTCACAGTAATTCAGGACAAAGTGCGTCCTTTTTCAGCTCAATTGTTTCTAAATACAGGACGATTCCGTTTTTCAAGGGACAGTTGGCAACCCTACTCTGAACTGAGTTCTGGCTGGATTCTCCATCCTGACACTGAGCCAGTTATTCTCAGCATTAAAAAGGAGTGTGTGGTGTCCTGTCATTTTAGTTTGTTAATTTCAGTCTCTTCTGTGTATTTTCTGTTTCCTGTTTTATTTTGTAGTATCTGTCCCTTGTGTGTGGTTGCTATCTTCACTTCCTTTCGGTGATTGTCTTCCCAGTCCTCATGTGTTTCACCTGTGGGTAATTGCTCCTGCCTTCCCTCTTGTGTCTATTTAAGCCTCTGTGTTCCCCAAGCCCTTTGTCGGGTTGTACTAGTTGTTTCTCCACACTTCGTGAGATATGGTTTGTCTGCTCCTGCTGTCTCGACCAGCTTCCTCGTTCCTTGTTCTCCGTGCGCCTTGTCGCCAGTGTTACTCGTGTTAGTGTTCCTGTTTTGTTTTTTGTCTTGTTAAAGACCTTTTTAGTATATTAAATCCCTTTTTGTTATAACCTCTGCATCCTGGGTCCATCTCCTCCATCAAACCGTAACAGAACAACCCGACTAAACTATGGACCCAGCAGAGGTTAATTTATTTTTTGAAAAAGTTTATTATTTTGAGTTTTTGGTGTACGAGCTGGAGGATGGATCCTCCGACCCTGCGGAGACCCTGAGGGAGATCTTGGTGGTGGAGGCCTGGCTTAAAGATCGCCCTTGGGTGAGCCACACCGTGCCATACCTTCCGGAGGTGCAGGAGAGGTTGAGGAAGCTGCGCAGCCATGCAGACCCATCCTCTAACCCGTTTTACGGAACCCGCCTGGCAAGAGGTGGACCCCGCAGCCTGCAGCAGAGGTCGCAGCACTAACCTCGCACCTGTAAAGCCAGCTCGCAGGCACCATCCCCCAGCCGTAGTCCTCTACGCTGGAAGCGGCGGAGTCTTTTGGGGACCCCGCAACCTCAAAGGGTTTCCTCTGGCGGATTGCGGACCTTGGAGAGAGGGGATCCCCAGCAGAAGCCAATCCCTCCAGCAGCATGCTCACAGGGACCAGCCACCTCCAGCCCCGACTGGGTCGCAGTCCCTTGTTCCAGCACCTGCTCCAGCACCTGCTCCAGTCGCTGCTCCGCGCCGGAGGCCCCCAGCTGATGTCTCTCATTCTTCGACGTCAGTGGTCCTCACAGCGGCGTCTGTTCCAGCACCTGCTCCAGCACCTGCTCCAGTCGCTGCTCCGCGCCGGAGGCCCCCAGCTGATGTCTCTCATTCTTCGACGTCAGTGGTCCTCACAGCGGTGTCTGTTCCAGCACCTGCTCCAGCACCTGCTCCAGTCGCTGCTCCGCGCCGGAGGCCCCCAGCTGATGTCTCTCTTTCTTCGACGTCAGTGGTCCTCACAGCGGCGTCTGTTCCAGCACTTGCTCCGGTCCCAGCTCCGCGCCGGAGGCTCTCGGCTGACGTCCCCTGTCTTTCGGCGTCGGAGATCCTCGCGGTGCCAGCTCCGCACCCAGCTCCAGTCCCAGCGGTGTCTGCTCCAGCGCCTGCTCCAGTGACTGCTCCGCGCCGGAGGCTCTCGGCTGACGTCCCTTGTGTTTCGGCGTCGGAGATCCTCACACCGGCGTTGGCTCCAGTGCCTGCTCCGTTCCCTGCTCCAGTGCCTGCTCAGCGCCGGAGGCTCTCGGCTGACGTCCCTTGTGTTTCGGCGTCGGAGATCCTCACACCGGCGTTGGCTCCAGTGCCTGCTCCGTTCCCTGCTCCAGTGCCTGCTCAGCGCCGGAGGCTCTCGGCTGACGTCCCTTGTGTTTCGGCGTCGGAGATCCTCACACCGGCGTTGGCTCCAGTGCCTGCTGCGTTCCCTGCTCCAGTGCCTGCTCCGCGCCGGAGGCTCTCGGCTGACGTCCCTTGTGTTTCGGCGTCGGAGATCCTCACACCGGCGTTGGCTCCAGTGCCAGCTCCGCACCCTGCTCCAGTGCCTGCTCCGCGCCGGAGGCTCTCGGCTGACGTCCCCTGTGTTTCGGCATCGGAGATCCTCGCGGTGCCAGCTCCGCACCCAGCTCCAGTCCCTTCTCCGCGGCGGAGGTTCCCGTCTGACGTCGCTCTTCTTCGGGCATCAGAGGTCCTCGCGTCGCCTGCTCCAGTCCCTGTCCCGCGCCGGAGGCTCCCAGCTGACGTTTCTCCTCTTCGGGCTGACGTCCCTCCTGTTCTGGAGTCAGAGGTCCCTGCGGATTCTGCTGCAGTCCCTGTCCCTCACCGGAGAGTCCCAGCTGAAGTCCCTCCTGTTCAGGCGTCGGAGGTCCTCGCAGCGCCGATTATGGGCTCTGTTCCGGCTGCGACTCCGGATCCTGCTCCACGTCCGTGGCTGAGGTCTGCGCCCTTTTGCGCTGCCCTTGAGCGGCCACGGCCCCGCCCTTCCGAGCCTCAGAACTCTGTCCCTGAGTGGCCACGGCGCCGCCCTCCTGAGCCTCAGAACTCTGTCCCGGAGCGGCCAAGGCGCCGCCCTCCTGAGGAGCTCCCGTGTTTGGCTCCTGACTGGCCTCCAGGTCGTCCAGCAGAGCCCTTGAATTCTGTCACTGAGCGGCCACGGCGCTGCCCCCACGAGCCTCAGAACTCTGCCCTTGTGCGGCCACGGCGCCGTCCTCCCGAGCCTCTGCGCTCAGCCCCGAAGCGGCCACGGAGCTGTCGGGTGGAGACTATGTACTTTGTCCCTGACCGGCCTCCGGGCCGTCCTCCTGAGGAGCCCCCGTGTTGCGTTCCTGTCCGGCCTCGGGGCCGTCCACCTGAGACATTGTGCCAGGTTCCGAAGCGGCCACGGAGTCGTCGGTCCGAGAACCTGGGCACGTCCCGGAGTCCCTCCTCCGGTTCCCCCCTCCTCCCTTCTGATTCGGTTCACGTTATGGACCGTCTGGAATCCGGTCCTTGAGGGGGGGGTACTGTGGTGTCCTGTCATTTTAGTTTGTTAATTTCAGTCTCTTCTGTGTATTTTCTGTTTCCTGTTTTATTTTGTAGTATCTGTCCCTTGTGTGTGGTTGCTATCTTCACTTCCTTTCGGTGATTGTCTTCCCAGTCCTCATGTGTTTCACCTGTGGGTAATTGCTCCTGCCTCCCCTCTTGTGTCTATTTAAGCCTCTCTGTTCCCCAAGCCCTTTGTCGGGTTGTAGTAGTTGTTTCTCCACACTTCGTGAGATATGGTTTGTCTGCTCCTGCTGTCTCGACCAGCTTCCTTGTTCTCTGTGCGCCTTGTCGCCAGTGTTACTCGTGTTAGTGTTCCTGTTTTGTTTTTTGTCTTGTTAAAGACCTTTTTTGTATATTAAATCCCTTTTTGTTATAACCTCTGCATCCTGGGTCCATCTCCTCCATCAAACCGTAACAGAGTGTTTAAAACTAACCTTATAGTTCAAGAAAATTCGTTCCCTCTATTTGACTTTGACAGTAGTTTGTTTTTGTTAATTTCCTTTGCAGAGGAGCCTCATGCCGTGATAGGCATTGTTATTGATTAAGAGGGCTGGAGCATTCAGAGACATTACCTTGCACAAAAATAGTTTTTTTTATAGAAAGTGACACCTAAAGAAGGTACAGACAGAGACAGGTCATTATGCTCAATTAGGGTCCCATTTTAACCAAAGAACTATCTGAAGAGACGATTACAGCTGGCGTTTTGACAGGCATTCTCCTCAGATATGTCATCTCCTAATTGCTAATAAAAGTTTGAGTAATGCTGCAATTAAGAGGAATTCAGAGGAAATATGATCCAGAGCGTGCAGTACATTTACTGTTTTGGTATAGACTTCAGTGGTGAATACACTCTGATCAATTGACTTGTACGATAAAATAACTTTGTGTTGATATGGTATTAAATTAACTGCATCTTTTGCATAAGTTTCAGAACATCTCCATTTCCAGTTCATTTGGGCAGGTCAATTCCAGTGAATGACTTTAAATGCTAGGCGAAAAGGAAAGTTGTTTATTTTTAAGTTCATCATCAAAATATGGTAATATGTTCATTTAAAACGAAAAGCCCTTTATTTGGGATGAAGTAAAGGTTTAACTAGCATCCTTCCTGTCAGTCACCCAAGGAAAAGGTAAATGTTGCGTGCACATGCATACACACTGAAGGAGAAGGGCCAAGAATACAATTTAATCCAGACTAGTGCCAGTATCTCCTCTGCAACCTTTAAATTCAGGAGCACGAAGCTAATCCTGGCCTTCACTGTCAGGGAATAAGATATAGTACAGCCCACATGTCTTAAGATGTGTTCAAAAAGCACTGTGCATTGAACTCTTCCACCTGACGTCCAACTGAACAACCTGGAAGAGCTTAGTTTACAAAGACGCTTTTATAATAGCTTGTCTTGAATGATCATCAAAGCCTCAGTTTTGCTGTCCAGGTCTCACTATATTGTTTCCTGGTTAACTGGATTTTTAGGTTAAAACTGTAATTCCCTTAAATTCCTTAACTAGGATTTGGGATGAATTAAATATGATTTATGCAGCCTTTTCGTATGGATGACATAAATAAATTAGCGACTTGACTGGTATACGATACAAAGACAATAAGAAACGCTTTACATTTGGATTAGAGAAATTCATTAGTATTGTTTTGTACCACAGAGCATTGCTACCATTCAATTTGTGTGTTTATGAAACATTTAAAAATATCAATCAATCAATAAAATTGTATTTGTATAGCCCATATTCACAAATCACCATTTGTCTCTTAACCCTCAGCAAGAGTAAGGAAAAACTACTAAAAACCCTTTTACAGGGTAAAAATACGTAGAAACCTCAGAGAGAGCCACATGTGAGGGATCCCTCTCCCAGGACAGACAGAAGTGCAATAGATATCAAATGTAGGAAAAACATCATCAGGATAAAGGTTTTAGCAGCAATGGTGAGGGTAAACATTTTGAAGTATAACTTCAATACTATATATTAAGCAGTCCTGCTGCAATCATAGTCTATATGGTCAGCAGCCAGCAAGATCATGATCCACCATCAAGATCAGGTGCCACTATAGTTCAGTCAGTTAGGATCCATCATCAGCTGCCACCTCGGTCTTGGTCCACGACCATTATGACGCAAAACGCGACAAAGGATCCACCGTTCCCAATATACCTGCAATAAAGGCTATGATTAACACCCAAAAGGTGTTATTAAGGTGGATTGCATTTGACTAAAATGCAATCCACCCTTTAAGATGAACTACAGGACAATCAGAGCAATTCTGTAGCTCTGTGTTCATTCATCAGAATAAAAACAAGTCTGCCCTCATCAATTTTTACAAATGACATATTACATTTAATACACTAGGGTAAACAATCTGATAAACGTTTTCCTTTTAGCACATCTTCACCTGGTTGTACACTTAGTATTGCTCTGATGTCATAAATAGATGTTGGTCTTGCTTGAATAGGTTTATTGGTAGCTACAGGCTAACAACAGCTACAGTTCACTTTCCCATATATATTCCATTTGCCATAATCAGATATAAAAGTCTTTGAAAGTTTTTTTCAGCCACAACACTTACAGCAGTTGAGCCTAAAGATGCAGGATTTTTCTAAGGATGGAAAATGGTCAGATATCAATATATGGGGTGATATGTCTTTGACATATATTTATATATTCTTGGGATGATGGTTGTTTGTCCATTTATGGTAAGATAATGGTTTTGCTCTGTGTTGTATTATATCGCTTGTAGCTAAATATGGTACAAAACCCCAACCCTCCAAAATATGATTTCTCTTTGTTAGAGAAGACAAATTTGATGTATTTTTTTTAGGATTTCTAAATTAACCCTAGCATCTTTTCTGCAATATTTCATTTAAATACATATTGGACAGCATGTATGCCGATAATGATGTAAGTCAGAGTATCGACAGTCTCAACACAGCAGCACCATAATACATTGATACATTGATACCATGTTGTTGACACCTCAAGTCCAACATTCACTTGGCCCCTTAGCTGCATCAAACATTATAATTATCTGTGGGTTGACCCCTGTCACATAAAATTGTTATTTGATCAGCAGAAATACAACTGAGAGTATCTTTAAAGTGGGAGACAAACAAGCATTCATTTATTGTCCTCTTGATTAATCGCCTGTGTCACTGCTTACAAAGCATTCTGGGTATTGATGCAGCATGAATCTTTGTTGACTGTGAATATTATTGATGCATAGGAGATGATTAAGCGCCTGGTAACAGGAGAAAAAAATAAATCAGACTTAAAGTGGAAATGCAGAATATTTATGAGTGACAATGTCTTCTTGACTAACTATTGTTAATGTATCCTTGATGGTTTGCATCGCGTATACATCAGGGCACACAGCTCACACACATATCAATATATGTGAACTACATGTTCTTGAATCATCCCCCTAACCAGAGCTTCTGAACACTGGGAAAATGTTAACGTGTCCCCTTCCACTAACATGGAGGAGCAGGGTTTATGAAATATATAGCAGCCATCCACCAGGTGGCTTCACTTTTTCGGAACTTTATGTAGAGCCATGGTACTGACACATGACATGACAGGAAACTACAATATAAGTTTAGCAATACTATATCTGATGAAATTTGTCTCAAAATTTATCAGAAAACTATATTTGTAAATTGGTTGTGCTTATTTTTTCAGTGACCACATTAAAACCAATTGTTCATTTGGATCTACAAGTGGAGATTTTGTCAACAGTGTATAAAATACCTTTGTTCCTTCTATGGTTTCTGAATGAGAGAGACAAAATAACAGCTCCAACTAATCACAGCTGATCAAAAATAATTTTCCATCATTTTCAAGGAGGTTCCTTACAAGAATGATTTAATACATCCCTCAGTGTTCTTGTCACCTAATTTAATTTGTTTAAAAAAACACCTCTACACTAGTAATAGCAACAGAAGGAGGAGTTGTAGCTGTAGCACGACAGTAGCATAATTATGAAATTGTAATGGTGGTGCTTGGTGGCTCGTTTCGCTTCCAGTGGCTCTTCACCAAAAGGGTTAATGGTAGTTCTGGCAAGTGGGAATAGTGCTTATGGGGCTAAATGTTCAAAAAGTGCCAGTAACACAAGTAGAAGCTGTGTGTCACCTGTTTCCTGCTGTTTGAACTGAAATAAACACATGGCAACTCCAAGATTGTGAGCCTCCTTTTTTTTCTTCATCTTCCTCTCATTCCCTTTTTCCAGTCAGTCACTCAATAACCAGCTCTCCCTAGGTGACCTTCTCTCACTTTGCCCCCCTCCCCTCTCTCTCCTTCCATCACACTCTTCTCTATTACTCTGTCAGACAGAAAAGAGCCTGCTGGAAATGAGAGTAAAAAGGCATGTGTGCGCATTAGCTGGGGTTTGTGAGTGCACATAGTTTGCATGACTATGATGAAGAAAAGCGGTAGGGCGACTGTGAAAAAAAGGCCGGAGTAAAACAAAGTGAAGGGAAAGTCAGACAGAGGTGAGCCGGAAAAACAAAGAGGCAGGATTAGGAAATGATTGCTTGAATCAAAGGTTACAGATTGATGAATTGTCAGATGCTGCTGCTAACTTGTCAGTGTGTGTGTGTGTTCTACTTTGAAACTGGTTGTATCCTTGACAATCAGAATTTCCTGATCATTTTGTCATTTTTTGTCTGGGGGAGCATCTGTGCTTATGCTGTCTGAATGCAGTCTTACAGCACTATGTGAAATTGGGCGAAAGGCGGGGGACGGATCACCCAGCGCTTCTAAGGGCCAACATACAGAGCCAAACAGCCATTCACATTCAACAGGGATCCAAACCAGGAACCCTCTTGCTGTGAGACGATAGATAATCAGTGCACCACCGTGCAGGCCCTATTTATCAGTTCCTACTGTAATTGGAATTTAATTTTGGATATTATAGGTTTTAGAGTAGCTGAGTGACTCATGTTGAAAATTATGTTTAGATGTGAAACTGCAGTTGTCAGCAGATTAGGCGAAACAAACATTTTGAGAGGCTGAAATCTTACCCTACATTCTTTTTCACACCTTATTTTCCTAATATGCTCCAAATAGTGGAGATTCTGGTTAAGGGAGCTGGATCTTTAGCTTCGTTCTTTCATATTTTCAACTGAACTGCAAATCCATGGCAGCCAGACCGACCCCAGTCATTGGAGGAGTGCATTAGAGCATGCTGCATGGTGGCTGGCAAGTCCCGACCAGGTTTCAACTTTGTTTCAAGTTTCAAATTTTCAAATTTTTTTTCTTTTACTCAAACTCCCTAAAGAAAAGAAAAACTTTCAAAATCTGCTTATGTTTTCTTTCATTCCAAATATACTAGAAACGAAGAAATGACAACACTTATTTTGTTTCAATGATGGTTTTCAATCCTGGTCATTACGTCATTCTGAGAGTGTGCCAACAACCCAACTAGAATAATCCAGTTCTCCAATAAAGCCCATCATCCTTTTGGCCCATCCAATGTAAGGTCAACCAAGGTTTTGACGAGTGTCTCTGGCCATATTTCAGTACCGGCTCTGAATGGCTCTGAATTTCTGTGCTATTGCATTCAGCTTTTCTCTATCTCTGTCACTGTAGCTGTATTTCACCTCCAACATTATCTGCCCTGTAGATCTGCTATGCCCAACTGCATTCATAATCAACCCCCCAGCTGCAGTACTGATAACTGCTAAATAGAATACACTCCAGCAAAGCGTAGCTTTCATCGCCCCAGTGCATTTCTGACAATTTACTTTTTAAAAACATTTTCCATTGATTGCAATCCTCATATTTGCAAAGGATCAAGGGCTCCATTTTAACTATCAGAGGACATGGTTTGAAGCGCCTCTGATAGTTTAACAGCAGGCGGGGAAAGATCGCAGCATCAGAGCCATGGTTCAAAAGGGTATGACTTGTTCTCTTTATTAGACAAGGGTGAGTTTTGTAGTGTAGAGTACCATTTCCGTATTATTTTAAAACCCAGGTGTGCTTGTATCTTGGTGAGTTGTTATATATCATAACTGCAGATTTGTCAGGTTGTAAGATAGAGGAAACTGCCCACACCTCATTTTAAGATGGGTTCTCAGATGGGCCTGATTGCATTGGAACAACGCATCGCCTTTTTGAAGGTCCCAAGTAAAATATTCGTGAAGATCTGTGAGTGCAAATAGACATGCACATTATCCTGTGAGACACTCTCACATTCAAGAGACTACCAGTGATGAGACAGGTTTAAATGTGTCTCCGCTGATGTCCAACTGTATCATTACCTCTTGCATGCAAAAGAATAGTTAGTTTCTGCCATGAAGTTGGGTGTCCAAATAGCTCATGAGTTTACTGGGAGCAAACGGATACTTCAAGACTTTGTACACAAGCAAATTAGGATGTGCTACACACACACAGACACACACAACACAGATACAGATAGTGAAGTAAATGTAAACCGAACCAGTCCTAAATCTGCTTTCAACAAGTATCTTTATCATGGGAATGCATCATCACAGCACTCTGAACTCTCAGAAAAAAAATTCAAATCAAGGTAGACTTCTCACGTTATCTTCCTCTGTCTGTGTCTCAAACAGCCACACACACACACACACACACACACACACACTCAACAACACACAGTTCTGTCATTCCCTGAAGACATTTCTTAAGATTTGGGTTCTTTCTAAAAAAGGTTTCAAATAGCTTCTCTTTGAATTTCTGATGTCTGGGAAAAGCTCTGGAAGTTTCAAATCCCAACCAGAAAACTTCTAAACTACTGACACACGTGCACACACACACTCACACAGACACACACACACACACACACACACACACACACACACACACACACACACACACACACACACACACACACACACACACACACACACACACACACACACACACATTTTGACATAGCCTTCACATCTAACTCACACAATTATTTCCTCTTAGATAGGACATCATCTCGGTTCACAAACAGATTCTGTCTATTTGTAGTTGTGAAATGATAACATCAGGTGTGACCACATGTGAAATTCAAATCTAAAAATGGGAAGTGTGGTTTTGGAACATTTTGGTGGCAAAATGTGTGAAGCACCTGTAAATACCCTTGTAAAATCCATGTTATTACCACATGTACTACCATGATTTCCTTACATTCTCCATATGTTGCAACCTGTGACAGTCTGACTTATCACAGTATAAAATAGTTTTTTGTTGTAAACATTGAATAGGAAAATGAGTTCCAAAAACATAATTTATAAATATAGATCTATATCAATATTATCTATAATATACATCTTTATATATATAGATATATATTGAGAGAGAGAAAGAGATACATAGACCTATATGGACAGAGCAGACAACCTGTATATCTATAATAGTATATCAGGGGCCACAGTAAGATAACAACACAGTCAGAGTATGAGTTTTAAAATAAAACCATAGAATGCGTTTAATACAAGAATACAAATATGATGAGATCATATAAATGCAGCACTCCAGTAATTTTACTATGAATATAAAAATGAGTTTTTAGTCATGTTGAGCACTACTACGCCTGTGGAAACACTTTTATAATATCTCCTGTGGATCTGTGGAGGAGTTTTGTCAAGTCTGAGAAAAATATCCCTGATGGTGTCAGCAGGGGCCAAGATTAAACTTCAAATTTACAACAGAAAACACAAGTCGAAGCTTTTGAGTTGATTTATAGGATGAGGGCGAGGGATGTGAGCTGGAGACAGCATTAAGCTTATGTATTATAGGATCCAGTGTTTTGTAACTTAACCCCTTTGGGGGATTATAAGGAGCATTCAGACAGAACACAAATCTTTGCAAAAGCAAATTTCGTGCAGCTTTGACCACTTGACGGTTTCTATCATCTGTCTGTGAAGTCAAACTGCCAATTAGCTAACTAGTAAACTTTTGTACATTTATAATGCATATTCGTTCAGCCTAAATTGTGTAATTTGATGTTTTCATGGTGGATTTGTAAGTGGGATGGGATCACAATTGAGCGTACGTTTCAGATGGGCGTGGTATGGTTGTTATCTTATCAAATGTAACCCTATATCCCTCTTTAAATGTGGTCATGACACATTGTTTGGCAATCCAGGAGGAAGCTTTTGTCCAACATGTCAAGCAGGAGTAATGGAGCTCTAAAACACTGGTAAAGGCACTTAATGTCTTTGTGAATTATATTTCACTTCTAGATCCACTTGGACACCTGAAGATATGACCACCATTTAGTTTTTTTGTACAGCATACACTGACCCATACCCATTAGTACAATGACAGTATAGAATTAATGATTTCAACTGTTTCATTCAATCTAGATCATGAAGAAAAAAAAAACATTACCAGCTCCATCCTCATATTTAAACATAATCATGATCCTGCTATGATTGACCAATAAATCTGAATTTTTTTAAATAATAGTATTTGATTTGGAGACCCAAACATCTTGTTGGGGATCACAGCTGCATTTGTTTTATTAAAGTGGAGATCCCCAGGTAGTGCAGTATGTTAGCAGTAAGAAGTCTGCTGGTGAGTAACTGTTGCCACAGTTACAAACTGTTTTGGATGGAGACACTGGGGAAGGTAGAAGGAGCAGATGGTCCAGAAGGATTTATTAGCAGGGAGAGAACTTTTAACTGATATTTCATGAGGGTTTGACCTGTTTTCCAAGCGTTGGTATCCAAAACATCTGTTGACTTGCAGTAGACACTAGGGAAAATCATCAAAGTATTCTTGCATCAGTTATGTTCTGATTGTACAAAAACAACCAATGGATTTCTCGTGTGCAGTTGTGTCTTGACATTGAAAATATCACTCATGAAAGAGAACACGGATGGAAGTGGTGCTTTTAGACGACTCTAACTCGTCACAGAAAAGGAAAAGCCATCAATAAAGACTCACTACTAATTTATGAGGTTTGCAAATCTGAGAAGATTGTCAAAATGAATCTGTCTAGTTTGCCTTATCACAATCAAATTGATTTGTCAACTGGTTTAAAATGTAAAAGAAAATTATAAAAAAGATCAAAACAGTAAAAGACAGAGTTGCATGATCCAGGGACTCAGTCAACCACAGGAAAATAGTTCACCACTGTGTTTCACCCCATCATTTACTGTAGAGGACCTGACGGTTACAATTCTTTGACTGATGAGTCTATAACAGGGAAGATGATACCATGCTATGATGTAAGTCTGTGCTTGCTTGTGTGTTTGAGACAGAAAAGGAAGCATGTGTTTGCAGATCTCCCCTAAGACTCTCTTGACTTTATTAGGGCAAAGTGATTATGCCATAAAAATCCCATAATTAAAACCCCAAATCACACACTCACAGGGACCAAGGGATTGCAAATGTATTTTTGAGTGGAAACAAACATAGATAGAGTTTGAAATTGTTTCTCTCTCTGTGTGTGTGTGTGTGTGTGTGTGTGTGTGTGTGTGTGTGTGTGTGTGTGTGTGTGTGTGTGTGTGTGTGTGTGTGTGTGTGTGTGTGTGTGTGTGTGTGTGTGTGTGTGTGTGTGTGTGTGTGTGTGTGTGTGTGTGTGTTCATCCCCTGTGTGCTAGTTATGGCTGCCTTCCAATGGCAGGCGCTCTCATTCAGTCCTGAGGGGCACATACACTTTCACTCTGTTTATACCAGCAGGACAATGGAGCCAGAGCTCCATCCAACACATGGTCTACACATGAAACCCAGGGGGGATGGACACCTTGTTTACTCATGCCTTACTCTGTTGAAAGCAAGGATCTATTGTTAGTCCGCCAGGTATTCATTCATTCTCTTTCTTCTCCGACCGTCCCCGGGACCTCACACTCATCTCTCTGGCTTCTTTGAAACAATGCACCATTTAATAGCTAAATATAAAAAATAAACTAAACTTAATTAAAATGTATATTAATAAATTAATACTAATAATTTAGCCTTCAGGAAGTACCATACACTCACAAAGCACTTTATAGGAACAAATGTACACTTAACTACTCCTACAATTATCCAACCAGTCTATCATGTGGCTGCAGAGCAATGTATAGAACCGCAGATACAGGCCAGGAGCTTCAGTTAATGGTCACTTCAAACAACAGAATGGAGAAGACAAAAAAATTATCTCAGTGACATTGTGGTTGGTGCCAGTCTGATTTGACTGAAACTGCAGTTTGAAACTGCTGAGATGTTCATTTTTAACTGAGGAAAACTAAAAACATTCAGTGAGCAGCTGTTCTGCAGACGGAAACACCTTGTTAATGAAAGAGGTCAAAGGAAAATGGCTAGACTGGATGAACCTAGTGACACAGGCTCGCCAAATGCACACAACTGATGACTGAAATCACATTCTGCTCTGATGAAGCTGGAATTCTGCTAAGGCTTCAGAGGCAAGGGTCAGAATTTGACATTTGGTATTAATCTATGGACCCAACCTGCCCTGTGTCAACAGTCCAGGCTGCTGCTGGTTGTGTAATGGTGTGAGGAATGAGTATTGTTGCAGATAATGTCCATCCCTTTCTAGCAACAGTCAACTTCAGTGACCTCCACAGTCCAATCTGAATCAAGTACAACATCATTTGGATGTGTTAGAACAGGAGATCGGCAGCATGAATGTGAAACTGAGATGATGTGATATCAACATGGAGCAGAATCTCAAAGGAATGTTTCCAGCTTGAGAATCAGTGCCAAACTAATTGACGCTGAGCAAAAGGAGGTCCTACACATTACCATAGTACAGTACTGTAAAGGTGTTCCTGATAATGTGTACACTGAGTTTGTTATTTTTCTTTGTAATAAATGGATAATTCAATTACCACCGGCCGCTCTATGAAACCATTTACTTTTGAAAATGTGAATTATAACTCTCACACAAACTTGAAAACTAGTGTGGAGCACTTTCCTTCTAATCCTTGCAGAAGCTCTGTGCAACACTGAAGATTGTGCCAGATAGAACCAGTGTTTAATAATTGGTAAACTGGTCACCTCCAATTATTCATAAGCCTTTGAGAAAGTGCTGGTTAAAAGGCTAAACTGAGCAGTGGAATAAACAAAGATAACCAGTAGAGCAACATTAAACTCAACAGTGAATATAAGATACCAAGAGCAATATCGCTGTATCCGAAATCACACTGTCTGCGTGCAATGCAGTACTGTGTGGGACAAATCCGTAAGAGTTTCTTAGAAAAGCTCCAGGAAACCCTAACCCCGTTTGTGGGTTGTACTTTAAAAAAGCCAGTTAGATGTTGTCCTTAAAGTATTTTAACTTCCAAAACAGAATAACACGTTTAAAAACACTTCAAAAAGTATCTTCTTTTTGCAATTGTTGAAGTTTTACTTTAGGATAAGGATATTAGTGAATTAGTGACTGAGTGAAAGATCTCAGACACATCTAACACTATTTGGCTTGTTAATCAACAAGGAAACATGAACTGTGTCCCAAGTCAGGGGCTCAGGTGGTCACGTTGCCTGCACAGGCGGGTCTCAGAGGATTTACGCTTCATCTCCTAAGTGCAATTAATTCTGGGATTGGTTGGACTGAAAAGGATCTACCCGTTGGAACTTTGTTTCTCGGGGATGGAACTATGCATTCGGCTGCCACATTTGAAGGAGCCTTTGAATTGAGACAGTCTAGTTCCATCCCAGTCTTCAAATGCAGTGTTCAAAGGTTGCAGCACCTGAATTGAGAAACTGCAATTCTGACAAGGACATTTTTAGGCAAGCTTACTTACTAGCTTGAATTTTCTCAGATTAAACACTAGTAACTTGGAGTATTCTTAGTTACCTTTGTTTTTATAATTTCAAAATGCTATCAAATAAAATCTTACTGTCAATAATCCTCACCTTCAAGGCCCTTAATAATATAGCGCCTTTTTACCTTAAAGAGCTGTTAGTACCTTATAAACCCGCTAGAGCACTCCGCTCCCAGAATTCAAGCCTACTTGTCGTCCCTAAATTCTCTAAAAGTAGAGTAGGAGCCAGAGCTTTTAGCCATCAAGCCCCTCGGCTGTGGAATAATCTACCACTTTCAGTTCGGGAGGCAGATACCATCTTTTCATTTAAGAGTAGACTCAAAACCTTCCTTTTTGATAAAGCTTATAGTTAGAGCTAATTAGTGCGCCAGAACGTTACTTGTTCTATTTTATGACACATGACACACGGAGCATCTCTTTCCAGCTTCTCCTTCCTCTTCTCCATACCTATCCCCCTTCCCTGGAATCCCTTTGCTTTATCACCCGCAGATCCAGGGCCTCTGTGGCCGCACCATGGATTGCGGTTTGTGGATCGTGCACCGGGGGTCGCGGTGGTGGATCCATTGTGGCGGATTCTGAGTCATGTGGGCTGATCGTGGTGCTGGTGGCGGACCCTGTGTCGCGTTGGCATTGGGCACGGGCGGTGGACCAGGACCGCGGTGGTGGCTTGTGATGGGTCCTGGTGGTCGGCGGTGGACGGTGACTGAGGACGGTGACTGAGGACGGTGACTCTGGAGTGGCGTCTGGTCTGGATGGTGGATCGTGGTCTAGATGGTTGCTGAGCATGGACTGTGCTTGCAGCGGGACTGCTTGGCATGTCATGTTGGGGTTGTCCTTCGGGATGTCTACCCTCATCAAATGCTGCTAGAGACTTTGATTATTGATGATGTTCTCCTGCACGTGGCATCTATTGCACTTCTGTCCGTCCTGGGAGAGGGATCCCTCACATGTGGCTCTCTCTGAGGTTTCTACATATTTTTACCCTGTTAAAAGGGTTTTTTGTAGTTTTTCCTTACTCTTGCTGAGGATTAAGGACAGAGGATGCCGCACCCTGTTAAAGCCCTATGAGATGAATTGTAATTTGTGAATATGGGCTATACAAATAAAATTTGATTGATTGATTGATAATTTCACATTTCTGGTTCCAGATTTTTCATCGAATTTCAACATGTCGGTTGAAAAATACTGGTCTGTCCCAAAAAATGCTGGTGTCCTTACACGCACAGTGCCAAAATAGCGGCCAGTAAAAGCCTTTTTCCACTGAAGGTAAATTAGGCTTTATGGTAATAACAGCAACCTGTGACAGAGGCTTTTAGTGGACTTTTATTAAAGCTGTCAAACACCCAGGAGAAGAGATGAGTAAAGGAGAGGACAAGGGAAGAGAAGATGAATATGCATAAAGAGGAGAGGAGTGGAGTAAAGGAGGTAAAGAGAGGACAAGGGTACAGAGGTGAAGATTATTAGTAAAGTACAGGAAGGGAGGAAAAGAGGATATGGACAAGGAAGAGATATCACTAGAGAGTGGAGAATAAAGCAAAAAGGAAAAAGAGTATGATGAAGGCAAAGAAAGTAACAAATTAGGGAATGAGAAAGGAAAGGACGAAGAAAGTAGGGGGGCTTCCTCCCGGGGAGGGAGGAAGACAAAGACAAGAATGCAAACAAATTGAGGTGATCCTGCAGGATGATGAGGATGAAATGAAAGGAAGCAGCTCTTGAGTAAATATGAGAGAAGATAACAGAAGGGCTTTATTTAAAGTGAAGGGGAGAACACAGGAGACAAGAGAGGAAGAAGAAGAGGCAGCAGAATGCAAACTGACAGAAAAATAAGATATGACAAATAGCCATGAAAAGGCTGGTTCCCAGGCTGGTATAAGAGAAGATATTTTAGAGTTTTTTGTATGTAGCAGAGACCATAGATGCAGAACTCAGAGAAAGAGTTTTGACCTTCATGCTTAAACATGTGACTCTCTTGCGGGAATAATAATGACCAAAACCTATGGGCTGACAGAATTGGCCATAAGGGGGATAGTTATGGCATCCCACTTCATCCACCAATATTGTGAGTTGCCTCAAACTGAACATCAAAGTGACAATCTATGATTACGTTCCTCTAAAAAGAAGCTAAAATTAAACATCAGTCAGAGCCAGGGCAGTTATGGCGAGAACCATGTATGTGATATACGAAGATGAAAATACTCAGGGATTTCGATTTCACTTTCATCTGTGATACAGTGGTGTGAAGAGGCTAAACTTCAAACACAGCTTCTGGGTTCAATAATTCATCGTGGTTCAGTGTCCTGTCCTGACCTCTCCACGAACAAGGAAAGAGTAACCTAAATTTAAGATTATGTTGTTGTGTATGTTATATTTTCATGAGGAAGTTACACATCACAAGCCATTGAATTAGTCTTTTTACCAAACTTGCATGAATTTCCTCTGGACCCCAGTTCAAATTGCAAAGAATCTACAGCATCAGTTAGAGAACAACTTTCTTTCCCTCATTCTCAAACGTCTAGATACTTTCCCCCCTGTGATGACAGCAATATTTCTGCTTGCTGTCCCCATTTTGCCCCTGTCTTCAGCCGCTGCCAGGAGAAACTTTATTTTTTATATGATTCGCATTTCAGCTCTCAGTCCCACTGATGAGCCCGGCCTTGACAGAAACTGTGTGGACAGGCTGTGACAGGGAAGAGATGGAATAAAGACTAACGCATCCGGGTGCTAAATGAACAAGGCAAGGTTAAAAGTGAAACACAGTGAGTATCCTGTCTCTGTGACTATCTGTGTTTCCATCCAGATGCCAGGGGAAAATTTTAGCAAACTCTTGAAATGCCACCAAAAATAAAATGAGAATTACGTAAATGTGTTTCCCACTGTTGAAGTTGCTCTAAACCTCTTTAAGATGCAGGAGCAGCATCTGATAAAGAGATCATGTTGCCCATATTTCATACTGTAGGGTGTAACAATGAGATGCACTTTCCAACAACTAATAATTATTGTATGTTTTTGACATCTGATATTTAGGGGAAACTCTGGAAAATGGTTGTTCTTCATTTTTAATTGCAGAATTACTTCACTGACAAAACATATATCCGCCTCAAGCGTGTGTGTGTATATTATTTCGTGTGTGTATATTATTTCGTTCTGTATCTTCATGTTTTTATCATCCAGTGCAACAATTTGAAAGCATGAGTAATTTGTTTAAATTATTAAAATGCGTAATGTTTACATCTTCCTGGCAGTCATTGACTGGAGCATGCAAGGTCAGCGACTGTCTGCTTTGAGAATTAAAGGCACAGAGTTGGATTAGTTTCATTGTATCATTCAACAACCTACACCAGACACACTTCTCCCCATATTCATCTAAAGGATCCAAACAAACAGCTGTTGGGTGTGAGGGACGGGAGGAGGCGATTAATGCTACATAGATGGAAGTATTGATTTGAGCTTGGAAAGATAGTGTGATGTCAAGGATGATTCAGACTCTTAACATGAGGGTCGGGAGAAGCTAAGGTATTATCAGTGGTGAAGGAAAAACTGTCTGATTTTGATGAGTATGTATTGGTCCAATAAGAATCACTTTTAACCCATATAGGCCAAGCTAGCAAATTTATTTTACAGTTAAAAGTAAAGAATATGAAGATTAAAATTGACCATTACCTGCGATTCAGCATCTGGTGTCAATAATTAGTTTGAACGACCAGGTCACTAGGACAAATTTACTTGGGTGGCTATCCAGTTTTCTCTATGCATTAATGCTGCAGTGAGACATAGCTCCACAAAGCTATCTTCTCGTGTTCCAAAAACCAGAGCATCTGAAATATAGCACCCTATCCTGCTACCTGCTCTCCTGGCATCTACACATTTATTATTCCCCCAAAAACAGGGTTTCCTTCTGTTGGAGAAAAAAGTTAGAGAGAAAAAAATACCATTTGTTTTAGAAGGCTTTGACGGAAACCGTAAGCTAATGTCATTAAAATTAAAGTGTCTCCCTGGAAAATCTAAATAACTCTTCAGAAGGTAGTACTGGGAGGGAGAACTAAGACACGCCCACATACTTTCTAGTCAGACCATAGCTGCCAAATACTAACCTGTTCTACTGTTGCAGAAACATCTGAGTTGTCTGACTGAAATGTAGATTTAGAAAATAAATGTGATATTAAAAGAACATTTATTCAATTACAATTCAGTTGTAAAGCTCAAAGACACACGTTTACATGCTGCATCTTTTACATTTTTGACTTAAATTTGCTGATAAGAGCCAACTGGTAAAATCTGTAAATCAGTAACACAGTATTGATCTGTTTTACAAAATATGTATATAATCGATAAAATTGCATCATATGTAAACTAAATATGAATGGGGAATGTTTAATTTTATACAAAATAGACATTATAATGGAGGCCCGAGCTTACCAATATGTTGTTCTGTGTTCAGACCATTAACATAAAATTGCTTGAGAAAATAAATCAGAGGCCTCTTTTCCTCAAACACACACTGACTCCATTTTCCTCTTTCATCTTTCTGCTCCTTGGTCTGCAGCAAATAATTAGAAAAAGTGAAGTAGACGCAGACTTTATGGCAGAAACTTCAAAAAGAGGTTTCAAGCGGTGTCACAGAAAAACCAAAGATAAGACAACTTCCTCATTCATCATCAGTTAAATATCAGCTAAATATCCTTTTGATACCTTATTTGTGATGATTCTGTTAGGTTTGTTGTTGTTTTCTCTCCCTCTCACCTTTTTTCTTTTCCCTCTATGCAGGTTGTGTGTGGGCAGGGGGCATGGCTGGTCCCTGGCTGCAGCGGACGAGAAAAACCTGTTCTCTATTTCACCTCATCATCCCCTCTATAAGAACATGGTCTTCTCACCACTTGGCCGCTAGATTATTCCATCGTATACGGTAGATCATGTGTTTCAGCTTTTCTCGACCCTCGTGTCTTTCCTGGAAATCTACTAACTCATGTATCTTCCTTCGTCTACCTAGCCCTCACGTGTGCCTTGCTGCTCAGTCTCAATCCTCGTCTCATCTGCGATCTCCAAGCCAGCCAGCACCCTGCTGCCAAAGCCTGCATCTTTACTTTGTTACAAAAAACTGTGTTCCATCTCTAAACCACCGATCCGCGTCTGCTTTGGGGTTCTCACTTACAACTAACCCTAACAGTATTTTTCCTTTTTATTATAGCTTATCGTAAAAACTGACTTTCCATTTCCTGAAGACCACACCAGTCTCGTACTGTTTGTGTATTTTTTTTTTTTTTTTTAATGATTTTTATAATAATGTTTACTAAAAGTGTCAGTAGTGCTTCAGTAAGACTTAATGCTTTTTATATAAATGGTGAGAGTGCTTTTAAGCACGCACGCACGCACGCACGCACATAAACACACACGCACATAAACACACACACACATAAACACACACACACACACACATAAACACACACACACTTGAACGCCTAGTAGCATTGATTTGCAGTCTTGCTCTGGTCCTGTTTGTAATTCAGCACCTTGATGTGTGCTTGTGGGGACACCGAGTCAGAGGAGATGTTAATTTGAGTCAGCCAGTGGCTTTTGTTGCATCGGGGGAGCACCACCGGAAGCAAAGTGGCATCAGTCTTTATCTTAACAGCAAATTAGATATAGAGCTGGTACTGTTTGAAATGTTGCTACTCTTGGCCTCCGTCTGTTTTGCTCCCCTTCTGCCTATGCTCATACGTATGTCTTAATTTCATTTTGTCTCCCAGCTTCCTACTCCTGTGTTTTCTTTCCTGTTTAAAAAAATTGTTGGTTAGACCTGCAAGGTTAGTTCGTTATGCTTTTTAATGAAACAGTTAGCCTTAATTTCTTAACGCGGGACATACCCCTTTGGTCTCTCTTACACACACATGCACGCATACACAGAGAAGAGAGAATGGAAGAAATTCTTGCTGTGACTTCATTCTGTCACTTCGGAGGAAGTTTTCACACCGGTCTCTGGGACAGATGCCTCATAGAGGAGAAGATGTCTACTTGACTGACTTTCTTACTTCGCGTCATATTATTCTGTATAATTTATTGTTCAACTTACACTCACAAAAATGTATGTAATTGGCAATTTAAGACCAATAAAAATAAATAAAACCTGATAAAAAAGTTAAATAAAACTATCAATTGCCAATATAAGTCACACAAAACAGAAATATATTGTTTAGGGACATGAACATTTACTTTATGTTCATAGATACAAAATACAATATATTTCACTTTCCTGCCACAGTGTCCTTTAGCATGCTGTAACTTCTAGTCCCAACTGTTAGATATTTTGATGTTAAACATGCACAGGTTATAAATAATTCATGTGTTTTTCTCATATGGCAACACATTGTTATTAGTTTTCTTAAAGGACCCATCGTATGCCCATTTTACCATAGTTGATATGGTTCCTTGGGGTCATAATGAAATGTCTGTAACATATTTTGGTCAAAATACCACAAGGATAATTTAAAACGGCACCCTTTTTACCCTATCTAAAACAGCCCTCCTCCGATTGACCGGTTTTGAGTGCCCCGCCCCCCTCTCCCCCCCCCTCTCCTTCACGAGATACAAGCGCCCAGATTTTTAGCTATCCATTACCTTTGTAAAAATATGGCTACTGGAGAAAAAGATACAATCTTGCAACCATATCGTTTTGAACCAGAGTCAGGTGGGCCGAAGCCTGGCTGTGAGAGCCCCAGCGCAGCCCCGCAGTGGGAGCAGTAGCTGGCGCAGCTGCAGCATCCTTCCACACTGTTGAGTCAACGTTTAGAGGTGTCCCGGGGGTCTCCGCTTCGACGATCGGCATGTTTATGCGGCTACTTAAATGTCTGACGGGTAGCAGCAGCGAGCTAAGGCTAGCCGGGGGAGCAGCGAGCTAACGCAGCCGGGGGGAGACGGCCCGGCTCCCCCCAGAGCCGGTGAGATGTTGGTGGGGGGTGGTCCAAGTCCAAGTAGCGAGAATCCCTACATGGGCATGGTTGGAACATTACGTATTTTGCGGTCGTAATCCCATTCGACGCCATCTAGCGTATCGTTTCTGACATAGAGAAACCACAACAAATCGCGGGAGTTGTTTTTTTCCAGAGTTTTTGGGACGGTAGACATGCCAGATACCCAAATTAACGTGCAGAAGCACTACAAAAGTAGCCTGTTGTTTTCATACTCACAATTCTAGTCAGAATGTGAGTCTGATACCGCTCCATTGGGCCTTGATTATGGGGCGTGTTTCAACCGAACCAGAGAAAAAAAAAAAGCCTCTTGTCTCAATTGGATAGACCTACAACCAATCAGAGCAACGTAGTATGTGACGTATGTTAAGCGACGCATTGTGAGTTATTTACTCATCTTCATGGAGCTCTTTCAGGGGAGTGAGGTAGTCTACCTTTCTTTTTCAGCCACACACGTCCATCTGTCCCCGTCATAGAGTGTGAGAGCTGAAGACATGCACACAGAGAGGGAAGCAGAGAGTTTGTCTTGGAAAACCTGTGTGTGTGTGTGTGTATGTCAGAGAGAGAGAGAGAGCATAAAGAGCTTGCCATCTTAATTGGCCTTGTGTGTATTCAAGATTCAAGATTCAAGGCAAAGTTTGTGTTCCTGTACCTCTCTCTTTGTGAGGACCATTTTAAGCATAGATCCTACAGAGTGAGGACATTTTTGGAAGGTAAGGAAATTATGACCTGTCCTCATTTTTTCAAGGTTAAGGTTACAATAAGGTTTATGTTTAGGTAAGGGTAAATCATTTAGTTTGGATGGTTAAGGTTAGGATAAGGGGCCAGGGAATGTATTATGCCAGTTTGTCAAGTACAAATATGTGTGTGCCTGTGTGTGTGAGAGAGGACTGGTGTTAGTCCATTTTAAGAATGAAAAAGACTCCATTTAGACATCAATCTATGATTTCTACATTACATGCCATATCATTTTAGGAAGTCATATTTTATAATAAAAATACAGAGTAAGGGGTATAAGAAAATATTGCTAATGTTCCTATATTACTGTGTTACATTTACAAGAAAAAATTCAAGGAAATTACCACAAAGAAAAAAACTTCAATGGGGGAAAACCCAGGAATACTCTAAAATTAAAGTCAACATTTTTTGGGGATTTTGTGCATTGGTAACCAAAACACAATGGACAGCTTTAGTACTGATTGCATATACACACACATTAATTTCCCCCCATGACTCAGTCCCTGCCATGCTCACCACACAGTGCTCTCCTCCATAGCCAGCTTTTCACTCGCCCCCCTGCCTCATCATTCTGCTCCCCAGATCACTCGCCTGCCTGCTGGCCAGTCTTTCAATCAGAATCAGAATCAGAATGTATTTATTGCCAGTAGGTTTACACCTACGAGGAACTTGCTCTGGTTATTGGTGCATAAAATGAACATAGAACATAAGAACATAAAACACAATAAATACAACACACATAAGAAAAGCAATAAAAAGAAACAATATATCTCTATTGCATTGTTTAATTGGTTTGGTCGTACACAGCAGTTATCTAGTAAATCTTCAATTGGGAGTTTTTTATCTGAGAGTATTACACCATTACTTCACCAAGGAGGTTATGTTTGTTTATAAGCAGGATTACACAGAAACAACCAAAAGCATTTCCACGAAATCCCATTGATGGAGGGATGTAGTATGGGCCAGGGAAGAACCAATTACATTTTTAGACCCAGGAATTATTTTACACTTTCTTTAATATTATAGGAATATTTTGTCACAACTTCAGTTAGTTCATAGTATTCTCATTTTCGTTTATCTTGCTTTACATATACTGTACTAATTCTCATGTAATTTCAGAATACAGCCACTCCTCCCTGCTCTGCATCACCTCTTCCCACGGATCCCATTACCTCAACCTGCCCCAACCCCAGACTCACCTGCTTTCTATCAGTCATCACTAGTATATATACCGGCCCATTTCCTCAGGTCTTTGCCAGATTGGCTTGTGTGTTTTTCCTAGCTTTCCAGCATTTTCTCCTGTTTCACTGCTCTGTCGGATCTCTGCTCTGACCTGCCTTTTTGGACCCTGGATTCCCTTTTTGCCTGCTCCCTATTGGATTTGTTTGCTATCTCTGAGTGTCTGCCTGGCTTTTGACCCCTGATCATCCATTAAACCAGATCTCTTGCTATTTCTAAAACTGCTCAAGTGTGCTTTTGGATTCACGTTTGCCATTTTGCGCACCCTGACACATTTTATTCACAGACTGATGATTATGTGTGGAATGCGCTTCAGCTTGATCTGATTTAAGAGGACTTTATCCCTTGGCAGAGGTATGGGTTGTACTAAGGACCATTCTTGCATTTCTTTGTTTTCTCTACAGTCGCTTTAATATGCTAATGTAGGAAACAGATAACTGCTGCTTCGATCCAAAATATTCCTTACCAGAACTTCCAAAGCTTTGTTTTATCTGTACATGTAAAGAAATGTAACAGTGGCAATTTGTGTTAGATTTTGCCAAAATGTTTGAAATTAGCAATTGTAATTCACAGATATGTGTCAGCATCAAATATCTTGGTCCTATTTTGGCATTTAAGATGTAAATATCAGTATGTACTGTAGTTGAAATTGATCATGAGATGTGAAATAATGAGTTTCTCAAACCGGAGTTGTCTTTGAGTTTTAATTATTATAGTTTTTTTTAATATTTTATCTTGCCATTGAAATAGGCCATCACTTCTCAAAATAACTTATGACTAAAATGACTTTAATGCTGTGTCTAGACCTACATACATAAAAAATGTTTGTCCTGTATCGTTAAATGTTAATATATCAAAAGGCTGTTATGTGGGGTAGAATTGCTAGTTCTACGTCCAACCATCCTCCTTTATCCGGGCTTGGGAACGGCAAAATTATCCAAAAGAGACACTCTGGTAGAGCAAGATTTTTACTTTTTTTCTCAAGTTTAATATAGTTTTCAGGGCCCTGAAAGGGTTCAGTTTCACCACGTTCCAAACTAGAGGGCTGGAAATGTCTTGATTCTTAGATGCATCACAATGTGGACTCTGCATCGATGAAGAGACTGAACTCAATGACTTCCAGTGACAGTGAAGATACATCGACGCTTACATCTTGCTCTGTAAGCCAGGGCAGGATCAGCGGCGGCTTTGCGCACGCGCGATTCATTTGCAGTCTGGATGACGTAGAGCGTGGGTCTCCTCTCTGCTCTGACTGCAGCTAGGACTGCTCCGCAAGGCTACTGGGAGACTGACTCCCCGTGAGTGCTTTGGGACGGCGGAGGGGCTCACGGCAACACCCGCTGCTCGTTGAGGACAGTAACTGCAGAATGCTACGTAATTTCACGTCAGTCTCCAAAACACCAGAAAGTCTCCAATAACGCCAGAAAAACGTTTGAGTAGCTTTTGACCAAAAAAGGCGCCATGAGGATTTGGAAAGTCGCCAGATTTAGCGACAAGGTCGCCAAGTTGGCAACACTGACCATGAGTAGTGAAAAGGAATGTTTTTATACAATGTGATAAACAGGAAACAAGACAGAAAGCAGACCGGAAATGTCTGGTGTCTGGCATCACTGCTACAGAAAGAGGAGTCAACCCCAGAACCCAGTCGCACAGATAAAACTCAACAGGAAGTGAAATGATCAAGTAAGGGCAGGAACTCTGTGGTTGCATCCGCTTAGTGCACATAAAAACAGTCAAAACAGCAGTGAGACATTCATCACAGTAGTAAGATATTGATCAGTGGAATTTTTTCCATTACAGTATGTATAAGTGTGCAGTGTGAACACAAAAATTCTAACCTTAAAATGCCAAAATGAACCATGAGAATGGACATCTTAACCCCAGAATGATTCCACTTATAGTTTACTGAGTGTGTCATTGACTCATCATTTTATTAGTGGGCTCTCAATGAAAGGCAGAGGCAGCAGTTATTCCGCAGCATCTGGTGCTGAGATCTCTCCATACAAATAGACTGGTGTTGTCAGTGGGACGTGAAAGGGGCACTGCTGTGACTGATCAAAAATACTCGGACGCGGACATCTGCACCGGTCCTGACACTCACGAGCACACTCGGCAGGTAGATGACGCCACAGTGACCTGAGTGTCTCCCTGTGTAGGGGAGATACAGAAAATATATTTGGCCTGCTGATCTCATGCTACCACCTTACCATTATCTGTGTATCACACACACACACACGCACATGCACACCACCTTTAGCTTTATGATCTAGAATACCAGATGCAAGGTTCAATGGCAGAGTTCAGCTCACACCACAGGTTTTCTATCACAAAGAACAATATTCATCGTTGTGTTCATGAAAAAATAGTAAGATAGTTGTGTGTGGATGAAATGGTCTGTTTATAATGTATTCACGGGCCAGTACATGTGCATTAGAGATAGATACAGCTCACGGTGAGGTTATCCAGTGTGTAAGATGGGGCATTGTGTAATAATCACCAGCCTGCAGTGTTTAAGAGAGAATTACATCGCCAGGGCATACTATGATAGGACGTATATACACAAGTGCATTATATTGAAGTATGTGCTCAGAATACAGTTTGTGATTCACCTCAGCTCACAAACTTGACATGCTTTAACAGCCCAGTGATTGTGTGGACAAACCCCTCAAGCAACATTATGATCCCAGTGGTTGAATTAAATCTTTGACATTTTAAAATTCCGGCATATCCAGTCAAATAATCTGGTTATATTTATTCATCAGGACATAAATGTATTCCATGGGGAAAATGTGCATATATACTCCGGAGAATACATGTATGAACTCTATCTTTCCAACATTTCATTTAATTTGAATGTTGCTGCAGACTCATTATTCAGTCTCACCCAAGGGGAAAGAAATCCTCAGATTCAATTACAGTCTTGATCATTAATACATGTACCTAAAAGCCTCCCATTATTATTAAAAGCACTGACATTGAAGCCAGTTTGTTTACAGCTGGTCCAAAAACGAACAATGAGGGTTTTCTTAAGGTATTATTGGAGTTAGACAGAAATAAAGTTTAGACTTGTATGTACCTCCTCTAAGAAATTCCCAAAAGCTCACACTCCCGATGCGTTCAAACCAAAGGCGGAGCAGATTTTTGTGTTGTGTTACTTGCGCAAGTTTGGGAACAGGAACATTTGTTTTGCCCTTTATCCTTGAGGAAAGAGAGGAAGGCCTATGTTGGAAGTAACTGCATTGCTACATTGTGTCTGGGTCTTCAAGACCATCTGGAGGTGCACTTGGAGAATGTTGTCGTCTTCTCCAGGAGCTGTGTCTGGATGACTGCCGTTTCCAGCGCTGCCTGAGGCTGACTGGAGGCTGGTTAGATGACCTGCTACCTCGACAGTAATTGGGTTTTGCAACATTGCTAAAGCAAATATTTCAACCGGAGCAGGTGAGCTGTGTGACATTTAAACAGTTCATAGAGCCTCATCCTGACCTATAGGCCTGAGCATAGATTTATCCATGGTTGTAACACAGGTTTTAACTTTCAAGGTCAAGACGGTTTCATGCACAAATTGTATAGATGTTTCAAGGTATTTTTAGGACTAAACATGTCCTGGGATATTGATGCTGAGCTTCTAATCTGAGTCTAGTAAAGACAAAAACAAAGTTCCGTCTTCTCAATTGGCTGACATACTCTGAGCATGAGAGACACAGAGACAATCGTATTTTTCTGTTACATTTTTAATTGTGTTATTTTAACCACTACATTACCTTAGAACTTCTGTGAGTGTTCATTGGTGAGGAATCATGCTCTATTAGTATTATTGTATGTTTATTCATACACTGACTACAATCTGCTGGGGAGACATTTTTTTTAACATCTCACATGTCCTCATCCTAATGTATAATTGGATCCTGGTGCTTCTGCAGTTTCACCATGTATTAGGCAATGTGACATTACATGGGTTGGTGTTAAAAAAAAACGTTTTTCCAAGCTTGCCCAAGTGTTCCTGTGAACTGTATTATGTTGGGCACTTGTCAGTGATGCTTTGCAGATTTTCCTTTCAGAACAAACAACAGCCACCGGTTCAACAGGGGGTACGCTGGAGCACAGAGCGATGAGACACCTGTCCTGTGTGTCACCTGCTTTTCCACCTGGCTTAAGGATGAGTCTCACAGTCAGATGGAGTAAAATCCTTGGGTTCATTCACACATGAACATTTAAAAGTACAGTTTGTTGCGAAATTTGTTTATATCTGACTTTTTTTTCTGAAACTACCAAAACACCCTTTTAACAGGGGAAGAAAAATGAAGAGACCCCAGAGAGAGCCACATGTGATGGGTCCTTCTCCCAGGATGGACAGAAGTTCAACAGACGCAGCATGTAACTGAGAACATCAGAAAAATAACAGGATTTACAACTTGGATTAGGAGAAACAGTTTGTAACATATTGGTAGAGTATGTGAGTAGTCATATGGTAGATCAGGCAGTTTTGTTGTAATCATAGTCCATGAACAGCTGCCACCACCAAGACAAGCCTGGACCAGCTCTAACTATAAGCTTTATCATAAAGGAAGGTTTTAAAGCTACTCTTAAATGTACAGAGGGTATCTGCCTCACAAACTGAAAGTTGGAGATGATTCCACAGGAGAGGACCTTGATGGCTGAAGTCTCTGGCTCCTACTCTGCTTTGAGAAACTTTAGGGACGACAAGTAAGCCTAAATTCTGGGAGTGCAGTGCTCTAATGGGGTGATATGGTACTATGAGCTCTTCAAGGTATAATGGTGCCATATTAGTACGTTCCAGTGGTTAACTGCTGCTGACAAGAGGAAGGGAAGAAGAGGACAGGATTTTCCACTCTCTGAGAAACAACAGATACATAAAGCCAGGGGCCATCTGTTTATTTTCTGACCTGCTGTCCTAGTCTGAGGTTTGAAGCCTTAGTCAAGAACAGTTTCATGTTGCCCCCTGCTGAAACGATGTTGCCTCGTTTCCATGATTTACAAAACGGAAATCCATTTCATCATCTTGAATCTGCTGAATTTCTTTCAGGACTGTGACTCCCTAAAACATACTGTGGTTCCTTCCCATGGCCATCGCAGCTCTTCAAACGCCAGGGTCGGTAACACCCTTTGACCTCCCTGCTCAGGGGCGTTGCAGCGGCAGAGGTGGCTCAGAGAGGCTGATCCCCAGTTGCGGCAATTTTGAAAGAACCCGCTTAAATTCTGTGATCTGTTATTTTATGTGCAGGAGTTTGCAATGAGACCATTGTAGGAAACACCCATCAAGGTTTTCTGCCAAAACTGTGTAATTCGGTAAATGTTATCTTTTATCTTTGTCTTTTTCCTAGAGATCCCTTGTGTCGCCCTCTTCAAACTGAATTGCATCCATTCACAGACTCTCAAAAATAATCTGTTTCCGTCTTCATTTCATCTCATAGCACGTTTAACAGATGTAAGGGCTCTATCACATCATACAATGTGAGGATTTATCGACTTATGACTTTGATAAACCAGCAATATCCAGCAGGTTTTTGTTTACTAGCCAGTACTGACAGGCTAACCTGCTAGCACCTGGCTTAGGTAAATGGTAGCTGAGAGACATATAGGTGCAAGGTAAATATTTCTTTACCTCTACTCAGAGGTTCACAATCAATATGAGTTATATATAAAGCCCCAAAATAGATGTTAACTAGCTTTTTTACATCCAAAAACAGATGTTATGGAGTCCACAATACAGAATAAAGCAGTACAATGTTTGCCTGTGTCTGTATGTGGTCAAAGGTAATGGGTTTAAAATTACCTGAAATCACTGGCGTGAAAATGTGCTTTTCGTACTTTGGAAGATTGCAGTTGGTTTATGTAGAGGATGATGATTATACAAATCACAGACAGATCAGATATTATCCCTCGATTATCTCGTCCATCAAACCTGTTCTTATCCCTCTCTCCATCCTGCAATCATACTGTGGATTTGCACACAGCTCCCAACATCATCCAATCCCAGCCGTAATCGTTCTTTAATCATCACAACAATTCTTTCCCAGCTGCTCAGTGCGTGTGTTTGTGATTGTCTGTTGTTGTGTGTTTAGATGAAATAAACAAGTCCTCCTCTGTTCATCCCTCATTCTAACAGGTTGCCCCTCGCTATCCTTTGCTGTTATCTCATGTCACATATCTCTCCTGCAGTGACCATTTTGCATCCCTGTCAGCATTTGTTGGGGTTAATAAAAAAATAGGATGCCAGGTGGTGCAAGTGACCGAAAGCTATTGGTTCTGGTTTAAACAGGCATATGTTGGTATGTTAATGGAACCCAGATGGAATGAGACATTTTCCCCTGAAAACAAACAAAACGTTTGCGAGAAGACGGTTTTAGAAGCACCAGTATTGATTTGTTAGAGCAAATGTTTTTTTTCTCTCTTTTATAGAGACTTAATTATTAGTAGGCTGGGCTTTAAATGGAGTTGAGGATGATAGAAAGATTTATGAGAGCCTGTGGGAAAAGTCTGTTAAATATTAGGAAAAACACTCTGAAGAATTACGTACTGATAATTCACTAACGGCCTTAATGGGTTGAGAAGCTTAATCTAAGAAACAGAAGATTGTGTGTGTAATCTAAATGGATATATTAAGTATACAGACCGGTTTAATCAAGTTGAAGGCTTTAATTAGTCATTGATTTCACACGGTAAGTCCAACTTCATTCACAGCCATGATGTGTGGATAAATAGTTTTTTAGGGCAGGCAATGGTGTGTGATTGGTACTGATGTCAACAAAAGCCCTCAGATAACTACAGTTTGGAAAACTTAAAACAGAAAAAGTTTACTATATTTACCCCGGCCTAATACATTAATAAAGTATAAAGGATAGGTATAAAAATGCAAAGAAACAAACCAGCCAAAATAAACTGGGACACAAAAATATGAAAGATACATTGTGAAATGCAAAAAACATTAATTTGCATTAAAATAATTTGCACTTAATCACACCCATTAAATCAAAAGTGATCACAAATGCCTCAGCACAACAGTGTAGGCGTTAGTGGTTAGCAGGTGATGTTTACTTTAATGAGCCCCAATCAAATCAATCTGTTGTCTCACAACAGAAACAGAAAATGAGAATGAAAGCAGCTCTCTGTGTTATGAATTCAGTAATGACTGGTGGAGGTCAGGAGAGGACAGAACAGAGTTTTAACCAGCTGAGACTGCCGCACTGCTTAACACATGTTTGCTGTCATCAACATTTACTTTGATTTCTGAACTGAAGAGGAGGGTGAATAAATTTAACCATCCTCCCAATGTCAAATCAGTGGGGTTGAAGACCTTTACCAAAATGTTACAAAAACGTCGTTGAACAGCATTTCCATATTTAGCTGGCTTAGCAAACGAGTTAAAGGACCCATCGTAGGCCCATTTTACCACAGTTGATATGGTTCCTTAGGGTCTTAATGAAATGTCTGTAGCATATTATGGTCAAAATACCACAAGGATAATTTAAAACAGCAACCTTTTTACCCTGTCTTAAACAGCCCTCCTCAGATTGACCTGTTTTGAGTGCCCTGCCCCAATTTTCTTGTTAATTAGTGTGCTAGATCAATTTTTTTTAATAAAAAGTTGTATTATTGAACCAAATTTATATTTCCAACAGACATATCATTTTATTCCATCCATATTCGCTATATATAGAACAACACTTTAAAGAAACATGTTTATCTCATTATGATTGCAATAATAGGTTTGTCATTAACCCCACTAACCACACTCATATTCAGAATTGCAAAAGCTTGCTTTAAAGACTTTGAGAGAGTTGGTTTGCTTCCCATACCTGGACACTGCACGTTTGATTGATTCTCCCTTATCTGCCTGATCTTTGAAACTTCTTTTGTGCCTTGTTCCAAACTGACGGTTAACACTGGACATTTGGCACACAACATTTTCAAACATAGCGTGCACACAACACGGTCCTTATGAAAAACAAAGCCAGGGGTGGACTGGGACAAAAATTCAGCCCTGGCATTGTCTGTCCAGACCAGCCCACTACATTATCAGCGGACACCACATAGAAGTCCACAAATCTCGCGGCGTCTTCTCTCATGCATACTACTGTTACCACCTAGCTCAAAGATGGCAACAAGAAGGGAGGCCACACACAAACCTCTCAAGCCAAAAGTAAATTTATTTAACTCCAAATCAAGATAGCTCTAACTACGCAGTGGGATGTGTAAAATATGTTACGCGTCGGTGGTGTTAACAGTGTTTGGATGTGTGAAAATAAGGTGTGATGTATGTTGTAAGGTGCAGAAGCAAAGAAAAACAAAGGCTGAGGGCCCCATGCCCCTAGAAGCAGCCTTTAGATCTGCAGCTGAAGCCCAGCCCAAAAGGGCAGGCCCAGGGTGACGCCCCTGCCAGCTCTACCTGTGTCTGTAAAACAACTCCTCAGGCTCTCACTTGTCAAGTGGTCAACCTGAGAAGGACATGGATACATTATAATGTCTCTAATCATCACAAATTAAGTATGATTTCATAAAACATAAAAAATGATAAACTCACCAGACTAGAGGAAACTCAACAGACAAATTTTGGTACAGTGAAGGCAGAGAGTGGAGGCAGACAGAGAGCAAGTCCCCGAACATGGACAGAGGGGGAACAACTCCTCAGGCTCTCACATGTCAAGTGGTCAACCGGAGAATCAATCAATCAATCAATCAAATTTTATTTGTATAGCCCATATTCACAAATTACAATTCATCTCATAGGGCTTTAACAGGGTGTGGCATCCTCTGTCCTTAACCCTCAGCAAGAGTAAGGAAAAACTACTAAAAACCCTTTTAACAGGGTAAAAATATGTAGAAACCTCAGAGAGAGCCACATGTGAGGGATCCCTCTCCCAGGACGGACAGAAGTGCAATAGATGCCACGTGCAGGAAAACATCATCAATAATCAAAGTCTCTAGCAGCATTTGATGAGGGTAGACATCCCGAAGGACAACGACAACATGACATGCCAAGCAGTCCCGCTGCAAGCACAGTCCATGCTCAGCAACCATCCAGTCCTCAGTCACCGTCCACCGCCGCCCACCAGGACCCATCACAAGCCACCACCGCGGTCCTGGTCCACCGCCCGTGCCCAATGCCAACGCGACACAGGGTCCGCCACCAGCACCACGATCAGCCCAGTATCAGCCACAATGGATCCACCACCGCGACCCCCGGTGTACGATCCACAAACCGGAATCCATGGTGCGGCCACAGAGGCCCTGGATCTGCGGGTGATAAAGCAAAGGGATTCCGGGGAAGGGGCATAGGGATGGAGAAGAGGAAGGAGAAGCTGGAAAGAGAAGCTCCGTGTGTCATGTGTCATAAAATAGAACAAGTAACGTTCTGGCGCACTAATTAGCTCTAACTATAAGCTTTATCAAAAAGGAAGGTTTTGAGTCTACTCTTAAATGAAAAGATGGTATCTGCCTCCCGAACTGAAAGTGGTAGATTATTCCACAGCCGAGGGGCTTGATGGCTAAAAGCTCTGGCTCCTACTCTTTTTTTAGAGAATTTAGGGACGACAAGTAGGCTTGAATTCTGGGAGCGGAGTGCTCTAGCGGGTTTATAAGGTACTAACAGCTCTTTAAGGTAAAAAGGCGCCATATTATTAAGGGCCTTGAAGGTGAGGAGGAGAATTTTAAATTCTATTCTAGATTTAACTGGAAGCCAGTGTAGCGATGCTAATACTGGAGAAATGTGCTCTCTTCTCTTTGTTCTCGTCAGGACACGTGCTGCGGCATTTTGGACAAGCTGTAGAGTCTTTAACGACTTACTGCTGGAGCCTGATAATAATGAATTACAATAGTCCAGTCTCGATGTAACAAAGGCGTGGACTAGTTTTTCTGCATCTTTTTGGGAAAGGACATGTATACATTATAATGTCTGAAAAATAAAGAAAATGTTTTCCTCTGTCCTGCACCTAGAGTTGAGAACTTTTTGGATGTGTGTTTCTTTTAAAACCTTTTGAAAATTATTATAATTATGAAGTATGATGTTTTCATTAGGACACTTTCCTAGTGTTTTCCAATGCAAAAAAGTCAGATCATTGTGACAATACCTGAAAATGCTCAAGACAGCACTATACACAGCCATTTGAAAACTACAGTAAAAGTAACACATTTACACACAAATTATACCTATTAAATAGTTATCACCTCAGTAAACAATAAATGAATTGAAAGATTAAAATAAATTCAATGGCAAATATTTCAAATTAAACTAATTATTCCCTATAGGTTTACTTTTATTCTGTTTTCAATACAGCTTGATTCTGCATCTCTATTTACAGCTCAGAAAGTTAACTGTTGCTATGGCAACAGAAAACGACGTTAGCAGCTCTGAGCTAGCTTAGCTAAATCATCTGAACAATAATAACCCATAATATCACAATTCGGCATATTAAAACAAAATCAAAAACGTTTTCTACTTTGTTTTGGACATGTCTCAAAAATGTAGCCTAGCCAGCCCCAGGCCAACGTTACTTACCACGTCTGCCTCCACTCGCTCATCATTGTCGAGTCCTCCTCGCTCGTCTCCCGGCGCATTTGCTGCTGCTGGGCTGGTGAACCCGGCACCAAATAGGTCCGTCAGTTTGGCACATTTATCAGCCTCCACCCACAGAGACTTCAGCTTTTTTTCCGTTGCTTCTCAGCGCCACCCGGGCGTTGTTTACTCTTATTATCCATTTTAAGTTTCTGTCTCAGCAGCAGCCCGTCCCGCGACTCCCCCCGCCAATGCCATGAGGTCCCGCCCCACCCTGGTTTGTGTTGTGATTGACAGCACTGTCAGGGCTCTCTGAGCCTGTTAGCCCCTGATTGATTGACAATGACAAACAATAGACCAATGATATGTGTCGATGCTGGCAACACACTGCTAGCCCTCTGTAGCCAATTGGCCGGCCCAATTGGAGAGAATTTAGAGAGGAAGAAGAGAAAAAAAACATAGCGGACCAGACCGGCCCACATTGGGTCAACGGCCCACCAGGACGATGCCCGGTATGCCAGATGGCCAGTCCACCCCTGAACAAAGCCATAGTCTTCTGCCCATGCCGCGGCCTAAGGTTGCTGACCCCTGTTCTAGATTCTAATTCAGAATTTTTTTTTATATGAATTTTGTTTTTTTCTTAATAAGAGACAAAACACGTTCAGAGGGAGAGGCATGACCTGCAACCGATATCGGCTGACCTTAAGTCGTACTGTGGACCCCTACGTTAATCATAGACTGCATTTAAAGATGGACGACATCTCCACTTTCCAAAAATTAAGCCAAAATATGCGAATGCTGCTGAGAGAGTCTGCAAAGTAGTGATCAGGGGACGGCGCCTTCTTTTCTTCCTGCTGTCACAGGAAATGTACTAATTCTTATGAACACAGGTAATAATGTGACCAAAGCCCTGTACTTTTCACATGACGATACCTGAGCCAGTTCCAAGTACCTGACAAAGGTATTTGGCAACACAATGACGTGCTGATGTTTAGGAGGACATTTTTATATAAAGGCATTTTGCTACAGTTGCCATTAAGCAATGGGGTGGAAGAAAGAAATTATATATTTACAATTCTTAATTGTGTATTTTAGTCCCTGTCGTTTTGCCCATTGGTATTTTTTATCACATAAATATATCTGATGATAAAGCTCTGATAAATGGTATGTATAAAAAACAAAATGAAAGGAGCCACATCAGCAGCTGCAGGAAGGGAGAAGCTGTGTGTCTCCCTGTTTTAGAGAGGATGCAGCCCGAGCTGCACTGTGCATCACGTTTCTGCTGCTGTTTTTGATATCCCTGTTGTGGCTGCAGAGCTCATTTTGTGGAGCATAGTGAGACCAGACAGGCTGAGTGGACTGGTTAAATTTTGCATTGAGAATGGACAAGCAGAGAAGATGAACCAAGAGCAGCTCACTGAGGATTCACAAATCACTTGTTACCTTCAACAGCCAGTGCCTTTAGTACTGTGCTGTTTGTGTGGACACGGCATTATGTGCAAACATTTTCATATAGACTATTACAGATGTTTCAGTTAGTACGCTTTCATGTACAATGGGTAGACAGTGTCATCACTGGCGTAGAGTGTGAATTCTGACTAGGATTGTCCCAAATCCGACATGGTCGCTGAGTCACACACCGGAAATGGAAATTATAACAACTCACCACGATTGTTCCCCGTCAAAATGAAGGCTACTTTGCATCTTGGCAGCTTTGCGATACTCTATTCAGCCATTGGTATCGTAATTTGTAAATATGTTGTTCCACTACATAACCATGATGGAGGCCATTGAGGTGGCCATTGTTTTACACTCAACTTGTTGACCACTTTGAAAGCACATTGCAGATACTTGTGTAGCGGGGCATGTTGTCCAACTTGAAAAACAAAATGGCTAGATAGCATATTTTTTTATTTTCTCATCTTTATAATCTGGTATATATAGTCGAAACCCTACATAAAGTAATGACAGTATTTTTTACAAAAACACTATTCCCATTACTCTTTCCACCTCTGCTCAGTACTTATGCAGTCACATAGTTCATTTGTGTATTTCTGTTGGCACAAAATTAAAGTTATACTTGGTTTAACCTCTAATAAAACATTTGTCATTTAAGGGGCAACGACTAACTGGAAGTAGTTCTTATTGTCTTCACCATCAAGTCATTCTCTGCAGAATCATATATGCTCCATCATGAGTTGCTTGATATGGATGGCTAACACAGATTTTTGTTTTGGTCTCTGTTGTTCACCAAATAGTTCCAGAATTGAAAAATGTTATTCAAAAGAAGGTTTACAAATTGAGTACATATGGAGCATGTGTATTTCAGCTGTTCACATGTCCTTTTCCATGTCCTAGAGTATGACCAGAGATCGATGGTTTACCTCTGCTTCTAGTCTTTGTGCTATAAACTGGGTTTATCACATCCTGAAATGAGATGGAAATCCTCTCTCTTAAAGGTCTTTTTTTCATCTTTTTCTTCAGAGAAGAAAAACTAGACAACTCCTTAGATTTATATTCACTGTTCTTTATCGCTGGGTATGTTTTCACTTCTATCAATTCCTGAACTTTTCTTTCTCTTCTCCCATCCCCCAATTGTGTTCTGGCATGACCTCTCAGTCCCCACCTGTGATCTTTTCCTCTCTCAACTCTCTCCTTTTCTCCCCTTCACCTCTTGCTCCCCACTTTTCCCACCAGCATTTCCAACTTTTTGCGTGGAGTTGTGAGTGTTCTGTGGAGTCTTCTTTTAAGCTCCTCCTAAACCCTGGGAACAGGAGACAGGGAGGTGGGGTGGATAGATCCATCCTCCTCAGGGTCTCCTCTCATAATCAATCTCAAACCGTACGATCTCCCTCTTTACCCTTGTTCTTACAGTTTTTCACAATTGTTAACACACGTTTTTCAAAACAATAACGGCTTTCTCAAAACTGCACACAGACAGCTGAAAACCTCACACACAAAATGCTAAACCTGACACTCCCTTTGCAAGATGACTCTTTGCCATCAAATCTCTTACCTGTTCACAAAATGGAACTCGTGTTTTCATTTGGTACACACAGCCATATTTTCAAATGACACACACATACCATTCCTTGACAACACACAACTAAGCATTTGCTTGCACACTACCAAGCATTTAAAGCACACTGAAGTGCAAAATTGAAAACACAATCATCAAAATGGAACACACCATATGAATGAATGATCCATTTCTCCTTTTGTAAAATGTTTCAGTTTAGGCCTACTTTTTTCATAGTCAAACATAAAACAGCACACAAATATGCAGCATAAAAGGTTTATTTCGGTACGCACAGAGAACAGTAAAGTACTGTAAACCGGCCTGCTCAACCCCCCCCCCCCCCCCCCCCCCCTTCACAAAAATGACAGTTTTTCACAATTGTTAACACACGTTTTTCAAAACAATAACGGCTTTCTCAAAACTGCACACAGAAAACTAAAAACCTCACACACAAAATGCTGACAGGCCTCGACACTCACGTCGCCACAAGCCTCCACCATTGCCGGGAGCAGTGGGACCCAGTCCTGTGGGTTCCGTTCATATACCTTCCACCTCCAAGCTGAAAAGTATTCCTCAATGGGATTCAGGAAAGGAGAATAAGGTGGAAGGTATAGAACGGAAAAATGAGGGTGGTCCTGGAACCACTCAGGGACTTGAGCAGCCCGGTGGAAGCTCACATTGTCCCAGATGACAACGTGATCGATCCACTGTGGGTCATCTACCTGGCCAGGTGGTACCAGCAGGTCATGCAGGCCATCCAGGAAGACGAGGAGACGGGCAGCGTTATAGGCCCCTAGGTGGGCATGGCGGTGCAAGATCCCATGGTGATTCATTGCAGCACATATTGTGATGTTCCCACCATGCTGGCCGGGGACCTCAACAATGGCCCGCTGGCCAATGACGTTTCTGCCCCGTCGCCTCCTCTTCACCAGGTTGAATCCCATCTCATCAATAAAGATGTACTGGTACAACACATGAGCTGTGTCATGCTCCTGGATCCGCTGACACAGACAGCATGAGAATGCAAGTTACAGTATGGACACAGAGAGGTCAACACAGTGGGCTACAGTGAGACACTGTAGAAAAGGAACAATATTGGATTACAGGTACAATACATGCATGTGTCAGTGCTGAATGTATGGTACTTACAAGCACAAACTCTCGCCGCAACTCCTTGATGCGGTCTGTGCTCCGTTTGAATGTGACCCTGAACACTTGTTTTATCTGTGTGTGATAGAGTTGTTCTCACGAACCATATCTACAATTTCAGTCTCCTGTTCGGCTGTGTAAATGCTGTGAAATTGATCAACAGACCTGAATGTTTAGAGATTTGAGTATTTGTGTGTTGTAGGTTGATGCTTTGAGATTTTACTTGAGAAGTGTGTGCAACAACTGAATATTGTGTGTAGTGTTTTGACAACAAGGTGATGTGTAATTGACATCAGAGTGTAAACAAGGAAAGTCAGAGTCTAATGCAGATAAGGGAGTGTGAAGTAGTGCCAAATTGGGTCGAGCAATTGGTACATGAAGTGAAGGTTGTGCAAATTGTGCCGATTTTTCGCTTTTTGTGTTAACAACTGAGAAAAACTGTAGTTTCTTGCTCGTTTTCCCACAATCTCTTTTCTCATTTCCCACAATCTCTTTTCTCATTTCCTCACTCATTTTCCTGCGATATACATTTCTCTCGCATGTTTCTTTCATTATGTTTTTTAAGCAGTGTTGTCTCCCCGCTCCTCCCCCATGTCATTTGTTTCCCCTTGTCTCTCTCATGTTCTGTTCATCTTCCTCTCTCTCTCTATCCTTCACTCTGATCATAGCATTGCCTGTGTGCTGTAAGGTGTGTGGATCTTCAAAAGAGAAACAGTAACTCCAATTTCCTCCCGATGGCAATGTCTTTCTTGCTAAGGTGCCAAGGATGTTGGAGGGAAGGACTTTGTGAAGCATGGAAGTTAAAAAAAAAATGAAAGATGAAAAAAGACAAAGACCGAGATTAAAGACAAAACTCAGATAGAAGAAAAAAAGAGAGGAAATCCAGAATGCGAGCCAAAATAATATGAAATTGTCTCTTGTGACAATGTGTTTGAGGATCACAGCAGGAGTGGTGCTCAAATGTCAGAGAGACGATTGGATTAAGTTACCGCTCTTGTAGAATCAAACTTAATAAGTTATATAAAAACAGAATCAATCTTTAACGGAAGGGCATCTGGAGTTTATCATAACGCAATCATGCAATTGGACTGAATGTGTTGCTCGGCCTCTCTGCCACTCAAAGGTATGCCTTTCACTCACTTTCTTGAAGTTGCCACTGCTGTATTTTGAAAAAAAGTTCCAAAAACATCAGTAAATCTAGCCACACACTCTAGGACAGCAATATTCTGATGTTAACCCGTTTAATCAATAAGACTCTGGCATATAAACAGAATTTTCAATAATGAATAAAGTCCTACTCAGAATAAGCAATAACCAGTGAGGAGTATTCCGACCTTAGTCTAATTACTTAGATGTAGCATTCATCTTATTCCCAAGTGCTATTGGTGTTTTCATAATATTGTATGATATCAACACACGACAGAAACCAACTGCTTGACGACGCATGCCAATGGGTGTTGACAGGATGGAAAAACTAAAAGGACTTGTGGTTTTTGCAAAATTAGAAAGAAAACTCAGACCAATATTAAACTATTTCAGGTAGGAATGGCATAATCTATTAGCAACTCATATAAACATGATGATTTAAATAATGTCTTACCTCACTGTACATTACATTTCATTTAGCTGAAGCTTTTATCCAAAACGAATTACAAAAGGTGAATTCCACCTGGAGGGTACAGACCCAAAGCAAAATGAATCAAGTAAGTTCAATTCGCTTAAAAAAGCCAAACTATAAGTATAGGCATTTTAATTTTTTTAACAAGGTTGTAGTTGAAAGAGATGTGTCTTTACACTGGGGCAGAAGATGTTTAGAATTTCTGCTGTCCTTGGAGCTCGCTCCACCATTTAGGAGCCAGGAGAGCAAACAATTGTGATTTTGATGAGTGGCTAGTGAGGGACTAGCAAGCCGATTGGCAGATGCAGAGCAATAGTCAGAATATTGGTGTCCATTTAGATGTAGTCACTGATGACCATCATTTGAAACAGTAAATGCAAATTTGATTTCTTGTGGGGCAATATGTTTGATTAACAGAGAAAGCCATGAATACAATATTTTTTCCTTTTCCCCTTCAACAAAAAAGGAAAAACGAATAAGAGTAAACTGTGAGGTGAGTGAGAAGTACAAAAAATCCATTTAACTTAGCTTCCCATGCTTTCTTCCTCTGTACGCAAGCCCAGGCATTTGAATTAAACACAGGAAATTCAAATAAAATCCACATAAGCTCTTTGACTTCCTTTATTTGTGCATGAGTATTTAGAATCTAATATGTCCTGTGTCTCTCTTGGATTCAGGCTTTGATGCAGCGCTACAAAGTTTGAATTTAGGAGGTTTGAACTTGGCTGAGAAGTTGGCAGAAGCCACATTGTTCTTTTCCACAGCTTCGCTGCTGTGAGGTGAGTGTCAGAGACACAGCTGCTCATTAGCTGCAGAGTCAGTAGCTATGCACGACAGGCTGGATTATGGTATGGGAATGGAGGGAGAGCAACAAGGAGATGTGAGCTGGTAGGGGCAGGACATATGACAAACTGTGAAGTCAGAGTAAAAAACTCCACTCCAACAAAAACTACATATGCAGTATGTAAAAAGCACTGTATACTCTATCTGTCATGTCTACATGAAGTACAAGTATATAGTTACACCTTTTCTTGTCTTCTGTCTTCTCCTTTTGCAAGAGCAACACAATGTGATTATATAACAAATTCTAAATATATTCTGGACAAATAGCCAGACCTCAATAATGGGTATGATGCCTAACTACAGAAAATTAGGCATTAATTGTAAAAATCCCGTGAATATTCTGTAAAATAAATTCATGTACAGGTCATTATGTATTTCACATAAAAAACAACAACGTTAGTTTCCTCTTAAATAACATTGCATTATTATGGAGAGTGTGACTACTTGACAAGTTGACTATCACAACCACTAGTCAACACTGCATCGCTGTGGACAAGTCATTCATCTGTGGCTTTGACTCAATGCAGTAATTACAGCATCAGTCGTGATGCATCTACTGCAGATATGCAACAGGGGGTACTGTTCTTGTTCATCACCCCTGTTTGGTTATTTAGTTGTGCACAACCTAGGAAATTACAGTGAGAAGCAGTGGGCACATACTATGGAATAACTACACTACAGGTACAGTGCATTACTCCAACTCAATCTCTCCCTCTCCTCTTCAGAGCGAAGATGTTATGTTAACCTAAACGTTTTCTGAAACCCAGGATAACCAGTCCACCAGTGAAACTGAGAAGTAACCAGTTCTGTGCTTCCATAGATAATAAATATGCATTGGACTGGCTCTTGTCTGGTTGCGACTCACATTGTATCAGTGATGTATGCATAAAGTTGAATTTGACTCGACTTGTATTGCAGCTGGGCACCTTTTTAAACCACTACATAAGTAAATGGCAGCCTACCACTGTCCCAACTTCTGAGTAAGTTATACAAACATATCTGTGAACCAGGAAAAACGTAGTCAGCTATCATAAACTCTTCAACATAATGTCTAAGCATCATCTATTCTAGGTGCATTGAATTATACTTATTATAGTTCACTGCAGATAGTTGTACACCCCTTCCGTTTGCTATGACACATATGGAAACGGAAAGTTTGCTGCACATGGAGAGATAAAGGTAATTTTGTGTAGTTCATCATCACTCTGCATCGTTTGTAGTGTGTGCTGTCTTGTTATCTGTTGTAATTCACTAACCCGTCCTGAGCTTATCATCAAATCTTATCTGTGAACCTCAAGGACAGCATATGTCATGCAATACCGGCTTTGATCCTCAGGGCATTCAAAAATAAATAAAAAAGTAATAGATGTTTTTTTTTAAACTTGATTATACATGCATCATTTACTAAATCTTTTTTAATATTTGTATGTATAATCAGTACATAAATTGATGACTTATTTTTGGCACGATACTTCTTGGAGATAATACAATTGAGGCAGAGGGATAAATATCCTGGTATAATATTCAAAGATGCTCCTCTTTCTTATATTAATTACTGTCTTGCAATCCACATTTTTCTTTCAGCGCTTTCAAATGTTCAATTTAGTTTCTCCAGCTGTACCATACAGATAGCAGTACACTTGTACCAAGGATGTTACCCTAAAAGGTCTAACAAATGGGCTGTCATCTGCATACACATCCAACAGAATCCATGAGAAAGCACCAGTCTACAAAAACAAGGGCAGGCACATATTGTATAATTTTCTTTTTTACCTTTTGTTTTTGATGACACTTGAGGTCAATATTCCGGTTGTTACGAGTGTGGAACAAAGTTGGAAGATCAATAACTTCCCATGTCTAGCCTTGTGTATAGTGCTGATAGTGCTTGGCCGAGGAAAAAAATTGGCAGGAGTGCTCCATTGTTTTTTCTCTTGAGGGTATGAATGCAAACCACAGAGACAGTGATTAAACACAAGACCAAACTTTCAAACAAAACCGCTCAGTATGTCTAACAATGGGACCACTCAGACAATGAATAACAGTGTGTGTGTGGCAGGGTTGATATGATAGTGAGGATAATAAAGAGGGAAAAGAAGGACAACGTTATGACAGAAGAAGAACAATGGATATCCCTAAGTTTTCCATATTACACATTAGAAAAATAAATAATGACATGCCATGATTGTCTGTGACCGTCTTTATTTTACATGCTTCTTGCCTCTCTCAAGCTAGCAAGCTCTACATTTACTACCAAATATAGCCCATTAGCTCCTGATATCTTACACAACAAGATCAATAAAGTTATTCCTAATCAAACAACTAGTACACCCTATAGACCTGGGTCTGTCCATCGTTTAGACTGAGAAAAACCAAATTAAGATATTAAAACCAGGTGTAAATGTAACCAGGTTAAGAACTATTGAGTTACAATCTTGAGTGTTAACAACACTACTGCCATCAAGGTGGCATCATTAGATAAGATTGTGATTAGAAAAGAATGACATGAAACTGTATCATTGATGGGTTCTTTAAAATATATATAATATAAAATAGAAATGGAGTCCTGGAATGATGAAATAATCATTCATGCGTTAAATTGTAATACTTATTATTTCACCCCATATCATTCTTTTCTTGCCTCACACCAACACTTTCAACCGGTAACACAGGAAACAGCTCATATTAACACATTTTGGGCTGAAACTCCCAGCCAAGAGCTACAAAGCATAAGCTGAAAGACACTAAAGACACAGCACCCAGAGCTCTGGTCCCTGAAGTCAGACAGACGGACATGAGCAGAAAGAATGTCAAGACAATAAGAGAAGCCCAGAGAGGAGTTAAATGAAACAGATGTGCAAGGGAGGAAAAGGAAAGAGAGATCAATGTTCCCAGACCCTAATATCCCTTTAGGCTTAACATTAACATAATTGCAAATACTGATGTTTTTTTCAAGTGCCATAACAATTGATTTTACAGTTCAATTAATTAATATATTTCATTGTTGTAATTGCCAAGTCATTCCAACACTCTCTATGATTATCATTACATAGAGAGTTTTAGCTTTTGTGCAGAGAGAGGGATAAAATACAAAGTGGGTGCTGTGGGGTTAAGAGAAGATAGAAGCATACTTCTACAGTCACTTGTATTAGGCAGCAGAGAGTTCAGAGGCAGTTATCAGAGTCCTGCACCAGGTTTGATAACCCACAGAAAACCTGTGGACTAACAATTATTATTTAACAGGTACGAGTAAGGGTAAAAATGATCTAAATGCCAGCGGGTAGTGGGTGAGAAATACAGTATGTCTGTTTTTGCTGGAGAAATCTGCAATTTAAATGCTTTTGCAGTATTTTTTTAAACATTTAAATCAGCTTAAAAGAAGCCTAGTCTGCCGCAAGGATTCATTTCATTGTGAAAGCCTATAAGGTCAGTGTGAAGAATACACACACGTAGCTTTTATGTATCCTAGCTGACAAGCATCATGTGGCTGTCAAGGAAATAAATACATATACAGATAAAGACATTGTTTTCAAGAGAAATAGACAATTTATTACATACATATGTTATTGTTTTTGTATTAATGACCTATTGTATATTTGTGTTTGTTTATTTAATATTTTCATATATATATATTTTTTCTATTTTACTATTTGACTTATTCCTAGTTATTATTTTTCCTTTATTGTTTACCTTTGTGTGTCTATATACATTGACAGGTATGAGTACATGTGAATATATATGTTGTTATTGATTACTGTAACATTGATCTGTACCTTGCTACATTTCTCAGTAAAATAAAAAGTTGATCACAAAAAAAAGAGAAATAGACAAACAATACTATTATACTGAGGTAATTTGTGACGGTGCGCACGGCGACCGTGACGGCAGTTATACACTGCCCCGGTTACACATGTGTGACGGTGTGCACGCGACCGTCACGGCGGTAATACACTGCCCCATTTACACATGAAATTGTTACAAATGTTAAATGTATGTGTTGCATGTCTGTTGTCCGGGTCCGTTTACCGTGTTCATGTTTGTTAACCCGTCCATTTTCACCCGTCGGTTTTCTGTTAAAATCACCACGCCATACAATGTCTTGTGTTATAAATGTTCTATTTATTTAGTTTAAAGTCGCACATCATTTCTTATTACACAGCATTTGTTTTACCGTGGTTCCGCGACGCGTCTCTGTTTGTTGTGGGGAAAGCGAGCAGCCCGCAATGCGGAAGTAAATAGACGCTTGACTTCCGGGTTAGCCGGAAGTGAACCCGCGAAGGGTTTTATTTGGTTAATGCTGTTATTTTATTAGTTGGCTATGCCTTTTTGGAGCGATTGTACACTAAACATTATATATGTATATAATAAGTATTTTTCTAGTCGTAAAGAATTTGTTGTATAAGCTGTAAAAGCTTAGGGGATTACCTTACCTGGGACACCCCTGTGAATGTTAGAATGTTGGTTTGTTCCAATTGTGGGGGCGGGGTTAGGGCACATTTAAGCCTGTCTGTTCATTCAGTAGGGAGAGCTGCTGGTGGAAGGACGTAAGTCTTAGAGCTCTCCCGTGAAGCATTGTCTGATAAGTCTATTGTTACTGTATTTATTTGATTGGGCCCACGTGCCTATTTTACTTTCTTATTTCCAAGTGTTTTTTTTTTTTGTTTTTTTTGGTCTTTTGTTTTACTATATATATATCTTGTTAATTCTGCCTTGTCGGCCTTACATTGGGACAAATAAAATTCCCATCCTACACCTTCACCTCCAAGTCCTCCTGAGAGTTATTTTTCCACCGAGCTCAGCCGCTCGTATACACACCACCTTTAACATTTGGTGGCAGTGGTGGGATTCCAGTGACCGTGAGCGGCTCTTAGTGAGTAGAGATGGAGACAAGAAGTGGAGGTTCGGCACTCCCTGGGGCTGACTCTGCAGGAGACCCGGGAGCAAGGCTGAAATCTGCAGCGTCGTCCAGTGGTCGTAGACCGGGCCGATCGGCTGGAGCATATTGTGAAGTCGTTGGTGGACTGTCAGCAGAGGCAGCAGGACCAGTTGGACGTAGAGGCACAGCGGCATGACCAGAGGTGGAAAGCCATGGAGCATAAATTTCACCAACTACAGAGGTTGGTGAGAGGTGAGACGGCGCGACAGTCACTCGTAGAGCTGCAGCAAAGCAACCCGCCCATCGCCCGCCCCTCTTCGGCTCCAGGGCTTCTTCCTCAAGGTTTCCCTCAGGATGTACCAGCTCAACAGCCACGTCCAGGTCTAGGACCAGCGTCTGGACTACAGAGCTCCCTGAACTCCACTGGTATCGGCCTAGCCACACCTCCACACTTCAATCCGGGGTGGACAAACCCCAAAATGTCCCCATATGAAGAGGACGAAGATATTGAGCATTATTTAAAGACATTCGAAAGGCTCGCGGCAGCCAGTCAGTGGCCCTTAGATACATGGGCATTGTATTTAGTGCCCTTGTTAAAAGGGAAAGCCAGAGCTGCTTTCGTAGCAATGAACATTGAGGAAAGTCATGACTATGTCAAAGTGAAGCAAGCCGTTCTCAGGAAATTTGAGATCAATGCAGAGACCTATCGCCAGCGTTTCCGCTCCAAGATTATCCTGGAGGGAGAGACAGCGAAGGAGCTACATGATCGACTCAAAGACCTCCTGGGGAAGTGGCTGGACCCAGAGACAAAGTCCAAGGAGCAGATCTGTGACCAGGTCATACTGGAGCAGTTCCTGGGGATGCTTAACCATGAGCTACAGGTTTGGGTGAAAGAACGCACCCCACACTCCTCGGCGGAACTGGTGGAGACCTTCGTGGCCGCCAGACAGTCCATACGGTGCTACCAGCTGAGCCCACAAGACTCCTGGAGAAGACCTCAGCAGACAGCCCAGCATGAGCCGCTGAAGACAACGGTCGGTAAGTCTGTGGGTGGTAGTGGTCGTGTGTTCAGTCCCTCTAACAGCCCCTAGAGGCCCAGCCCCAGTGTTAAGCCCGTTCCAGCTAGTTCATCTCGGGCCCTGATCTGTCACCACTGTGGTCAGCAAGGCCACATTAGACCCCATTGCCCTGTGATGAAAGTCATTGACTCAAGACTGTTATCTCTCTGGCCCTAGTAAACACATAGCATTCACTCCGGCTGATGTTACTGTCCCTGTCAGGATAGGAGGCAAGACGCTGCAGGCTTTAGTTGACTCCGGTAGTAGTCAATCTTTTGTTCTTAAATCCTGTTTGAGGTCTAATTATCAGCCAGTTAGTAGCGTTAGGGTCCGCTGCATCCATGGTGATGAGTCTGTGCATCAGACTAGCGAGGTCCCCATTGTAATCAGCGGTCAAAAGTATTTGCTTACTGTAGGGCTCTTGGATAAGTGTCCCTATCCTGTGATTCTAGGCCAGGATGTGCCAATCTTAACAGAGTTGCTGCAAAATGTTAACACAGCTTCTGGTTATGTTTTAACGAGGGCACAGGCCAGTAAGAAAACAGAACCAGATTGTTTAGTGGAGTTACCGTATAGTTGCCAAGGTGGCAAATATAGAAAATCCAAGGCAGAGAAGCGTAGAGCTAAAGTGGCAGGTACAGCGATGCCAGAGAGTCTTTCCCTACCACCACTGGAGGGCAGTGAAGTCCTTGTGCCAGATTTTGGCAAATTACAGCAGGAAGACTCTACCCTTAGCTCTAGCTTTGCCTCGGCGAAAACCCCAGATGAGGCTAGCGAAGCCATTAAGGAGGGAGGTGTTTGTTTTGTCATAAATAATGGGAAACTGTACAGGGAGAGTGCAGACAAGGATCAGTTGGTGGTTCCAGAGGCTCTGAGAGGCAGAGTATTACATCTTGGGCATAGCATTCCGTGGGCAGGACACTTAGGCAAAGAAAAGTCTGAGAAAAGAATTGTGAACAGGTTTTATTGGCCTGGTTTTCAGAGGGACATAGCGGAATACTGCAGGTCATGTCCGGAGTGCCATTTGTCTGCTCGCTCGCATAGAGGCTTGAAAGCTCCTCTCATAAGTCTTCCCATTATTGACGTGCCCTTCAGTCGCATAGCCATGGATGTAGTTGGTCCCCTAGAAAGGAGTAGGGCGGGCCACCGGTATACTCTAGTTATATGTAATTATGCAACACGTTACCCTGAAGCTTTCCCCCTCAGAAATACGAAAGCTAGGCAAGTAGCCAACTGCTTAATTCAACTATTCTCCCGTGTGGGGATCCCCAAAGAGGTCTTGACAGACCAGGGTACCAACTTCACCAGTAAGTCTTTAAAGCAGGTGTACTCCATGTTAGGGATCCGGGGGATCAAAACCACACCCTATCATCCGCAGACTGACGGCTTGGTTGAGAGGTTCAATCAAACCCTGAAGTCTATGCTAAGAAAATTTGTGTCTGACTCGGGAACTGACTGGGATCAGTGGCTCCCCTATCTGCTTTTCTCCTACAGAGAGGTACCGCAGGCATCCACCGGGTTCTCCCCCTTCGAGCTCTTGTACGGCCGGGAGGTGAGAGGCCCGCTTGACATTCTCCGTGAGAGCTGGGAGGGGGACGCTCCTCACCAGCCGGTAAACATCGTGAGCTATGTCCTAAAGATGTGGGAGAAGCTGGAACAGCTGAGCTCCATGGCACATGACCACCTGGCCAAGGTGCAGACACGACAAAAGACATGGTATGACCAGACTGCACGCAGCCGCTCTTTTAATCCTGGAGAGAAAGTACTGCTGCTACCCTCATCTGAGAGCAGTCTGTTGGCTAAGTGGCAAGGTCCGTATGAAGTGCTTCGCAAGGCCAGCGAGGTAACCTATGAAATTGCCATGCCGGACAGACGTCGCTCAAGGAACCTCTACCATGTCAACCTACTGAAGAGATGGACTGACCGTCCGGCGGCCATCCAAAACCAGCTGTGGGCGCGGACTGTGGAACAGGAGGAAGAACCAGTGGAGCTGTATTTTCCTACAGCTGGTGGTGAGTCTCCCTACCCCTCCGTCACCCACCTGACACCTGAACAGCAGGAGGACCTGCTGAGCATCATCCCCAGAGGCCTGTTCCGAGACCAGCCAGGGCGGACGGAGGTTATCACCCATGACATCCAGCTCACTTCTCCAGGTCCCATCCGGCAGACCGCTACCAGGGTTCCAGCGCGTCTGATATCTACGCTGAAGCAAGAGGTACAGGCCATGCTGGGGTGAGTCGGCTGGTATCGACGGTTCATCCCTAACTTCTCCAGCCGGGCTGCACCCTTGACGGACCTAACTCGCAAGACCAGTCCCAACAAGGTGGTTTTGACAGCTGAGTGTGAAGCAGCTTTTCAAGACTTGAAAGAAAGCATGTGTCTGGATCCTGTGCTCCAGAGCCCGGACTTTTCCTTGCCCTTTACGGTGCAGACAGACGCCTCAGGCCTTGGCCTGGGGGCAGTGTTGTTGCAGGGGGAGGGGGAGGACAAAAGACAAGTGCAGTACGTGAGCAGTAAACTGTTCCCTCGCGAGACTCGCTACTCCACTGTTGAGAAAGAGGCTCTGGCTATTAAGTGGGCAATTGACACAGATTAAGTACTATCTGGTGGGCAAAGACTTTGTCCTTGAGACGGACCACAGGGCCCTGCAGTGGCTCCATCGCATGAGGGATTTCAATTCAAGGATTACCCGTTGGCACCTGTCGTTGCAGCCCTACAAGTTTACTGTGAAGTACAAGGCTGGCAAAGACAATGTGATTGCGGACTTCCTTTAGCGCAATGACATGGACGCTCTCTCTTAAGGAGGGGGGTGTGTGACGGTGTGCACGGCGACCGTCACGGCGGTAATACACTGCCCCGCTTACACATGAAATTGTTACAAATGTTAAATGGGGGGGGCGCTGCTGAGCTTTGATGGAGTAGGACGTGAGTTTGGAGGCTCCTGCCGATTTCGATTTAAAAATGTAATTCATCTGCGCTTTTTGTTCACATACTTGGTCTTGTTTTGCTCATCGGTACTTTTTTGTTGGGAAGTTTAACTCTGAGCTTCCTAATATGTCGGGAAAAAACTCTAAAACCCGCAATTCGATTCAAACGCAACTGCGGCCTGGTCCACAAGCCGCGACCACGTCCTCGGGTGACCCGTTGGCTCCTGCAGTGGCTGCCTCGACGCACGCTGACCTTGACACCACGGCCCTCAGGCTCGAGTTGCTGGCCTCGCTCAGGAAAGATATTGCTGACATCTTTAAAAAGGAGCTCCAGGATGCTCTCGGTGATGCGTTGACTACTATCAAGCACGACCTGCAAGCAGTGAAGACACAGCTGGCGAATGATAAAGCTGCTACCGATGCTACCATGTCCGAGCTAAAAGGTACGGTCGGGGGGATGGAGCTAGCGCTCACTGAGTGCTCCGATGACATCGCCGAGATGAAAACTACTATCAAGTCCCTCACTGCTAACGTGGCCATGCTGGAGAATAAGTGTGAAGACCTGGAGTCCAGATCACGGCGTATCAATATAAGAATAGTGGGTGTACCGGAGGGTCCTGACACCTGTATCACCTCTGCTGTAGCCGCCTTACTGAAGGATGCGTTCGGGCTGGCAAAGGAGCCAGTTTTGGACCGGTCCCACCGGACCCTCCAACCCAAACCCAAGCCCGGAGATCGTCCACGAGCCATTGTGTGCAGACTTCACTATCACGGTGACTGTGTTGACATTTTGCGCCGCGCTAGAGAGCTGCGACAGATTAAAGTCGGAGACTTGTCAATCTCGGTCTTCCCTGACCACACTGCCAAGACAGCTCGGGCTTGGGCTGCATTCAACGAGGTCAGACGCCAACTCCGTGGCATTGACGGCGCTCGGTATGGTCTGATGTATCCAGCACGACTTCGCATCACATACAACGGGGTTGAGAAGGACTTCGTTTCAGCGGTGGTAGCCAGCAACTATGTCAAGACCTTGATTTCTGAGTGAGCTCTAATACCTTTTCAGCTCTGTGTCCTTTTATTGTTCAAAGCTTGTGCTCACTAGACTGAATAAGCCACCTGTGCAGTATTAGGTGGTTCTCTGATATATGCACTAACTAGGTTGGTGTCACTATTGTTTGTTTATAGCACGCATTTTTATTTTATATAACGGTTACACCGTATTTGGTATATTTGTACTTCAGATCAGATCAACAATACCTCGTTTTATGCTTTCTGCATTTGTCTGTACAGGGCTGAGGGCCTTCTGTTATTTGTTAATCTATATATTCACGTGCCTTGTTGTATCAATCTGATCTATGTGCAGAGTTTTTTGGAACATTCACCTTTAGTTGAAACGATATGTTGTATAGTGAGCTTCTCCAATTTCAATATAATGGGTTATCATTGCGCACACACTGTTAAATAGTGTCGAAACTGGCGGGAGATACTTCTTCTCTCTTTCTCTTTTATTTTGGTTTGTTTCGCGTAGTCTCCGAGTTGTGCAACGCTATTGTGTACGGCTTTTGGTTATTGTGGGAAACACTGCTGTCTCCTTTGTTCTGTAGTTATATGGGGACTTTGGGTGTGTTTGTGTTAAGGGGTTTGTTGGGGAAAGGGTGTCCCACCTCAGCTCTCAATGAACATTTGCATTTTTTTTTTTTTAATGGTTAATGGCAATATAGATCCCAGCATTGCTGGGTCAGGCACACCTCTCAGATTTATCAGTTGGAATATCAGAGGTATGGGTAATCCTGTAAAACGATCTAAGGTTTTTGCACATTTAAAACGTTTAAATTCTGATTTAGTATTTTTGCAGGAGACTCACCTTCGCACCAAAGATCACCATAGGTTACATTGCCCTTGGGTGGGTCAAGTCTTCCACTCAAACTTTAATTCGAAAGCTAGAGGAGTCGCGATTTTGATTAAAAAAAAAGTTCAGTTCTCATCCACTGATGTTATTGCTGATAGGAATGGCAGATACCTCATGGTTGCTGGTACCCTAATGCAGAGAAAGGTTTTGTTGGTAAATGTATATGCTCCAAACTTCGATGATGTCGAATTCGCTAACAGATTGTTGAGTAACATCCCCTATTTGAATACACACCTGCTGATTTTCGGAGGGGATCTAAATTGTGTTTTTGACCCAAGCTTGGATCGGTCTAGTCCTCGTAATCTGTCTCAATCCGCTATGTCTAAAACATTCTCTGATTTTATGAAACAGAATGGTCTTATTGATCCGTGGAGATTTCGTAACCCCTCTACTAAAAAATTCTCTTTCTTCTCCCAGGTGCACCATTCATATTCGAGGATTGATTATTTTTTTATTGACAGTACGCTTAATTCATGTGTAAATTCTTCTGACTATTAAGGTATTGTAATATCTGACCATTCACCTTTGTTATTAGATATTCAATTTTCTGACTATAAACGTAGCCCTCCACTTTGGAGATTTAACTCTCTTCTTTTGGCAGACAAAGAGTTTTGCGAACTCATTTCAAATTCTATTGATGAATTCTTATCTTTCAATCAAAATGACTCCTCTTCATATTCATTGCTATGGGAGACACTTAAATGTTACCTGAGAGGTCAAATTATTTCTTACTCTGCTCTTTCTAATAAAAAGATAAATGCTAGGCTTAATGTTCTTACATCTGAGATTAGTAATCTTGATCAAAGATATGCACTGAACCCTTCTCCAGAACTGCTTAAGCAGCGTGTTGATTTGCAAGCAGAATTCGAACTCCTTTCAACTAAAGAGGCAGAGCGCTTGTTACTATGCAGTCGTGGCTCATATTATGAACATGGCGACTAGAGATGAGCCGGATACTCGGCTGAAACGAGTATCCGGTACGGATAAAGCACTTTTGCCGAGCACGAGTAATATACGAGTAATACGAGTCAATATCTGTGCTCGGACAGAATGAAAATCCTCACACAGCGTCACAGCGCTCCTCCCCTTCACACACCGCTCTGCTCACTCACTCAAAGAACAGCTCTCTGTCTCTCAGTCACTCAGGTTCGCGGGTCTTTTCCGTTAACGTTTAGGGTTTCTTCAGTTTGTTTTTATTTCAGTTTGTACTTACTTATTAACCAGTAGAGTTCTGTTAAACGTGTGTTCGTTCAGACGTGGTGCTGGTAGAAAGCGACTCGCGTTGCGTCTCTGCCTGTCGGAGAATTTTTTTTTTTTACTTCACGCATTGAGTGTCTGGCTTCTCTCTCTGGCTTCTCTCTCTCTCTCTCGCGTCTCTCTCTCGCGTCTCTCTCGCGTCTCTCGCGTCTCTCTCTCTCTCGCGTCTCTCTCTCTCTCTCTCTCTCTCGCGTCTCTCTCTCGCGTCTCTCGCGTCTCTCTCTCTCTCTCTCGTTGGATTTTTTTTTTTTTTTAAACCGTCAGTAGGCTCTAACCAGTTTTATTTTACTTCACGCACTGAGTGTCTGACACGTTGTAGGTAGTAGTGGTATAACAAATATTACAAATTAAGCTACACACACCCACACACACACACTCCCCCTCTCTCTCTCTCTGTCTCTCTCTTACTCACTCATACACACACATAAACATACACACACACACACACACACACACACACACACACACACACACACACACACACACACACACACACACACCCCTAGTGTGGAAATAAATTTTAAAAAAAATAAAAATACAAAAATCATAAAAAAATGTCAAAGTTAAAAAAGAAGGTTATGTTGATTATGAAAATACTTGTTATTACATTTCACTTCATAATTGCAACAGCATGTGTTGTATTCATTGTTGCAAAACTTGTTCTGTAAATAGTTAATTTGCTATTGTGATCAAAATCATTGATCTGAAGCTCAATGCTGATGCTGCTGTGTATAGTTCTCTAATCAGCAATAAATATAACAATTTTTGATCAACCCATATCAATTGCATGCTTAAAATAACATACTGGTTAAAGCCCCGCCCGTTTCAAGACAACCCGGCCTACTTCCGGGTTAAATCCCGCCCACTTCCTGGTTAAATCACACCCACTTCCGGGTTAGGCCCCGCCCACACCGAGTACGGATACGGATACAGATAATTCATATGGTTAACAGATACAGATACAGATACAGATAATGCTGTACTCGCTCATCCCTAATGGCGACAAAGCAAGTCGTTTACTGGCACATCAGTTACGACGTCAGGCCACCTCCCGTTTGATACCTAGTATTAAAAACAATGATGACACTATTACTACAGATCCCCTGGAAATTAATGTTAATTTTAAATTATTTTATTCTTCATTATATAAATCTGAATTTCCTACAGACAATACTAAAATGGATGAATTTCTTCAGAATCTTTCAAATCCCGTCGTTGATACAAATACTGCCAGGCATCTCGACTCCCCACTCTCCCTTGAGGAAGTATTAAATGCAATTAAAGCTATGCAATCTAACAAAGCCCCTGGCCCTGACGGGTTTCCGATTGAATTTTTCAAAACATTTATTGGTAAATTGGCACCTTTACTTTTATCCGTATTCAATGAATCCTTAGAAAGCGGTTCATTACCACCCACCCTGACTCAGGCCACTATTGCGCTCCTTCTTAAAAAGGACAAAGATCCAACCTCCTGTGGTTCCTACAGACCATTATCTCTGCTTAATGCTGATGTAAAGGTGTTGGCTAAAGTAATTGCATCCCGCTTAGAGAATGTGCTTCCTCATATTATATCCGAAGAGCAAAATGGTTTTATAAAGGGACGTCAATTGTTTTTTAATATCCGTACACTTTTCAACATAATTTACTCAAAACATTCTGCTAAACTTCCTGAACTTGTGATTTCGTTAGATGCTGAAAAGGCATTCGATAGGGTAGAGTGGGAGTACTTGTTTGCAGTTTTAAAGAAATTCGGATTTGGTGATAAATTCATTTCTTGGATTCGTCTTCTTTATTCATCCCCTAAGGCCAGTGTTCATACCAATGATGTTTATTCTGATTATTTTGCCCTCGAACGTGGATGTCGCCAAGGTTGTCCTTTATCACCTTTGCTTTTCGCCATCGCTATTGAGCCTCTGTCTATTTCATTAAGATCTTCCCCTTTATTCAAAGGAATCATCCGTAATGGAATCGAACATAAATTATCACTGTATGCGGATGATTTGTTACTGTACATAACTGATCCTACTCTTTCTATCCCTGCTGTTTTAAGTACTTTGGAGAACTTCAGCACCTTCTCAGGTTATAAATTGAATCTGGGGAAAAGTGAGTGTTTTCCCATTAATACTGCAGCATGTCACATTCAACAATCAGATTTACCTTTTCAACTTAGTCCATCAGGGTTTAAATACCTAGGTATTAATGTAACTCGCTCTTTATCCAGCCTTGCATCTGCTAATTTCACTCCTCTCACTGAAAAGATTTCATCAGATATTCAAAGATGGGGTAACCTCCCCCTTTCATTAATTGGCAAGATCAATGTTGTTAAAATGAATATTTTACCAAAATTTCTATTTTTATTCCAGTCGCTTCCTCTTTTTTTGCCAAAACATTTTTTTGACTCACTGGATAAGATTATACGTTCTTTTATTTGGGGTGGGAAACCACCTAGGGTTCGTAAATCTATTTTGCAGAGATGCAGACTTAGTGGAGGACTTGCATTACCTAATTTTCAAACTTACTATTGGGCTGCTCACATTCATAAACTTTGCTATTGGTTAAAATCTCCTGGATCCTCTTGGTGTAAATTAGAATTATCATCCTGTAGGGGGTCTTCTATACCTGCTCTACTTTATTCCTCTTTACCTACAAGACCGTCTTTATATACCGATAATCAAGTGGTTCTTAACACTCTCAAAATCTGGTATCAATTTAGACGGTACTTTAAATTTGTAGCTGCGTCTTCCCTAGGTCCTTTAAATAACAACCATTTATTTCCTCCATCACTTTTGGACTCGACATTTTCAGTGTGGTACAACAAGGGTATTACACAATTCAGATATTTATATGTAAATGGTGTCTTTGATAGTTTTGCAAATTTGTCATCTCGTTATGAACTCCCTGTTACTCACCTGTTTCTCTATTTTCAAACTCACAACTTTGTGGCTAGGTGTTTTCCTAATTTCCCCTCTTTGCCTACAGAACACCAGTGGGAAACCATGCTATCATTTGTTCCTCATAACAGAGGAATCATTTCAAAGCTGTATGATATTATCTTAGCTTTTAGCGACCACTCTAATGCTAAACTTAAGTGTACATGGGAAAGGGAACTGGGAATACAAATACATGAGGAGTCCTGGGAGCAGGCCATAGAGAGGATACGATCTACCACTTCTTGTGCTCGTCTTGGACTTATTCAATTTAAGGTCCTATACAGGACACACTTTTCTAAGTCTAGACTGTCTGAACTGTATCCAGAAGTGGAAGACAAATGTGATAAATGTTATAGCTCTCCTTGTCACCTTAGCCACATGTTTTTTCTTTGTCCGGATCTGAAAGGTTTCTGGGCGGGTTACTTTACTATTATGTCCACTGTGCTTGGAATAAACCTCCAACCTTGTCCTCTGATTGCTATATTTGGGATTCCTGACTCTTCACTTGTACTTAACCGTATACAAAAGGACATCATAGCTTTCACATCCTTATTAGCAAGGCGTTCCTTATTGTTACACTGGAAATCTGCTAAATATCCTTCTATCTCCCAGTGGCTCAAAGACGTAATGTTTTTCTTAAAACTTGAGAAAATTAAATATACGTTGAGAGGATGTACAGTCAAATTTTTCCACAAATGGCAACCCTTTATTTCCTATTTCACTAATTTGAGGGGACTTCCCAACTGAATGTGTGCCTGTTACTGTTGTATCTTTTATTATTGCATCGATAACATGTAATATGTGAGTTGATCATGAGGTGCTGAGTGTGGACGTGGGTGGGGGGGTTGTTCATTGTTTTTACACGGTACTCTGTACTATTTAATTCAATCTGATTATCTTCTTCTATATTCATATGTGTTTATGTGTCCGTGTGCATATCCATGTGTTTAAAAGAAAAAAGGAAAGGAAATTGTATCTCTTTCATTGGAAGTATTGTAATGTATCTTTCTAATAAAAATATTTTGAAAAAAACAAAAAAAACAAATGTTAAATGCATGTGATGCATGTCTGTTGTCCGTTTACCGTGTTTCTGTTTGTTAACCCGTCCATTTTCACCCGTCGGTTTTCTGTTAAAATCACCACGCCATACAATGTCTTGTGTTATAAATGTTCTGTTTATTTAGTTTAAAGTCGCACATCATTTCATATTACACAGCATTTGTTTTACCGTGGTTCCGCGACGCGTCTCTGTTTGTTGTGGGGAAAGCGAGCAGCCCGCAATGCGGAAGTAAATAGACGCTTGACTTCCGGGTTAGCCGGAAGTGAACCCGCGAAGGGTTTTATTTTGTTAATGCTGTTATTTTATTAGTTGTCTATGCCTTTTTGGAGCGATTGTACACTAAACATTATATATGTATATAATAGGTATTTTTCTAGTCGTAAAGAATTTGTTGTATAAGCTGTAAAAGCTTAGGGGATTACCTTACCTGGGACACCCCTGTGAATGTTAGAATGTTGGTTTGTTCCAATTGTGGGGGCGGGGTTAGGGCACATTTAAGCCTGTCTGTTCATTCAGTAGGGAGAGCTGCTGGTGGAAGGACGTAAGTCTTAGAGCTCTCCCGTGAAGCATTGTCTGATAAGTCTATTGTTACTGTATTTATTTGATTGTGCCCACGTGCCTATTTATTTTCTTATTTCCAACACATTTACGTTTAAAAAACATATAAAAGTGTATGTTGCATAATATGGTCCCTTTAAGTACTGTAACAATATCCCTTTTTTATGCTGCATACACAAACATGAAGCAAATTTGCAATTCAATGCAAAGAGGCAATAGATGTGAAGAAGTGAAATTAGCGTCACTTACGTCAAAATCTCAATTAGAATCATTTGAACTTAAGCAAAACATTCAAATGATGTGAAATCAAATCAATGTTGCGAATGAAACTCATTGGTCAATGATCCTGGCACGGACCCAAACTAGCAGGTAATCAAACTAGATGCTAGCTGTCGGGTAGCTTTGAAAACGGCAGTCATTATGGAGATGAGGGTGATGGTGCCGATAGAATGCTCATTTAGACCCCAAGACGACAATGCTTTTCTGGTGTTCCCACAACAGGTACAATTAAACAATTGGGTTATTTCAGCCAGTAATTCAGGGTGTAACATCTGAGAGATCAGAAAGATTTGCAACCTCATTGCTAAAGCCACAAAACAATACAGATAGCATCTGACCATCTTTGAGATTTTATGTAATAGTTGAAATTGTGTAACATATACTGTACATACGGTACCTGTGTAAATACCTTTGTCGCCTACCAAATACTACCCTGTGTGGTGAAATAGAGAAACAACATTTTAATTGTATACCTGTGATAGTTAACGGGAGTTAACAGCTGCTCTGTGCACACATGAATACACAGTGACAAAACAGAGGGTAAAACCACTGGTTGTGAATGTTGTAAATCAGATTTACTCTCCTTCACCCTCCCCCGGGCAAAACTCACAAGTACAAAACAATGACAATAACACCAAACAAAAAAATTTGCTTCCCACTAAAACTGACTTTTTTACTCTGCGTTCGAGAGCTTTCATTTTTAGTTATAGTTATTGCACCCAGATGTATGCAAATTTACACCCAAAGAGCACAGGGTCTCCTGTTTCCTTCATATGAACAGAAAGCTGAGGTGCAACCTTCACTCTTTCTCCTCCTCGTCCCCGCTTTGCTTATCTCTACACCCACACTATTTTCCAATCCCTCTCAAGGCCTCTCCCTCCACCCACTTCTCCTCTCTTTTCTTTCTTTGTCTCTATCCCTCTCTCGCTGCTCATAGACACCAAAGTAAGGTCCTTGGTTGCCGAATGCCCACCTTTCCTCCCACACACACTCGCCTGCCTTCCTCAGAGCCCACGCACGCGCACACCCTTTCAAGTCTCCTTTTAAGTCACCAGAGATCATTAATATGAAAACATGTTCACGTTCAGAGTCATCTGCCTGCCACTCAAAAGCAGAGCATGGTAAACTGGTTGTTTACTAAAACAATTAACTATTGCATGTAGGCGCACAGTGGGAGAAGGAACAAATTAACCAACAAACTTCTATAGGGAAGAAGGCAGGAGCTGAGTCTTGGATCTTTTTTTTCTCACCGTAAACCAGTGAAATCCGCAAATCATGTCTATACATAACAATGAGTCCTAATTCAAGCACTTTAACTTCGTTGTAGTTTTTTTTTTTCTTATGCAATTGATTCAAGTGCCTTTTTCCTATTGACAACTGTCATACAATGAAACTGTGAAAGTTCTGTACAAAGCTGGGACTCCGTTGCAAAAGGAAGCACGGGAGACAAAAATGTAAGTACAAAGTAAAACTTCACTTCAACAATCCAGAGGTCATACACTGGTAGGAAGTCAGAGAATCAAACAAGTCCATTTAGGGAAATGCCTGGATTACTGACTTTCCATTTTGTCCAAAACCGGATAAGCAAACACATGGAACTTAACGCTTGAGAGCATGTACACACGAAGGAGACTGTGACAATCTGGCAGAGGGTGAGTGGAAACACAGGGTATAAATAGGCAAAGCTAAATGACAAACAAGGTACAGGTGTGTGGGGAAACCAAAAAGAAGTAGAACTGGACACTAGACACAAGAAACCAGATAACAAAATAAAACAGGAAGTTAATACAAACAGAAACAAGCTTAGCTGTTTAAACGAATCATCTCACTTGCCTTTCTTTCATAAACAGCTAAGTTCACTAATGAGTATGGATTCAGTTACTTATTAGGATGATTTCATTTCAAACTAGTCTGCATTTTGCTTCTCGCATCAGTCATCTCAATCAATCAATCAAATTTTACCTCAGCAGCCTATATTCGCAAATCAGTCTCTTACCATCACTCTTTTTCTCTTGGAATGTTTTGAAAGTAAAACAGGTACATATTCCCACTTTAAAATACTTTTTCTGGATGTTATTCTGTACTTTTATTGGATGTTCCAAATAATCTATAATCTTCAACTGTATAAATTTATATTACTCCCACAAATCCCCAGTAAATCCTTGTGTTTCAATCACACCCCAATTTGAATGTAGACATAGAAACTGGACTGTCTACAAGCTGGCAATGGTGGGCCTCCATTGTGCTGATCTCATGCCGATAGGTTAGATCTAGCTCCAGCTTCCAGATTGAAATTGCACCTCTACAGTATCATAATCCTGCAGGGGTTAATTTGTTTTTTGACACAGAGGTCGGACAGAAAGTTAATGTTCTTGAAAACTTTCCCCCCAAATCTGTGCCATGTTATTTGCCTTTGTAGGAACTGTTATGTTCGAACATTACTTTAGTGACAATTATACTGTCAACTGTATATCTTGCTATTCCATACAGTTTTCTTTCTCTTTTTCTACTATAAACTTCACCTTTAAAACTGTTATTTTACTTTATATGTAAATCTGTTCATTTCAAGAAAATTCTGTTGAAGCATTTGTGTGGCTTTATACACTGCAGTGGAGTGTTCTTGGGTTGCATGATGCATTTTGTGTTTACAGAAGAGAAACCCTGTCACCGCTCATATCTCTACAGTTGTTTGGTTTACGTTTCTAGCACTAAGAAGCACTTATCCTTGAGTTAGACCCACTAAATTCACATCCGTGTTAATTTTGGCAGCTATTTTTGATTTAGTCTTAGTCTTAGTCTTTTGACGAAAATGCATATTAGTTTTAGTCACCTTTTAGTCATTTTTATCCTATTTAGTTTTAGTCTAGTTTTAGTCAACGAAAACAAATTACATTTTAGTCTACTTTTAGTCACATTTAATGGCCACATTAAACTCCTTTTCTTCTCTTCTCAGGCCCAGGGACCCTGTGTTGTGTCTAAAACTGCATAATAGTCTAGCTAGCAGTACTTAGGTTGTCCATTAGATATCCCTACCAGCATAGGTCTATAGCAGGGGTCGGCAACCTTTACTTACTTATTTTGCCCCCTCTTCCCCCAAATAAAATGTGTCTGGAGCCGTAAAACATATTTGATAACAAAGCTAATAAAGTTTAATATAAAGTTATACTATACTAAACTATAGTTTGTTGCATTTACGAAATTATAGAACGACAATAAAGAAAACTCTTGACATTTTATTGCTGTTTGTACCTGTTACAACAAAGGAAAACACCGAACACTTATGAAGAGAAGAAAATACACAGGCAAGTGTAGGCCTACTTTGAAATAAATTAAACACAGAACTTTGTAGGGTTATTTGAGTCCTCCAAATATTTGTGGGAAATGTGTGAAATAAGAAGTACCCTATTTTGAAATAAATAAAAACATATAGCTGCAGCCTAATAGCTTAAAATATATATTTAGTTTTAAATGTGAAAACAAAAAGTGAGAGCAGGTCAGGCTGGAGGCGGACACAGAAACTGAAGCTCGGTAGAAACCACCTGCAGCTTCTGCTCTGATCAAGAAGCTGCGGCACTGATCTCTGAGCAGCTGAGACAAGAGAAACTCTGTGTTTTCACTGTTTCCACTGTTAAGAAGCAGCCGGTTCACGTCAACGAGCTATGATCTTGTGTCTCTGAGCGAGTGAGCGGGGCGGGGGCGGAGCCTCGGGACTGGTGCGCTATCTGGGGCGCACATACACACACACAGACACACTCACTCGCCCGCTCCTGATACTTCATGACGGCCTGACACGATGATGTTTAAAAAAATTATTGTGACTTAGTCAACCACCAACATTTTCGTCTCGTCTCGTCAACGAAAGTTAAAATAGATTTAGTCATAGTTTTATTTTCAAAGATCCGTTTTCGTTACGTCTTCGTCTTCGTCATGGAAAAAAGATCGTTAACGAATAGTTTTCGTCATAGTTTTCGTCAACGAAATTAAAAATAAAATGAAAATAAAATAAAATGAGCTTCCATGAACAATGTTAATCTTGTTTTGAGAGAAAAAAATAATTATTTAATATCTATCTGCAACTCTACAAGTTGTATTTGATTGGAAAGATACTCACATCAACTGAAGAGAGCACAAGAATGAAATACAGAACTATTTCTCACAGCTGTTGAGAGATTCGTCCTTCACAGCCTCTATGATTCACAGCTCCTTATTAAAACTCTACAGACTCAAAGGGAATCCCTTTCAATCCAATGACAACGATGAATGACGTTTTTTGAGCGTGGGATTATGTTGTCTGTGTGTGTGTGTCTGTTCCTGCGTGGTCACAGTGAGTGTTCTTTTGTGACGATTTGAAAGTGTGTTATGTGACTGAGTGTCACCTAGAGATGTGTCACTCTCCACTGAAAGATGGAAATGTCCTTCACCATGGAAACAGACGGACAAATTGTCTGCTGTTTTCCCTGGGTTTCAAATTTTCCCTGCAGTACAGTATGATAAGGTAATGTAAGCAAAGGGTTAATGTGCCTATGGGTGCTCTTTACTCCATCTTTCATCACATGCTCTTAGACTCTTTTGTGGATGATTGTATAGTCCATTTACACTATTGTGAACGTGATAGATAGATAGATAGATAGATAGATAGATAGATAGATAGATAGATACTTTATTAATCCCGTGGGAAATTCAGATCATTCAGTAGCTTATACACCTCACCGACCTACATACATAAATCACATATACATAGGGAGAATACATATATATTACAGATACAGGAATGGGTCTGACCCTATGGTACAGTAAGCAATGATGTGATTGTGTCAGTTTCCAGTGGGAAAGTGTTCTGGTGTTGCTGGAGTGGATAGTAAAAAAAAATTATATATATAAATACAAAAACAAAATACATATATATATAAATAATAGGGCTGTGAAATGATTAAAATTTTTAATCAAATTAATCACAGGTTTCTATGGATTAATCATGATTAATCACATTACCGATTTTCTCGGAATATTTTTGTGAAAACAAGATTTATGACATTTAACTTTTCTTTTGTGCTGCAACTCAGCAGTTATCATTGCTTTTCCATATGGAACATTAATATAATCTTCATCCTAAACAATATTCGGGCTCCTTAGCCATTGTGTGGTTAAATAAAACTTTTTTTTTTTTAAATCAAACAGAAATTATTTGAGCTTCTTAGCCATAGGATGGTTGACATTTTTTATATTTTTTGTCACACAACCATTAACCACACCATGATACAATCTAATGCCTCTAAAGGCCCTCTTAGCTACTCGTTCTTTAGCCAGTTGGTGAGGCAAACTAACTTGTTCAAATTCTCTGACAGTAAAGCTGACCGCTTCTTTTGCACAATGTGTCCTGCGAGTGAGTCTGGTTTGGCGCATTCCACTTGAACGCCCCTCGCCGACCAACACATGCTTCGCGTTGCGGTGGTTAGGCGGGTATTGCTACGTCGAAACGATAACTTCTCGCAGAGTGTGCATATCACCTTGGTTTTACTGAATGTTCGATCTTTGTTTTTTTGGAACACGATCTTCCCGTCCAGAAGGTCCTCAGGTTCATCAGAATTATCCATGTTGTTTGTTTGTTTGAATGGCAGCTGCCGTCTGACTGCATTAGAGCGGCAACTAGTGCAGAGGCGGCGGAATTGGAAGGTCCTTCTGCGCATGCGTTAAATGCGTTAAAAAAAAAAACACGAATTAATCCTGTAATTTAATCATAACGCGTTAACGCGTTATTTTTCACAGCTCTAATAAATAAATAAAAATATGTAAGTGGTTGAGACTGTGCGTGAGATGAGATGAGAAGAGTCGAGAAGGGGAGGGCAGATTGAGGTAGACTCACGCAGGGAAGATCTTCCCCCCCCCTCCTTCTGTGTGGCGTTATGAACTCGAATGGCCCTGGGGACAAAGGACCTCCTCAGCCTGTCCTATGAGCATGACAGTGACAGGAGTCTGCCACTGAATATGGTCCTTTGTCCGTGGAGAGTTCTGTGTAGTGGGTGGTGGATATTTTCCAAGATAGTCAGCAACCTACTCAGGGTCCTATTCTCCGCGACTGCTGTGAGGCAGTCAGGTTCAGTGCCAACAACAGCTCCCGCCTTCCTCACCAGCCTGTCCAGTCGCCCTGCATCCCTCTTCTTTATGCTGCCTCCCCAGCCCACCACAGCATAAAAAAGGACGCTGGCAACAACAGACTGATAGAACATATGCAGGAGTTGGTTGAAGATATTGAAGGACTTCAACCTCCTCAGGAGGTAGAGCCAGCTCTGACCCTTTTTGTAGATTGCATCAATGTTGGCTGACCAGTCCAGTTTATTGTCCATATGGACTCCTAAGTATGTGTAGGTGTTGAACACTTCCACACTGACCCCCTCGATGGAGACTGGAAGCAGTCACCACCACCACCATCTCCTTGGTCTTAGTGGTGTTCAGCTGCAGGTGGTTATGCCTACACCACTGCACAAAGTTATCCACCTGGCTTCTGTACTCACCCTCCTGGCGATCCCTGATACATCCCACAATAGCAGAGTCGTCAGAGAACTTCTGGATGTGGCATGATTCCGAGTTGTAGGTGAAGTCAGATGTGTACAGGGTGAACAGGACTGGTGAGAGCACAGTCCTCTGTTGAGCGCCGGTGCTGCACAACACAGTCTCAGAGACGCAGTCTTTCAGCCTGATGAACTTATTTAGAAAGCAATGAAAAGCTACAGCATCGCTATGGGCACTCAATGCACAGCCTCGGTCAAATCAGTAGCACGGGGTAATCAATAGTCATACCAAACAGTCAATAACGAGGGGGAGTTGCCTTGGTTTAGACTTGGTTCTTCCATGATGGTGCACAGGCGTGGTCTCAGCCTCTTGGCACTGGAATCAGCGAATGATGAGGAGCCGCTCCCAGTTTCGCCCTCCTCTGACAGTTGCTGGGCAAATCTCCACATCATGACTGTTTGATTTAGTTTTTTTTTTGCCTTGACTCGGCTGACGCCTTGTGGGTCGGTGTTATTGTTCATTGGAGTAAGGAATATTGTGTTCCTGCTTTATCGGCTGTATATTCTGCGTGTATAAACATGCGCTTTTCCAGACAAAACAATGCCTTTCCTATGGCAGCTGCTTGAATTCTTTCTAAGGCGTAGGTCACAGTTTCTTATAAGCACAGTGCATTCATGTATGTGTGATGTTTGAATAAAGCTAATGGAGTAAGGCTGTAATATAGTATGTTCGATATAATAATACGTTTTAAGTACAGTGTTTTGTATGCCACAGATTACAGTCCCCTCAATAGGCAGCGGCTCTTCCCAGCCTCTTAACAGACAGGTGTGAGACTGAATTGCAGTGTGACACACACACACACACACTAACTAACTTCAAGATTAACACCAGCCAGCAACGGCTAATAAAAGTCATCGTGTTAAGGCGATATATTTGGCCCAGCTGCCCCTTCCCCCACCACCGACCAACACACTGCATTTTGTTTAGAGTTCAGTTCCATTGCCATCGCCACAGACACACACACAGACAAACACATATTGTAGTCTGAACAGCAGCAACATGAGAGCCTGCCCAAGAAATTCAGCACAAGAGCTGCATCACACAGCAGAACCACAACAACAGGAGCCACAAACCAGCAAGACCACTTCACTGGAATTCAAACAATCAACCTTTTCCCCTTTCATTGACGGGTAGTACAACTATACTGACTATCTTTATAATAAATGTTTTTTCTTTATCAAATTTTGTCTTCATAATGTTTCATAAGTTTGTTTTATACTCTACACTGTCAAGAACTCAATATCCGTCAACTTTGCTAACTACCTATATGGTAATTTTCTCCCCGAACAGTCATGTTTAGACTTAAGGCCGATTTATAGTCAGATTTTTCGCAGGCGCGCAAGCACGCAAGACACGCAACGTGCCCATTGCGTGCTTGCGTGCCCCCTCTTGTTGCTTGCGTTTCGTCCGCCAACTTTTCTAACTATACGACAAAGCGACACAAGCCTCACGCAGCCCGCAAGGCTGTGATTGGTCTGCTTACTACACCCCGTCCGGAGTCTAGTTTCCGGTTTCATGTCCCATAGAAACCACGTAAGATATAGAAGAACGCATATGGACCAAATAGAAGAGCGTTTGGCAGAAGAGATCCGAAAGTATGACCACTTGTATAAACCGTCACTGACTGGCGGATTTGTCCACCAGAAAAAGGCTACGAGGAGCCGCAGTGGCGATGTAAATAAACAGTCGACGAAGAAGAAAGAAGGCGTCTCTAAGGTCGTCTTTGACAAAACACGTTACTCCGCCTAGTGTTCTGGCGGGGAATTGCTTTGTAACATGCGCAATCCTTGGGGAACCATAAACCAAAACGAGTCCGTCGATGCAACTGCGTGGCCAGCCGCGGTACTATAATTCGGCCTTTATTGCTGCTCCTTGCTTGACACACCACAGTCCCAAGCTGTCTCCCAATTCACGGCTCACATCCTTGGAGGCTGCACTGTAAAATCCATTGGGTCACAGCAGCATAAGTAGACTGTACCATTTTGAAAGCTCCTTCTAATGAAGCAACAAATGCGTCCTGTCATTCAGAAGGATCCAACAGGTAGAATCCTCTTGGGCCAACCTATCCCAGAATGAGATGTGTGCTGGTGACAAATTGCACGAGCTTACTATGTAGATGGCAGAGCTGCAGTAAGTGCAGCTGCTCCAGTAACTAATGAAGCAAACAGTAATAGTGTAATGTTCTGTCATTTTAGTTTGTTGATTTCAGTCTTTGTATTTTCTGTTTCCTGTTTTATTTTGTAGTCTCTGTTCCTTGTGTGTCATTTCTGTCTTAACTTCCTGTCGTTGATTGTCGTCCTCAATCCACATGTGTTTCACCTGTGTTTAATTGCCCCTGCCCTCCCTGTGTATTTAAGCCTTTGTGTTTCCTTTGTCCTCTGTCGGATCGTTTGTTCTTCTACCCGCTGTCCTGTGTTCTTGTCCTGATTCCCTGAGCCTCTTCACTTTGAACCCCTCGTGTAAGCTTCCTTGTGTTTTTGTTTTGTGAAAAGAACTAGTTTAATTAAATCACCTTTTGTTTTAAAACTCTGCATCTGGTCCATCTCCTTCCACAAACCGTAACAAATAGGGAGACTAACAGAAATCCCTCGTAGAACAGGCTGTCTCATTTCAGCTCAGCCTGCGTGGACTACTCGGTCGACAGAGGCCAAGCCTTCTTGACTGGGCTGACCAAGTCCTTTGAAGGATGCAGCACCTGAATTGGGACACAGCTTTGGACTTCAGAGTTACCTGTCGAGTTGCATTGTGGGTAATATGGACTAAGTCAGTCCATCTTTTGTCTGACACTGTTCAAGGGGTGCAATGCTTAGGGTGGAGTACCCTCTTGCAGAAAATTACAACACTTATTGATATTTCAATCAGGAGAGACTTGGTTTTTACTTTAACGAGTTTATTTTTTACAGTGCACAGAGAATGCGAATTGTAGTGTCCTGATGCAGAGTGTAGCAATTCTGCTTAAACACCAAGCTAAACCACCGTCAGAAAACACAGTAGACTGAGTAGAGTTGACTCTTTTTATCTCTTTGTTTTGTCCTTGACAAGCGGTGAAAACTGTAATATAAAAAAATACAAAACAGAACAATTATCTATATTTGCAGACATATTGCATTATGTCACAACCAGAAATAAATACAAGTGTTAACCACTATTTGTGCTTTTCAACATGTTATCATGATAAATATACACACTCACGGCGTTGCCCAACAATGTTTCGAAGTGCCGGCTGTGGAAAAGCATCACAGTGCGTCGGTCTTCAACGTGCCGTTTTCCCTCACGGAGGAACCAGGAAGAAATGCGCATGAGGAAGTGATGTCACAGAAATCGAACTTCAAAATAAAATTGCTACCCACAATCCATCACATCCAAATGAACCTTTTCAAAGTAAACAACATAAATTATGAAAATGCCTTAGAGGCAACACACGAATATTTATAGTCTTTGGCATTTTAGACCCCTGTGTGATGTCATCAGGATTAAAAGGGGGTGGAGCAGAACGTCTTACAGGAAAACCCCCCCGGGGGTCTAGACACTGGTGGTGGTTCATTGGTCAATCGTTTGTTTAGATGGTCCATGTATGAGCATTTTCTTATTGGACTTCCTAAGTGTGACATCCCCTGTCCTTAACCCTCACAAGTGTAAGGAAAAACTACAAAAAACCCTTCTTGAGGGAAAAACGTAGAAACCTCAGGAAGAGCCGCATGCGAGGGATCCCTCTTCCAGGATGGACAGAAGTGCAATGGATGCCACGAGTAACAGTCTGTTGTCAGGCAGTCAGCTGCCACCTTAGTCCGTGATCGGTTGTCATCAGGATCCAGAAGAGGTGATGAATGTTCTTCTCAGGACTGGAGGAGATTGGGGTGGAGGAGGGGTTGTGCGAGTCACTGCATTGACACTGCTGAGGAAGAGAAGAGAAGGGATTTTTAAAGTTTGACAGCTGCTGTGTGACTGGCTGAAGGAAACAGCGTGGGCCTGATTAGATGATTGGGAACACCTACGATCAGCTGACAGCATACAGGTTAAGCCCTCCCATGGGCATTCCCGATATTTAGGACCGCCCGCAGTCAGCTGATCTGAGTGGGGTTTTAAGTCTTCCTTACTGAACTTACGCTGAGCTCCATGACTAAGCATCTTTCCTCTTATCAAGTAGCCTAGATCATTTTCTTGCCAATATGTAATAAACCAAATATCCCCTTAACTGATTTTCAAAGGCTCTTGCAATGGTTTCCCCTAAGAAACGAGACATAGTGTAAAAAAACTTTTTAAACAGTCAAAACCCATTTGGTCCTTAATATTTGGCTTCAATTTTCACGATTTTAAACTTCCAAAAGACTATCTTCTCAGGCTGCAAGTTATTGTATGAATTAAGTATATTATGTCCCATGAGCCTCTTTTATACATACATAACTAAGTGGCTGTCCAAGATTGTTTACCAGTCCTGCCCTGCACCATATACACTCATATGAATTAACACATGACAGATGCCCAGTGCTATACCTTTTGTTAATTTCCCTGCCCAGCCCATATCTTTCCAGCTGCCGCAAATATTTGAATTGACAACTCTCCTTAGTACCACACCTGTACAACATGCTTCCTGTTCAGTTGGGTGGTATAGGTGGATATATGATGAACATGTGCAGGTTCTGCTTGGTGGAACTAGGCATCATTAATTATAAGTTGAGGAATGATCAGACCGCTGCTTCCAATTTGTCTTCCTGGTTTTGGGGTAATGAGCCTCTTTTGTGTATGTTGCTCAATTTACTGAACAACACACACATGCACGCTACAGCACATGCACAGTAGTCATTCACCCACTGTACACATGCACACGCACAAACACAAGCTCGCTCAGGCCATATATTCACACAAACGCCATTAAGTTAATTAACTAATATATCTTGCCAGGCTCTGGCCCCATCTATCACAGTGGATATAAAGTTACTCACAGGAGACAGGAGACAATGGCCTGTAACAACAAAGAGTTTCCAACAATCGTATCTTGTTTCTAAGAGGAGCAGAGGAGGTAAAGAAAGAAAATTAGAGGGTGGAAAGGGACAGAAGCAATGGTTTGCTGTAGTATACTGTGATAGTTTTACACAGTGTAAAACATTTAGTTGAGAGCAAAAACGTTTTTTATAGCTTGCAAGATAAAAAGCAACAGTCTAGCTATTTCCACATCTATTATTGATTGCATTGATGTATTGTTTTTGAAGTCATTTTAGTCTAATAAAAAAAAGTTTTTCTATGATATTCAATGTTTGAATTGTTGTTAATTAAATTAACTAAATAAATAAATAATGCTATTTAATTTATTTAAATTAATTTAATGGCATATTCAAATAGCTAAGTTCTGCAATAGTATTATCGCAAAATGTTGAATATTAAAATTGTTTTCTATTCAGTTGGTAAGTGGTGGACTTCACATGACAATTTTGTGTCAAAGGTTGTTCCCCCGAGTTGATTTTTCTTCAGGATACTAGGAAAAAGACTATAGAAGCAATGAGAGTTATTAGTAACAATTATGAGTCTTACTAGAACATTGTAATTATTACAAATGTTGTGGCAGCCATACGGGAGAGGGAGACTCACTGAATGCAGCCAGCTTATGAAATGATGTAGCAGGAACAGCTCTGTGTATGTATGTGTGTGTATATAAAAAATACATACATGTATTCATCTCTCTCTTCTTCCTTGCCAACCACTCACTGTTATTTCTTAATGAGTTACCTCAGTAGTTGAAAATAATGGTTTTAAATTAAAGTGGTGTTCCAGCCAATGGCCGGTGACGATGACAAGATCAGCAGCAACCAGTGGAAAAATAGCATCAATCTTCTCATTTCATTTCAACAAAGAAATGATCTGGTCATTTGAGTCGAAGATGGAGCGCAGAAACATGAACTAGTTGTTTCTATGCCTCAATACTCAGCTATAGGAACATTCTGACTATAGATGTATCACTGCATGGAAAGAACATTTTTTGTCAGTTAATGCCCCTGTAAATTTCTGTAGAAGTTGAGGTTAACGACTTTTCACAGGAATCTGCAGGCAGCACAGAAAACTGCGAGGAATTGACATGGGGTTCCAGTTTTGGGCAGTTATGCTACTCCGTTTATACGGAGATGGACACATGGGAACGGCTTCGCCGATGCGGAACACCCTCTCCGAGCACCTTGGAGAGCTCTTCGTGCACCTCTGATTTGAGAAAGTTGCAAAAAGAACAAGAGAGCATCGAGTTCTTGAGCAAAACTAGTGCATGTTTAAATATGTATGAACTGCTTAAACTTAAGAGTTTGTTCTTAAGTTTTTTCATAAAGGTGATTTTTTTTGTCCAGTTGTATTTTATAGGAAACTGTCCATCTCTTCACATCTCTGAGGCAAATGGCTGGCGCCACGAACCAGAAGAAGGATAACATTAAAGAAGAGACGCGCTGTGCTGTTTAAAATACATTCTCTAAGTTAACTTTATCTGATCCATTTTATCTAGGGATGCACCGATTTATCGGCCGACCAACGGTAGCGGCCGATATTCGCCTCGTTTGCTGATATCGGCTTATCGGTAATAAACTTGACTTTCACCGATATCATTGGCCGATGTTCATATTTGTGGTAAAACCGCTGGGCACGTGCCGCGGCTGGGGGAGCAGTCCCTCCGTCGCCCTCCTCTCCGCGCCGCCGGAGACTCAGTGTGCGGCACCGGGAGGTCCTCATCCGGTGGCACCTCACGGCGTCACTGGTGGGGGGGCTTTCTTTCTCTTGTACCGCGGGGCGGTGTCCATCGCCGGCGCGGAAGGCGGGCCGTTGGAGGGGACCGGGTACGCGGTCAGCGGCGGCCACTCTGGACGCGTGTCGGGCCCTTCTCGCGGATCACCTCAGCTACGGCGACCGCTGGGGGAACCCTTCGGCTGGCGCCTAGCAGCTGACTGAGAACTGGTGCGGACCAGGGGAATCCGACTGTTTAATTAAAACAAGCATCGCGAAGGGCCACGGTGGGTGTTGACGCGATGTGATTTCTGCCCGACACTCAAAACAGGTAAAACTGAGGAGGGCTTGTTAAGTTATCTTGACTCATGCAGTGTAACTTGGCGTAAAAAGTATGAGCGTAGCGTCTGTTTAAGTACTTTATTCTCATGTGCATCGGCTCTATTCAACCGTCTCATGCACAGGTAACAAGGGAATTGACAACATACGTCATACACACAGAAGCCGTAACACATCTAATAAACGGGCAATACTGCTACCGTAAATCAATGAGTAGAGCGTTCTCTATAATGATACTTTAACAGGGCTGTTTTAGACAGGGTAAAAAGGTACTGTTTTAAATTACCCTTGTGGTATTTTGACCAAAATATGTTACAGACATTTCATTAAGATCCCAAGGAACCATTTCAACTTGCGGTAAAATGGGTATAATATGTCTCTATTAAATAAAGTTTAGTTAAATCAAAGATTGTTTCATAAATCTGATTCAATCTGTGCTCATTAAAAGATAAGAGTGATGAAGGGCTGACATTTTTTTAAATAGTGCTTTCTAAATAATGATTTAATTATTTTTCTTGCACAAAAGGGTGAATGAATAACAACAAAAAGAAAATAAACAAATATCGGTATCGGTATCGGCTATTGGCCAGATTGTTATTTTAAATATCGGTATCGGTATCGGCCAAGAATTTCCATATCGGTGCATCCCTAATTTTATCAATGTGTTTTCAGAGCCTGGATCTCACAGCTGCACACCACAGACATGTACACACTGGAGCAGATTTGGACAGACTCCCAAAAGGACTTATGACCCAAAGACAGCAAAGAGACATTTCAAGCTTCACCTGATTAGTTTTTCACTGGCTAGTTTTTGCTGGATGTAAATAAAGCTTTGACTCAACATGTACCTTGTAAATTTCCGTCAATTTATGTCACGGGCGAACACGTACTTCCAGAAACAGATATTACAAGTATTGCAAATTTTCCCAATTGCAAATGAATGACATTCATTAAAAGCAGGTCCGTCTGCTGTATGTATGATGGGATTAGATTCCATATTTTATCTTTATATGAAAATGTAATTCTGAAGCGAATTCTTACACACAGTACAATAGCCTTTCATTTATTCACTGCACACAGATATATGAAAAGTGTGTGTGCTTTACTCTAGCGGGCAGCAGATGATATCCCTTAAGTGCACATTATACTACAGCAGTCATCCAGGCCACCAGGCATTCAATCCTGTGAGCGCTAGGATATGAAATTAGTATGTAATATGATTAGAAAAGGATGTCATACAATATAATTCAATTTGATGGATCCGGTTCTGTGCTTTTCCATGGCATGATGGGATCAGGTTTTTCTATTAACGCTATACTGATGACAGGTTTACAATGCTGCCTGCTGGTGCTCACACTCAAATGAAGGCAAGAGATAAGAGCTTCAACCTGCTCGGGTCTCTCACGCTCTTTCTTTCTCTCTAGTCCCTAGTTTGAAAGTGGATTTGTAGGCAAGAGATAAGAAGATGAGTGAGCGCAGTCGCTTTTATTTCTTCCCATTCCTCATTCTAAAGCTCTTATATTGACCTACAATCTTAAACTCTCTCATTCAGTCAGCAACATTATGTTATATCCTCTGCTCTCAGTCCTTTGGGTTCACAGCCTCTCATCCTCTAGCTTCTGACACTTAACTGGGAGACAGGAGATAAGAGGACCAGCTTTATTCCTGCTGCTACATCCCAGATCATTCACTTCATCGGTTGTATCCATCTTTTGCTGTCCTGTTAAAAATTGGATAAAGACAGACAATGTATCTCTTCACTCTTGGGACCTCCATTAAAAAAACATGTACTTAGGATGAGTTTTCCAGAGCTGACTTAGTATGTAGATAAACATTTTTTTGTTCTTGATCACATGTTTTAGTTTACAGCATATCGACACTGGCATCGGCTGTTATCACCAAGAACTCTCTTAACAGTGACAATGTTTTCTACATGTATGGCTATGTAATATGCTCAACTAAAGCTCAAGCATTCCTGGCTGGGACCGAACCACCATCCTTTCGGTTCACAACCGAAAGCGCTGACCGATTGCACTACAGAGACTTCGCTAGCTAATGTATAGAGGGGGCTTGCCATGATCTTAAATACCCACACACCCCGATTGTTATTCATACCCTTTAACCCTATACGGTCATGGAGGCACTGGAGCCAATCCCAGTTGGCATTTGGTGAGAAGCAGGTTACCCTGGACAGGACACCAGACAAAAGTCAAGCTCGATTGTATAGGTCTAATATTATTTATTACTTCCCAGAGGTAGCATGGTAAACCACATGTGATAACTTACGTATGCAGTAGTATGCAAGATATCCAAGCAAAAATAATAAGGAAACATTTTTTTTTTTTGTGTTATTGATATTACAATAAATTCCTTACCTCCCAAAATGCACGTATGATTATCGTTTTGTCCATATGTCCTTGAGCAAGGCACTGAGCCTGAGTTATTTCTGAACCTTATTTGTACGGTACATGAAAAACAGAAACGTAATTCTGTCACAAAGGTGGCATACATTAATATATTTTGTGTGGCATCCCAGTTAATCTTCCTCAGTTCTGAGCCAGTGCCCATATTCATCCATTATTCCAGAGACGATTAATGATCAACAGCCCGAGCTTAACATCAAAATTAGAAGAAAACAAACATCAATTAAAAGAAAAATCGTTTTTGATGTATAATTACATGCAACAGTAACTAAAAATAAAATGTTCAGAGCAAAGAAACAGTTGCTTTTGTATATCTCCAAAGAAAAGTAAAGCATCACGATATTATTGCCACTGTTGTGAAGCGGAAAAAGAGTGAAAGAAAGAAAGGAACAGTTGATTTGTTGAAGTGACAGGGAGCTGGCTGGAGAAAGTGTTTTCTGTTCAGGCCCACCTGGGCAAGGTAACAAACAACCACACTCCACTGCTGCAATGCTGCCAGCTTTCACTAACCAGCCTCTGCCTGCAAAAACACCCTCTTCAGAGCAGAGAGGGTTGTGGCAAGGCCCCCCTGCTGTGTTCTGAATTGCTCCTGTGCAACAGCAAACACTGCCACTGCTGGAACTCAGCAGCTTTGGCTTTTACTCTGACAATTTATATTGTGCATGTGGACAAGCCCAGAGAAGTGACTGTTTGGGAGTGAGCAGGATAGGAGATGTGGGTACATATACTGCACTTAAAAACTGTAACTTGTCAAAGACGAATTAAACATTCTTACAAATTGAAATGGTATAAATACATAATAAATAAACCAATGTTTAATTTAAAGGGATTTTGCTGCTACAGCAATAGCTTACAGTGGTTAATGTTGATAGATGTAATATAAATATTGTGTAACTGACATAACTATGTGATCATCTTAAGTGAGTTTCTCATTTGCTCATGATATTACTACAACATTTTCACAATAGAGTTTCAGTATTTTCTATAATCATGTAACTGCTACTAGTGACCCTCAGCTGTTTAACTAGAGCAACACAGACTAGCTTTAAGCATGATAACGTAAGTTAGTTTGATGGGCCACTTTAATTTAGTATATTACTAACAATTACTACCCAGGTTCCCTTTATAGTTATATCCCTTATGATTTTGTTGACCAATCATTATTACATTTTCATCACTTTAACTTAAGTCATGCGCAATTATATTATCTTACTTTAAACCCAATTCGATTTTCCTCAGTCTTGTTTCAGATCATTCAATGATTACATCTTCTCCCCAGGCTCCAAAATCAGAGCAAAAAAACTTGTTTCACATTTTGTTTGACCCACTGCATCAACATTGACATTTTAGTTCTCTGATAAACTGCAGCCATCCCAACAGTAACATGTCTCTTTCGAAACTCAGATCAAGTATCATCCTTTAAAGAAGTAGACATTTTTTCATGGTGTTGAATATGGCTAAATACCTTTCTCACCTGTAAAAGTAAAAGTTGACTGTAAAGAAGTTTATTCAAAAGCGGGAGCATTCTACTCAGCATGGTCCCGCTAGTTTCAGACATAGCTGTAACAGCTTGAAAGAAACAGCTTCCCACCTAAGAGTGACGCCGGGTTCACACCGGACGCGGAATCGTGGCGTAAGCACTAATCCCTAGCGCGCCGGCGCTTGGCTGTTCACACCGGACGCAGAAGCCACACTGAAGCGCAGAGCAGCGCTAATAATATCACCCGTTGATCCAGTTGTATAAAAGCATATACTTACTTGTTGCTCCGACATTAAGCAACAGCGTCCCAACATTTGTCTTTCTTGATGTTGTCTTTATACATGTTCCGAGGATCATACAACTCACTGCACTTCTCCACTTCAATTATTAATTTAATGTCATCCATGTTGAAGAACTTCTCCGCTGTTTGCTCTACGTTAAATGTCGACGCCGAAACGATCGCTTCACGGCGCTAGGCAGCCGCAGTGCAGCGCTTCAGCGTCCGGTGTGACCAGCACAAAGGTTTAAAATGGGAGTGGATGGGAGCCAGCTGTTTTTTAAGGCTTGGCGCTGCGCTTATGCCACGCTTCGGCGTTGCTTCCGCGTCCAGTGTGAACCCGGCGTGAGCCCCCATGCCTTCCCCATGCCCCCATGCCTCCTTGGCAAATTAAGAACCCTTTTGCCCATTCAGGACAACATGTGTGCATTGTTACATAAACTACAGATGATTCATGAATAATTCTTCGTGTGGATGAATATAACATGCCTCCCGAAGGCTCATTTCCTATTGTAAATATTTTATTCTAAGGCATGATAAGGCTTTGCTCTATGACATTCTATCCTCAGGGAGATGTCTATATTGTAAGGGTAGATCTCATGATGATCTCATCAGTGTTCTGACTCAGTCATTTGTAAATCAAAGGATCTCACAAAAACACAGCTCGTGTGTCTGTGTATTAGGGACTGGAGAAAGGATGACGCTAGCGCAGCTTAGCTTAAAGACTGGAAGCAGGGTGAAACAGCTAGCTTAGTTCCTTCGAAATTAAGGACGCCACTGCACCGCCATAATTAACTCATTGTATCCTTTTTGTATATTATGTACTCAACCATTATTATTATTAGTAGTAGTAGTATTTGCCAACCTACCTGGAGTGACATCCTCTGCCCTTAACCCTCAACAAGAGTAAGGAAAAACTACAAAAAGTCTTCCTGACCGAACTTACGCTAAGCTTCATTTTGTGTCCCTAGAGTTATAGGTAAAATGTTGGCTTTTATCTTCACTTAGATTTGGACTAACAGGTAAGCTGACAGGTGAATTAGCCTACTTCCAGCCTAATGCTAAGCTAGGCTAAGCATCTTGATTCCAGTTATGTAGGTTGAGCCACAAAGACAACAATAGCATATTTTAGAAGGGGTTTGGGCATTTTTCAAGTATTTAGAGGGAACTACTGGACAAATTAAATATGTTATTGCAATTCATCTGGCAGTTGATTAAATATTTTTAAGTCTGTACTAAAGTGATGGACCATCCAACCAACTAACAGGGCCGCCCTCCTACAGCTAAACTTTGCATATCATGCCATCCTTGCAACCCCTTCCTTGGTTGCAAGGTAAATTCAGGATTGATTTTAAGATTCTTTTAATAACTTTTAACGCTCAACATGAGCTGGCCCCCACTTATATTTCGCAGCTCTTGACTACACTCCCAGTCACAACCTGAGATCGGCCAGCCTTTCCCTGTTGGGTGTCCCTAGATCAAGGCTGGCTACCCAGGCGTTCTCTATCAGGGCCCTGAGGCTCTGGAACTCCCTGCCTGAAAAGGTTAGGGTCGCCATCTCACTACCCATCTTCAAATCAAGGATCAAAAATAAATTTTATAGGAAAGCATTTTTAACATGTGATTTGTAACTCTGGCACTACTGTATTGTTTAAACACCTTTTAATCCTTTTCATCATACTTTCACGTGCAACTACATTTTATGTAGTTCTTAAACGGGGTGGCTTTTAACTCTGTTGCCTATATGACAGTAGGTGTATAGTTTAAAAATAGAGGTAATGCTATCTGATCTACTGAGTGGCTTTTATGGCTTTCATAGTACTGCCATACAAACCAGTAGCCAGTCAGATTTATCTTTAGCTGCAGTGTTATTTGTATTTATTTTACCATGTATTTTGCGAACACGTTGTAACCTTGTTTAGATAAGTGCTATATATAGAGAGGAATTGATTACAAAATAATGTTGTTTTTGTAATCACCGACATTTAAAAAGGAATTCTTTAAACTACATATTACTCAAAAGGTAACAGTGTTTCCACTGAATACAGAAAATAGATTGAGATAATGGTGAGCAACAGTGAGACCAAAAGCCAGGAAGAATAAGAGAGGATGACATAGAGGAAACCCTTGCTATGAAGCTCCTCTTCTACCCAGGCTTCTCCTGTATGAGTCACTGCTGTATCTGCCCACTGCTGATGGAAAATCCTGTTGGATGAAGCACCAGTGCCTCACTAATCCAAGCCCTTTAGCAATAGAGGTCAGTGAGATCAAACCGGTATAAAAAGAGAAACAAAAGCAGCTTTGTTGCAGAAATACTTGTCTTTTATTCCATTTATTTTTCTTTAGAAACTATGACAGGTTAGCAGCACATATTTTCACATTGTTGTTCCTTACATGATGCACACAATGTTCTTAATAATTTGAACAATGACACAGTTAGTCAATGGCGGATCTAGGAATTTTATACCTCTAATGCAAATGCACATTTCCTGATGGTGGACCACGGCCGAGGCGGCGCCTGATGATGGATCTTAATAAGCGGCAGTGGACAATGACTGGACTATAGTGGATCCGACCAGGATGATGGATCATTATCTTGCTGGCTGCTGACCATGGACTATGATTGCAGCTTGATTACTTGACATATCGTATTGAAGTTATCCTTCAAGATGTTTACCCTCATCAATGCTGCTAAAAAACTTTAATCTTGATGATGTTTTCCTGCACTTGACATCTATTGCTCGTCTGTCCGTCCTGGGAGAGGGATCCCTCACATGTGGCTCTCTCTGAGGTTTCTATGTATTTTTACCCTGTTAAAAGGGTTTTTAGTAGTTAGGGCCTGAGCACCGAAATCGGTGAGAGGCCCTATTGAATCTGTAAGGATTTTTATTATTATTAGGGCCCGAGCACCGAAATCGGTGAGAGGCCCTATTGAATCTGTAAGGATTTTTATTAGGGCCCGAGCACCGAATGGTGAGAGGCCCTATTGAATCTGTAAGAGTTTTTATTATTATTTCCCTTCGGGGGGCTTTTTCAGGGTCTAGACATGCTCAAAAAGTTGTGAAACTTTGCAGGAAATTCAAGGTCTGCGGATATTTTAGTATTCTGGAGTAATTTGAATTGGGCGTGGCAAAATGGCTCAACAGCGCCCCCTGGAACCAGCCCCTAGGTTTCCATATAAGCGATTTTCACCAAAATCGAGACACAGGTGTATCGTGACTAATCATAGAAAAAATCCTCCTAAAGCATTATGAAAAACGCAACAGGAAGCCCGCCATATTGGATTTAGTGGCCATTTTGGCCAAATTCCACTTTTTTACTTTAATCTACTTGTCGTAGAGCTTTCATCAGATCAACTTAAAAATTAGACGGGTGTCATCACAACAAGATTGAGAAAAAAAATGATCAAGGGAATTTTTTTTTCGTCACTTCGTGTGACCGTGGCGTGTCGTCAAAGTTTGGTTCCACGCCATCAAAACACGAGCATCTGTATCTCGAACATACATGGTCCAATCAAGTCCAAACTAGACATGTAAGACAACAGTCTGGGCTTGATGACATCTACACAGAAATAATGACTTAAAATTACAGCGCCCCCTGGTGGCACCAGGAAATGTCTTGTTTTTTGCTTGCCTTACACTTGGATGTATTCCTCCTCATCCACTGACCTCAACCATGTCAAAATTTATCAAATGGGTCTCAAGACATTGATAATGAAGGCATAAGATAACTGTGACTTTTCGTCAAACGTTATATTAATGGCGTTGCATCAAAGTTCCTCAACTCGCCGTTAAACACGAAATTGCTTTAACTTCAGTGTTCATGGTTCTATCTCACTCAAACTACATGTGTGCAGCAACATCCCCCCCCTGAAGATTTTCATATGGTTTTAAGGAATAGGCGTGGCAAAATAACTGACTAGCGCCCCCTAACGGGCAGCCCCGGCACTACGATTGGCCAACATATACAAAAATCGATTTGGGCATGTGTCTTTTCATAACAAACAAATAAGTCTCTTGGATAGATATGCTAGACTAAACAGGAAGCCCGCCATTTTGGATTTAGTGGCCATTTTAGCCATATTCCACATTTTTACTTTGATTTACTTGTCGTAGAGCTTTCGTCAGATCAACTTTAAATTCAGATGAGTGTCATCACAACAAGATTGAGATAAAAACTGATTTAGGGATTTTTTTTCCTTCACACCCTGTGACCGTGGCGTGGCGTTAAAGTTTGGTTACACGCCATCAAAACACGAGCATCTGTATCTCGAACATACATGGTCCAATCAAGTCCAAACTAGACATGTAAGACAAGAGTTCCGGCCTGATGTCATCTACACAGAAATTATGACTTGAAATCACAGCGCCCCCTGGTGGCAACATGAAGTGATATGTTTTATACTTTGATGAACTGCTCCTGGCTGCTTTACGATATACAGCTCAAATGAGCTCAATCAAGTCATTGAATCAAGGTCAGAATTGTGACATTTCCTCAAACCATTTAAACATTGAGGTGCGGCGAAGGATCGTCCTTCGCCAAAGGACACGATGTTTTCATAAGTCCACTCTGCATTGTCCTATCACTACCAAACTTCTGTCACATGATAAGAGTACAAGCCTGAACAGCTCTATGTGTTAAAAATTCCTCAGTGTCATAGCGCCACCTACTGATTTGCCATGAAACAGGAAGTACTTTGTTAATCCACTCTGACTTATCCAACCGGCTCCAAACTTCTGAACTATGATTACAATCCTGATCTGAACAGCTCCATATATAAACATTAGTTCAGGGTCATAGCGCCACCTACTGATCTGTGTGAAAATTACGTTGTGGTAAAATTGTCCAATTGACACAAAATTGCTCACGCTATATCAGAGCGGCTACTTGAACAGATCTATATGTCTGTGTGTAATAATAGTGATGGCGCCACCTACTGGCAAACCTACTGCAGCAGAGCGCAAAACGCATGCAACGTGGAGAAGTGCATGCACGATCGATGATGTGCGCTTGGTCATCGATCGCTTTCTCCACCGACCGCAACAGGCTTTAACGTGCGGGTGCTCGGGCCGCAAGTGCTACAACGTAGCCCTAGTTTTTCCTTACTCTTGCTGAGGGTTAAGGACAGAGGATGTCACACCCTGATAAAGCCCTATGAGACGAATTGTAATTTGTGAAAATGGGCTATACAAATAAAATTTGATTGATTGATTGATAGAGTTTAACATAACAAGATGCATCACATTGCTAATTTCAAGAAAGGTGACAGGCGGATATTTTGATATCCCCCTCTAAAATGATACGTACTTTAAAGTCATTGTGTGTGTGTGTGTCTATTTTTACTTTTACAGTCAGCAACTGTGACACGTCAGACTTAGAGCAGGGCCACTTTCAGTTTGTGTTCCCAAAGTTTTCCATACTTTATGTAGTTATATATATTAGTTTGGTGAAATACGTTCAATATTAATAAATTTAGAATAAACAAACGACCAGTGCTTAGTAGTAGTGGTTGGTGTTCATGTATATGTCCTTGCACATTCCTCCTAAGGATGTTACTGTTCGAGACCAGCGGTTACGCTTTATTTCTTCTGACGTGCCATTTCGATGTGTTCAGTACGGAGTAATGTAGACAACCTGTCTCATTTTCAGACAATGCAGTGTGTCAGACTTTTTGTATTATTGTATTTGACAGGATCCAGTATATTTACCTCTTCTGAGTGACTGCATGAACCAAATCCCTCCTACAGAGCAGGCCATTACTGTGAAGATGAATGGCGTTTAGATGCTTCTTGCTATCACATCATCCATGTTGAGTATTCCAAAAACTTGAGAAAGACAATGCCCTTTCTGGATTCCCTGTGGTGTCCCGGGTTGGTTGCTTGGATGTTCAACCATACATATTTAACTTGATGTTGCTTTAACATATGTTGTAATCAAAAGCTAAAACTGTTATTGATCACCAACACAATGGGAAAAATGCTGTTGTCAAAGTAAGGTCTCTATTTTCATTGTGAGGTTGACCTACTAATTCAAATATTATTAAAAATAAAACACTGCACTGAATTTACTTTTCAATTTCAGTTCATCACTTATGTGCTGCAGTTCATCACTTATCACTTATGTATTTCTGAGGGAAAAACTTGATGGGTTTTCCGGAGGCATAACAATTTGGATTAAGCAGGTAGATTTCAAAATAACGACTTTTTGTTTTCAAAGAAATACAATTGTAGATTTTTAACCAACCTTTCAAACAAACTCTGGCTGGGTTTCTATCTTCCTGATTATGTATGTGGGTATGGATGGATGGATGGATACTTTATTGATTCGAGGAAAAGTTAGTTTAGTTAGTTCAGTTCTCTTTTGGTTTTCTAAAGCAGCCAATTAAACTGGCTCTTCAGGGAATCTATAAACAAATGGTTCTTTGTGGAACCTGACATTTTTGTTCTTTAAAAAACTCAATAAAGTTATTTAAATATCTCTTTGAAAAATACAGTGCCTTGCATAAGTATTCACCCCCCTTGGACTTTTTCCCATTATGTACTGTTACTAACTGGAATTCAAATAGACTTAAATAAACTTTTTCCCATTTGATCAACAAAACATGCATAGTACTTTGGAGGTGCAAAATAAAATTTATTGTGACACAAACAATAATGAGAACAAAAAAGTTGACATCTGTTGGGTGCATAAGTATTCACCCCCCTGTGTCAATACTTGGTAGAACCCCCTTTCGCTGCAATTACAGCTGCAAGTCTTTTGGGGTATGTCTCTACCAGCTTTGCACATCTAGAGATGGAAAGGTTTGTCCATTCTTCTTGGCAAAAAAGATGAAGCTCAGTCAGATTGGATGGAGACCGTCTGTGAACCGCAATCTTCAAGTCTTGCCATAGATTCTCTATTGGATTGAGGTCTGGGCTTTGACTGGGCCATTTTAAGACATTAACATTCTTTAATCCAAACCATTCCTTTGTAGCTCTGGCTGTATGTTTAGGGTCATTGTCCCGCTGGAAGATGAACCTCCGCCCCAGTCTCAAGTCTTTTGCAGACTGCATCAGATTTTCTTCAAGGATTTCCCTGTATTTGGCTCCATCCATCTTTCCCTCTATTCTGACCAGTTTCCCTGTACCTGCTGAAGAGAAGCATCCCCACAGCATGATGCTACCACCACCATGTTTCACTGTTGGGATGGTGTGCTCAGGGTGATGGGCAGTGTTGGGTTTTCGCCACACATAGCGTTTTGCATTGAGGCCAAAAAGTTCAATTTTGGTCTCATCTGACCAGAGCACCTTCTTCCACATGTTTGTTGTGTCTCCCACATGGCTTCTGGCAAACTCCAAACGGGATTTTTTATGGATCCCTTTCAACAATGGCTTTCTTCTTGCCACTCTTCCATAGAGGCCAGATTTGTGGAGTAGACGACTAATAGTTGTCCTGTGGACAAATTCTCCCACCTCAGCTGTGGATCTCTGCAACTCCTCCAGAGTAACCATGGGCCTCCTGGTTGCTTCTCTGATTAATTTTCTCCTTGTCCGACTCTTCAGTTTGGGTGGACGGCCTCCTCTTGGTAGGTTTGCAGTTGTGCCATATTCTTTCCATTTTCTTATGATGGATTTTATGGTGCTCAGAGAGATGTTCAAAGCTCTGGATATTTTTTTATAACCTAACCCTGCTTCATATTTCTCCACAACTTTATCCCTGACCTGTTTGGTGAGCTCCTTGGTCTTCATGATGCTGTTTGTTCAGTAATGATCTCCAACAAACTCTGAGTCTGTCACAGAACAGGTGTATTTATACTGAGATTAAATTGCAGACAGGTGGACCCTATTTACTAATTATGTGACTTGCAAATGTGACTTGTGAATGCAATTGGTCGCACCAGATCTTTGTTAGGGGTTTCACAGTAAAGGGGGTGAATACATATGCACTCAACACTTTTCAGATTTTTATTTGTAAATAATTGTGAAATCCATGTAATATTTCCCCCCACTTCCAAATGATGCACTATTTTGTGTTGGTCCATTACATAAACTCACGATGAAATACATTTTAATCTGTGGTTATACCATGACAAAATGTAGAAAAGTCCAAAGGGGGTGAATACTTATGCAAGGCACTGTAGTTCTTTGAAGAACCAATTAGTAAAAGGTTATTTGCAGAACCTGAAAAGGTTACCCTATGGCATCGCAGCGAGAACCACTTTTGGTTCTAACTAGAACCTTTTCTTTTAAGAGTGTGAACTAGTTGGAGGCAGGAGAGTGACTTTTAGCTGATTCCAGATTGAAAGGAGTTACTGTAAACCATTCTAGAGAAGACTAGTTCATGAATTACTCCGGGTGTGAAAGTACGGGTTTGATTTTGCAAATGGTTCCTATTTTTAAGAAACAGGACTGGACTACTTTATTACAATTGGATGTTGTGGCATTTGATGATTTGGCCCAGAGGAGACATATAAATAGAAAATAAAATTGGGCCTAAAATTGAACCTTGTGGTACACCATAGGTAACGTTAGATTTAGAGGACTTTTTATTACCTATTGTGACTGAGCAGGTTCTTTCTAAAAGGTAAGAATCAAAACAACTAAGTGCAATATCCTTTTTACCAGGGCAAGTTCTAAGACGGTCAATTAAAATGGCTTGATCTACAGCAGTGGTCGCCAACCTGTCGATCGCGATCTACCGGTCAATCTCCCAGTCTTCACTGTGGATCCCCCAACTCTCTGGACTCACTGGCTGTCGTGCGCAGCAGATCAGCTGTGTGTCGGTTGCCTGTTTTTCACATGTGCTGTGTCCGCCACTGGCGGTGGAGTTGCAGTTTTCTCTCCTGCATTTTCTTAAAGAACAAGTTGGTTCATGTACTAAACTAAATGACAGGTATGAAAATGCGCATCTATCGGTCTGTCAATAACAATCAAAGCCCTGTTGAAACAAATGAGTGGATCCGAAAGTGAAACCATGGAGTGCTTTCACTTTGAAACGTGTTCTGAAAGTGTTGTAAATACATTTGTGTTATAAACAGAGCAAATGATCTTACCGGAGTTTTAAGGTTTTTCTGATGAATTTATGTCACAAACAAATGGTTGCAACACTTTCTGTATGCCTTTTCAAAAGCACCCCAACTTTTCTGTTAATGGAATCCATTCCCTTGTTTAAAAAAATGTCATACTGTGTAGTACTGGTATTTATTTGAGTACAAGGGACTACTTTCATACTAGGCAATAATCAAATTTGTGGCCGTATTCAAATCAAAGCCTATATAAAAAAACATTTTGGCAACTAAATATGAATTTATTTCTTGTACATTGAGCTTTTATCACAAATTTCAAAAAATATTAAATATGACCCTCCTGAGTGTTTTTTTTGGAAGATAGCAGGGTGGTAGATCTCGGTTTATGTTTGGAATTAAAAAGTGATCTTGGGCTCGAAAAGGTTGGTGACCACTGATCTACACTGTAAAGACTGCACTTAGGTCTAGGAGGATTAAAGTTGCACCCTCTCCTCTGTCAGCTGCTAAAAGAAGGTCATTGGATACTTTGAGGGGGCAGTTTCTGTACTATGTAATGCTCTAAAACCTGATGAAACTTCTCAAAGATGTTATTATGACTAGGGATGGGCATAATTAATCGACAATCGATTAATTGATCATTAAGATTAATTGATCATTAAGAATTAAGAATCATTAAGAATTTCGTCGATGAAATTTTTTCATCGACCATTTCCAAAGTAAACATGAAGAGGTCACGGCGAAGTGTTGCATGGGACCATTTTGAGTTAATAAATTACTTTGTTCACTGCCAATACTGCGAAGCTATCCCAGAGACTGGGGGAGACACGGACGAGGGGAGCGCAAACACCGGAGCCGCGGCCAGGCTAGCCAAGTTAGCACGGAGCTACCTGTGTATCACGGCGACGTCAGTCCCCTCAGAGCGGGTTTTTCGGCGGCTGGACTGACGGTCACCAGGCTGTGTTCGCGTCTGACCCCAGAGCATGTTAACATGCTCATCTTTCTCAACACAAATCCGTAGGCTGGTGCTGAAGTTGTATGTGAGCTACTGGTTATTTTTATAATGCTTTCTCGACTCTGTACCTTGTTTGATAGTTTTGAGTTACATTTGGCAAAACCTGTCAGACCTAAGTATTATATATTTGTAGTTGTTGTTTAACATTATGTTTTTTTATATTATTATTATTTTATTTTGGAGAAAAAAAAAACGAGGGTCAATTGTGTTTAGTAGCACCGGCTTCTAGCTGTCGGCTCCGCTGCTTAAGATTACGGCAGCGCATATTTTGTTCATCTTGTAATAAAGATCTCAATGAGGAAACACGCTTTTTTTTCCACTGCATTTTAATGTAGCTTATAAATAGTGAATTTTTTAACTTGAAAATATTAATGATTAATCGAAAATTCATCATTATCTCTCCCGACGATCGACGAAGACAATTTAATCGAACGCCTATCCCTAATTATGACACATACAGATAAAAGATGGGTTGAAACCACTTTTCTAAAACTTTTGATAAAAATAGAAGTTTAGAGATTGGCCTAAAATTGGTCAAGGTTAGGTTTATATAAATGATGTTTGACCACAGAATGTTTAGCAATTATAAAAAATACTGGGCCAAGCTGTGTCGATAAACTCTTTAAGAAATTTGGTGGGAATAATATCAAAGCTGCATGTCCTTCTTGGCATTTAAAATGGCCTCAGGAGGAATGATTTGTTTCCTAATGCCATTCACTCTTAGTAGAGACTAAAAAACACTAGCCTTATCTAAACTGCAGCACTGCAGAAAACATGTACACTTGAGTGTGAAAAGAACTACCCAGGATCCACTCAAGATGACAGACGTGGACTGTACTGGTCCCTGTCCCGTCATGTTGACAGCGAAGGGGCAGGATATATACAATCAGCCACCAGGGAATGATTCAGATGTTTTGGTTTATTATTCCTTTAAACACAATTGTTGCTCAGCCCCATCTCTCAGTCCTCACATTTCCCATCACTACTATACTGACCACATCCAAATAAAGGCAGAAATATCTTCAGAGCTCAGTTCAGCTCGAGTCATCTTTAAATAAAAAAAATAATTGAAATGATTATACATTTTCTCAAGGCACACGTACTGTATATAATAGATACTGAAGTTCTTATTTGAATTCCTAATACTGTAACACACTTTGCCCTCCACATTGAAATCTTTTCAGGATTCCCATAGAAGCTTATCTGTACATGTCCACCAGATATGACACCACTCGTTCTTTCTCCTTAGAGACTGAATAAAAGACCTATAAAATAATAGTATTTACTATATCTTCCAATCCTTTCCCTGTCTCTATCTTCAGCTGCATATAAAGCTGAGGAGAGACTTGACAGTAGAGCCCCTGTCCTCTCCAAACTGAGTTCCACTTCTTCCTCAGGTTATCATTGTTCAGCGGACTTAATAGGGCAGGTGAAAACATAAAACAGGGTTTTAACTGTCTTACAAAAGAGATTTCCCCTTTACGCAGTTGTTCAGGCTCAAAGAGCACAGAACCTCTCTGAAGATCTGACTAGAATCAACAGATTTAGCTTTTTTTTTTTACATATATGTTTATTAGTTTTCCAACAGGTAATACAACACAAAGCAAAACAAAAACAAGACAAACATTTGGCTCACACACATATTCAAATCCATACAGGCAGAAGATTCAGGGGTCACGTCCAATACAAGTAAGAAAAAATTAAGAACAGATAAGTAAAATAAAAGTATACAGAAATAAAGTAAACAATTAAATGGTAAAACAGAGTGCCTCTTTTGAGGCAGAGCATTCTGAGCTATGATACAAACCCTCTTGTGAGAATGGTTGAAACATTCAGACCAACATATGACAGAAAGGGTTCCCATGTTTTACGAAAGGCATCATCATTGCTGTGAAGTTTACATGTCAAATGGTCCAATACAACATATTCAAATAGGACCCTTTGCCACTGAGCCTTAGATGGAGCTTTATCTGTGATCCAATTCAAAAGAATACACTTTCTAGCACAAAAAGCAAGTGTCTGATAAAGTCTTCTTTTAAATTTGTCAGTAATGGACATGTCAGATATACCAAGTAGCAGGTATAAAGGGTTATTATTACTGTTAATAGACAGAATCTTATTAATTTCCTGCCCTATGACCTTCCAAAACTGTTGTATTTTTCTACAATCCCACAAACAATGTGTCAGACCACCAGATTATATCTTACACTTGGGGCACAGTGGAGATTATATATGAAGTTGAGAGGGAGAGATATGAACCCTGTGTAGGAGCTTCAGTTGCATAGCTCTCACTCGGTTACAGACATTCAGTATTTTAGCACTTTTCCAAGCATCATTCCAGTCATCATCTGTTATCCTAACATTAAGTTCCCTTTCCCATAAGCCCTTCACAGAGGAGGTGTTTGTGATGTTATACTCCTTAAGGATATTATAGAATAGGCTAATAGAACTGCCAGATTTTTGCAAAAAGAGCTGTCTCTCTACAGATTTAGCTTTTGAAAAAGTGAGGATACAGGAAAGGTTTTTGAACCATGGACCATCCATCATATAACTGCATGACTAAGGATTTGCATGATGCTGAATAATAATGAAAGACACTTATGCCATACTGGCTATGATCTTGATAATTGCCTCAATTACTTCTTGTCTCTCAGTTCTTATTTGTAAATGTGTACATAGGTGTGTTTATTTTTGCCATGATATATACATACATATACAGTATATATATATATATATATACAGACTGTGATCCACACCATTGGAAAGTGGTTAGAAGTCTGTTGGACTGCATCAAATTCTTTTCTTTTGAATATGTGTGTGTATAGTGTAAGTTTATCAGCTGACAAAATAAATATTGTAGTGTCCCCGCTCCAGAGCGAAACAGAAATTCTCTCCTTATTTGCAACTTTATTAAGGTCAAAAGCACACTTCTTGTTCATCACTCAGATACTCCTCACATCCACACTCGTCTTCTTCACTTTCCTTCCTCATTCAACCCAGACCTGCCAACAAACCAGCCAATGAGAGCCTGCCATCCCACACAACCCCACAGCCATTGGTCTAGAACCGGCACATGCCCCACCCAGACCTGTTTGAAGGGAAAGTTCACGCAAAAATTTAAATGCACTCATTATCTACACACAAAAAAAAGGTTTAAATGATGCCGGTTCTAGTCGAATATGAATGTTGGGGCTTGTGGACACTTGGATGACACCACACTAGCATTATGGAGGCATCTTATGTTTTTTATTTGTTGTTTTTTTATGTCTGAAGAAGGAGTTTAATTTACTTCAATTGTATTGGATTTATCTGCAACGCTGTTTAACCCTTTTGCGGACTCTGTGAACACTTCACCCACCCCTCTATCGGCATAGTGGTTAGTGGATAATGAGTGAATTTTCATTTTTCAGTGAACTATCTGTAGAAGCCATTTTTTATGTTGTGTAGGTATTTACTTTTCCACAAGGGTGCAGTATTGTTTCTGTTCCTTTCTTTTACCCCAGAATCTGCCCCAGCTGTTAGAGATCAGGAGAGCTGATTAGTTTGAGTTGAGTGGTGGTGGGAGAGACACAGTTTTTACACGACAGCCAGAGAATCAATAGAAGCTTTTTGTTTGTCAACTTGCCTTATCCTTTTTGTTGAAATAAACGGGAACCTCACCCAAAGACATCATAACCTTCGCAACCTTTCTTTTTTATTCACTCTGGAATCGAGTTAAGAACCATCCCAAACCACCATCAGGTGACAAGTTTTGTTTTTTGAATAGTCACCACACAAGTAAAAACTGTTTGCCCTGGATGGAGGACAAGTAAGGAGCTTTGCCTTGGATGGAAAGAGGCTGCTGTGTGGATCAAGAGGAGGCCATGGAGCTTGCAACCCCTTCCCCCTCTTCACCAGACAGAGCCAGATGAGAAAGGTAAAGGAAACAGCAGACAATAAAACTGCACGAACAAAGAAACTGAGCCTGTTTGAGTGATTTAATGGAACTGGACTGTGTTGATGCATTGGATTTTGGAACTGGATGTCATGAATGTTGATGAATGGAAAAGGTAATGAAAATGGAAAGCTAATTGGAAAATGGAGGAAAATGATCATCACCTGTGAATGACTGCTATTGTCTGCTGACGTCACATGTTGACATATTGACAGTGTGGAAATGGAGAAAAATGCTGATGTTGAAAATGTTATTCTTGAGGAGCGTGTTGCAAAAAGTGATGTTGCAACTGCAAACAGTGATGTTGCAAAACTTGAAGAACGTGCTGTAAAAAGTGATGTTGCAAAAAGAGAGAGAAAATTAACTGCAAAAGGTGTTTCATTTCTAATCGAAAACCTACAAAAGAACTGGAAGTTAACCTTGAATCAAGCATCCAAAATCAAGTTGCAGATCGATGATCTGTTATCTGTCAAAATAACAACTGATTCTTTGAGCAATGTTGAAAATCTTATAAAGGAGTTTAATAAACTGTGTGATGCTGCTGCTGAAACTCATGATGCATTGATGGAAATGCCACTACCTGAAGAAGAATGGAAAAGGCAGCAAACATGGTTTGAACAGAAATTTAAAGCAAATGAAAAGTTCATGTGTGATGTGTATAAATGGTTGAAGGATGCTCAAACACATTGTGACAAAGAGTCTGTACTTCAGGAGGATGAGATTCAACCAAATGTTGACCAGGAGGATGAGATTCAACCCAATGATAGTATTTCAAATGTTTCCCCCCTTGGAAAAACACGGGTCTCATCTAAGTCTAAATCTTCGTCTAAATCTTCCATCACAAGCTCTGCATGCTTACGAGCAAAAGCTGAAAAGGCAGCACTAATCCAACACATGGCTGCTCTGGAGAGGAAACATGCACTGGAGGCTCAAGAGGAAAAACTGCGTGCAGAACAGGAAAGATTGAAAAGACAAAAGGAACAACTGGAAATGGAAACCCAACTAGCTGCTGCTACAGCTAAAATAGCCATACTGGAAAGCAGTGTGGTGGGAAGTGGTTCTACACCATCCGATGGAATGGACTCATATTTCAATAAAGCCACAAAATCAAAAATGGAAATGTCACAAAGGTCAAAGTCAGAACCAGTGCAACAACCACCCTCACAGCAACCACCCTCACACCTGCATGATGCACGCCCTAAGGAAAGAAAATCTGCCCAAACACAACCATGGGAAACCCTCACTTCAATACAACCCATGCAATCCCTACAAAGACCACCAGGAGGCCATACAACTGTCTTCAATTCACTGCAAGGTCACAGGTCAAGCAATGTTTGTACCACACCACAAATGAACACAAATGAAAATAAAATACAGGACATTGGCAACATTATGCAGCGACAAACAGAAATCACTGCTCAGCTGGTTCAACAACAACATCAGCATCTCTTCCACCTCGAGCAATACCCATATTTGATGGTGACCCTCTACAGTATGGATCTTTTATCATGGCCTTTGAGCAGGGGGTTGAAAGAAAAGTCAATAATCTCCAGGACTGCTTGTACTACCTAGAACAGCACACCAGGGGGCAGCCTAGAGAACTGGTCAGAAGCTGCTATCACATGCCAAATGATCAAGGCTATCACAGAGCCAAGTATTTGTTAAAGGAACACTTCGGCAATGAAATGAAGATTGGGGCAGCTTACATGGAAAAAGCTTTAAGTTGGCCACCAATAAAAGCTGAAGATGTTGCCGCTCTTCAAACATACATGTTGTTCTTGAGAGGATGTTGCAACATGATGGAAAGTCTACAATATATGGCAGAAATGAATGTACCATCAAACCTGAAACAGCTTGTGATGAAACTGCCCTACAAATTAAAAGAAAGATGGAGAGCAGCTGTTTGTGACCTACAGGAGAGACGAGGAAGTAGAGTTTTGTTCTCTGATTTGGTCAACTTTCTGGAACATCAGATCAAAATTCTCTCTGATCCTGTTTTTGGTAACCTACAAGACACACAAACTGCTACACTTAAAGGAAAAGCTCCCCCAAGATTTCCACCCAGGAATAAAAATCCAGCAACTGTGGCAGCTGTAAACACTTCAGCAGGTATAAGGTCTGCACCGCTCTACCATGCCTTTTCTTTATCAAAAAGCAAGACTACATCATGTTGCATATGTAAAGAGGATCACGCAATAGAAGATTGTGTACATCTTAAGAACAAAGTGCATCGTGAGAATCTTGATCTTTTAAGGCAAAGTGGTGTTTGTTTTGGTTGTCTAAAACCAGGTCATATCAGCAAGAGCTGCAAAAAACGTCTAACATGTGATGTATGTAACTTCAGACATCCTACAATGCTTCACAATCCAGCTAAATTCAGAACATTTGAACAGTCAAACAACACTGTTGTCCCTCAGCAGACCTGTACTCACACTGGGGCCGGTACACAGAAATGTGTTCTCTCAATTGTACCTGTACAAGTAAAGGTTAAGAATGGAAACAAAATTTTGACCACTTACGCTTTCCTTGATCCAGGAAGCTCAGCTACCTTTTGTACAGAACGCCTGATGAGACAGCTGAACATGGACAGTATCCAAACACACATCTTCCTGCGAACTATGGGACAAGCACACACTGTAAAGACTCATGTTCTGACTGGACTGGAAGTAGCTGGCTATGATGACAACAGGTTTCTAGACCTACCTGAGGTTTACACTCAACAAACCATGCCAGTTACAAGAAACAATATTGCGACAGAAAAGGATCTCAGAAGATGGCCTTACCTGCGAAAGATTAAAGTTCCCGAGCTTGAAGTTGGAGTGGATTTGTTGATTGGCACAAATGCCTCAAAGCTTTTGGAGCCTTGGGAAATCATTAACAGCTGTAATGATGGACCCTATGCTGTTCGGACCCTATTGGGGTGGGTGGTGAACGGCCCACTTAAAGGAAGTGGAAGTGATACAGGGAAGAATGGCTGCCCTACTGTCACTGTCAATAGGATCTCCATTGATAAAGTGGAACAGTTGTTAATCACACAATACAACCAAGACTTCAATGAAAGGTCATGTGATGACACTTTAATGTCAAGAGAAGATATGAGGTTTCACCACATTATGGAAAAAACAATTCGTCTTGAAAACAACCATTATTGTGTTGATTTACCTTTTAAGGATGATGATGTCATAATGCCAAACAATCGATGCATTGCTGAACAACGAGTCATGAGTTTGAAAAGAAAGTTTCAGAGGAACAAAGAGTATCATCAGGAGTATGTGCACTTCCTTAATGATGTTATTAAAAGTGGCTATGCGGAGCAGGTGCCTCAACAGCAACTGAACGGAACTGAAGGTAAAATCTGGTACATACCACATCATGGGGTGTATCATCCCAAGAAGAAAACCCTGAGAGTTGTATTCGACTGTGGAGCAAGTTTCAAAGGCACATCTTTGAACAGCCAGCTGTTACAAGGTCCTGACCTCACAAATTCCCTCTTTGGTGTTCTTCTGAGATTTAGGCAAGAAGCAGTTGCCATCATGACTGATGTTCAAGCTATGTTTCACCAAGTCCAAGTTTCTCAGAAACATGTTGATTTTCTCCGATTTTTGTGGTGGCATAATGGAAATGTAATGCAACCGTTGGTGGACTTCAGAATGAAAGTTCATATATTTGGAGCAACTTCATCACCGAGCTGCGGCAATTATGCGTTAAAGAGAGTTGCTGATGACAACACGGCTCATTACAGTGACAAAGTGTTACAGACCATCAAACAAAATTTTTACGTGGACGATTGTTTAAAGTCTGTGTCTTCAGAAGAGGAAGCTTTGCAAATGGTACAAGATCTCACTGCTGCATGTGCCAAAGGAGGCTTTCGGCTCTCAAAGTGGATGAGCAACAGTCGAGCAGTTCTTGCCAGCATCCCTGAAGAAAATCGTTCCAAAGCAACCAAAGAGCTCAATTTGGATAAAGACAACTTACCTGTTGAAAGAGCTCTTGGATTGCACTGGTGTGCAGAAACAGACATGTTCATGTTCAAGATTGCACTGGAAAATCGTCCATGTACCCGCCGTGGAATCTTGTCAGTGGTTAATTCTATCTATGACCCTCTTGGTTTCTTGTCACCATTCACACTGCCTCCTAAGCTGATGCTACAAGAGCTGTGCAAAAGAAAAATTGGTTGGGATGACACAATACCACAAACCTTTCTGCAGAAGTGGACACAGTGGCTGACAAATCTGCATAAATTGTCACTGTTAAAGGTGGAACGGTGTATCAAGCCGAAGAACTTTGGAAAGGTAAGCAATGCACAGCTGCATCACTTCTCAGATGCTAGTGAGTGTGGATACGGCGCTGTTTCTTATCTGAGATTGAAAGGCATCTCTGATGAAGTTAACATTGCTTTCATGGTTGGAAAGTCCAGAGTCGCCCCCATGAAACAAACCACAATACCAAGGCTTGAACTCACAGCTGCTGTATTAGCTGTCAGACTAGACAAGATGATTACAAAGGAGCTTCAACTGGAATTGGACCAGTCAGTGTTCTGGACCGACAGCACGACGGTGCTTAATTACATTTCAAGTGAAACAAAGAGATTCCACACATTTGTAGCGAACAGAGTGGCTGTCATAAGAGAAGCTACAGAGGTGGCCCAGTGGAGGTACATAGGCTCTAAACAGAACCCCGCTGATGAGGCTTCAAGAGGACTGTCAGCTGATGATTTTCTGAAATGTGAACGTTGGCTCAAAGGACCAGAGTTTCTGCTGACTGAGGAAAGGACCTAGCCAAAACAGGAGGTAAACAAACCTGCCGTCAGCTTGGATGACCCCGAGGTCAAACAAGACCTCACAGTTAATGCTTGTGTTGTTGATGATGCATCCAATACTATGAACAAGCTTCTAACCTATTTTTCAGACTGGGAAAAACTCAAAACTTCAGTCGCCTGGTTTTTGAAGTTTAAAGACCTACTTCAACAGCTAAGGAAAAAAGGTAAAACATGCAACAAAGGACATCAACACAAAGCAAAGATGAATGTTCAACCATTGACACGGGATGACTTACATAATGCAGAACTGGAAATTGCACGCCTCTGCCAACAGCAAAGATTTCACAGGGAAATCTCCCTCTTGGAGAAAGGAGCATCATCTGTGCCAACCAACAGTGACATCTACAGGTTGGATCCCACACTCCAAGATGGGCTGTTGAGAGTAGGAGGCCGCCTGAGAAAAGCATCCATGCCTGAAACAGTAAAACATCCAATAATTCTGTCTAAAGATCAATACATATCCAAACTTATCTTACAACATATTCACAAGCAAGTGGGTCACGCTGGACGTAATCATATGATATCTACACTTCGAAAAACCTACTGGATAACAAATGCAAACTCAGCCTGCAGGAAAATCATTGCTGATTGTGTTACCTGTCGTCGTCTTCAAGGGAGAGTTGGAGAACAGAAAATGTCTGACCTTCCAGCTGAAAGACTCCTGCCAGACTTGCCACCGTTTACTAATACAGGCGTGGATTATTTCGGCCCTATTGACATCAAAAGAGGTCGCAGCATGGTCAAAAGGTATGGCGTAATCTTCACATGCATGACCAGCCGGGCAGTACACCTTGAAGCAGCCCACTCACTGACAACAGATTCATGCATAAATGCCATCCGACGGTTCATGTGTCGACGTGGGCAAATCTCCAACCTCAGGTCAGACAACGGCACCAATTTTGTTGGAGCTGAAAGAGAGTGCTTTGGCAAAAAGAGGAATAGCATGGACATTCAACCCTCCTGCTGGATCTCACTACGGCGGAACATGGGAGCGGATCATTCGCCTCATAAGAAAGGTGCTGTATTCCATTGTCAAACAGCAAACCATGGATGATGAGAGCTTTTGCACTATTCTTTGTGAAATTGAAGCCATTCTCAACAGTCGCCCAATAACCAAACTATCCGATGACCCTAATTACCTGGAAACACTTACACCCAACCACATTCTTCTGTTGAAGGCCAAACCCCTTCTTCCTCCTGGACTTTTTGATGATAGTGATATATACATCAAACGAAGATGGAGACAGGTACAGTATCTGTCAGATTTATTTTGGAAGCGGTGGGTAAGGGAGTATCTTCCACTGCTCCAAGAAAGACAAAAGTGGACAAAGCCACGAAGGAATTTTTCTGTGGACGACGTTGTTGTTATCATGGACCCTTCTGCTCCAAGAAGTTCATGGCTGATGGGTAAAGTGACCAAAACCTTTCCAGACAGGAGAGGTGTTGTCCGGTCAGTTCAGCTGAAGACCAAGACAGGCTTTCTGGAGAGGCCTGTCACCAAGCTCTGCATGCTATTGGAGACATAAAGATTGTTATTAAAGACTGATTTATGGATTGACTTATGAAAGAAAGAAGATTTGATTTATGGACACCGACTTCTGAAAGAAGAAGAAGAAGATTTGCACACACACACACTCTTTTTGGCTCCTTTTTGAAATATGTTTATATAATTGTAGTGCACACCAACACAATTATGGGGCCGGTGTGTAGAAGCCATTTTTTATGTTGTGTAGGTATTTACTTTTCCACAAGGGTGCAGTATTGTTTCTGTTCCTTTCTTTTACCCCAGAATCTGCCCCAGCTGTTAGAGATCAGGAGAGCTGATTAGTTTGAGTTGAGTGGTGGTGGGAGAGACACAGTTTTTACACGACAGCCAGAGAATCAATAGAAGCTTTTTGTTTGTCAACTTGCCTTATCCTTTTTGTTGAAATAAACGGGAACCTCACCCAAAGACATCATAACCTTCGCAACCTTTCTTTTTTATTCACTCTGGAATCGAGTTAAGAACCATCCCAAACCACCATCAGGTGACAAGTTTTGTTTTTTGAATAGTCACCAAACTATCCCTTTAACAAGGTGTGACAACCTGTCCTTAACCCTCAACAAGAGTTTGGAAGAACACTATTAAGAGGGGAATTTATAACCTTGGAGACCCTGATATAACTGTAAACGGAGTCCATTCTGATGATTAATATAAATATGATATAAAAAGGTTTCTGCAGCATACCGATGAAATGCTTACAGCTTAAAAAGAAATGAGTGTAGGATGAAGCTGGGGTAAAAGTGAGAAGAGAAGAAGAAGAAGATCAGCCCACAGCTAAAGTCTTATCCATCTCCCCTCATGTGGGCTATTTTTTTACTTCCCCCTTTTATCCCTTGCTCTTTGATGATGCTCAATATTATTTTAATTTTGTTTAATCTTTTTTTTTAGGGGTGACAGACTTAAGGACCCAGGTCATATGCACACACACACACACTGGGAAAGTGCAAATGCACAAAGAAAGGCATTAATATAATTACACACTCCTAAAGTTGCAGTCTATTTGTGTCCAAGTGTGTGGATATGTGAGGCCTAGTCTTATAAGACTCCAAGTGTCATCACTTTATATTTATCAATGCACACACGCTTTATTATTTGTGTGTGTGTGTGTGATTCTTTAATCAAAGCGAGTGGAGTTAGCGCTAAGCTTGCTCCTGTCTGTCAGAGAGGCTAATCATGGGCTTTATGGAGCAAGTGGGGATATGGGCTTGATTTCATATATAAAAAGAGTCACATACACACAAAAAGACAGATGAACAGCCACATATTACATTATGGATTACAAGTTTTCTTGCCTTGGATAGCCGCAAGGAAAATAATGGTTACTTATTTAATCTGCATCGTGCTAATCAGTATCTGTGGACAAATTCTTGGAAGTTTAGAGATGTAATTGGCCAATAATGACAGCGGAGGGCTTACTTTATGTGAAGTGCATAAAACTTTTAAGATATATGTTTGCACAGTTTGATGTTGTGGTATGAGTAAATGGCTGTAAAAATGAAGGTGTGAGGGCATCAGTAGGGTAGGAGTGGAATCTAAGAGAACTAAAAGCAAATATGTGCCAGTGAATCTACAGTATGTCCTCTGATTAAAGTCAGCTGTGCTGAGCTTATTAAATGTTGATGGACCTCTGCCCAAAGAGATCCCTGCATGTTATTGGGACAGTAGCATTGTATTAGTCAATGTGCCTGGTGGAATTGTTGAAACATTTACCAAGCTAAAGTGATATTCCACACTGTGAGAGGTAGCAAAGTGTGAGATTATTATATTAATAATAAACTCACACTTGACGGAAGACAAAGTTAGGTATATATATATATATATATATACCTAACTATATATATATATTGAGATACATAATTCTGTTAAGTAAGACTTCCAAAACTAATATGATGAAAAAAAATGCAGCATATGTTCCATTTGATGTTTTTCAGACTATATACTACATTTTGATGCTACGCAAACTACTTTGCGGCACGTAGATGAAAAGTCAGCTTGAAAGTAAAAGTGGAAATGGAATTTCACCTCCATTAACCTACAGGACACATGATCAAAAATAATTTCAACAACATGCTGTATCAACTCCACCATCCAAATTTTCAACAACTCTTCTGACATATGACAAGGAGTAGGGGAGAGCGGGGTAATGTGGGACATCGGGTGATGTGAAACACCACCTGTATCTAGGCAATGGAACACATTTGTGGTCATGTGACTATTATGTTTAAAAGCCCCTCCCATCCCCCCCTTGCCATGAAGGAGAAGTTGGTGCTGTGGAAAGTATGTTTTTTCACAAAAATTTGTTTTTTGCATGTAAAAGTAAATTTTCTTGCTTTGAACTTAATCAACTGTTGTGTCAAAACAAATTGATTCAGGTAGAATAAATTATATCATACATGTTGGTGAACTTCCAACATATAAAACCATGCGATTAATGCTAGCTGAAGATTAGCCTGAATTGATGAGATGTTGTTTTTCTAAAATTGTGGCTTCGGGGTAAAGTGGGACAAATTCTGTGGGGTAAAGTTTTTTTACCCCACTTCTTTACCCCACCATGAAGCACAAGTTAAGTTTAGTCTTAAACATATTTTAGTGTTATATTACATTATATATGTTTTATTTTTAATGTCATAAACATTGTAGAAAAGCCATCATGCAAAGAAATTACACCAGGAAGACAACCTGAGGCCAAACACCCCTCGCAGAGATGGAGAGTGCAGCCGCTGAGGTGAAGGAAAGAAGTCCTTAAGAAAAGCTGGAAGGGATAGAAATATTGATAAGACAACCCTCAAAAGATTCATAAAGAAAAAAGAGAAAGGGGAAGTAAAATCAGTAGCCTGGGGTGCAGTAGCTGAGGTAAAGAGAATATTCACAGATGAGATGGAGGAGGAGCTTGCCAAACACTTGAAACAACTAGCTGACCAGTTCCATGGCCTTGCTCCAGTTAAGTGCAGTGAACTGGCATTTGAATATGCAGAGAAAAACAATATCCCTGTCCCTGCCAATTGGACAGAGAAACAATGTGCAGGTAAGCTAGGGTGTGCAAGAGATCACATGAATCATAATAATCATAAATGTGCTTAATTGACCAATCCCCATGATTCTGTTACTAGTGCGATATTAGTGGTTGTCAATCTAGCTGTCGGGATTTTAACTATGGTAGTTTTAAAGTTGAAAGAGTAAGTGGACCACCTTACCCCGTAGCTGGGGTAAAGTGGGACACAAGACCACTTTTTTAAAAACAATCATATTTTCACTGCCCTTTGTCCTGAAGACATTCTGATCATTTCCATTGCTAGAAAACATTCTGAATTAATGGGAAATGTGTAAATTTTACTGATATATCAGTTTAGCTCGCCTAGAGGGGAGCAAATGTAAAAAAATTCCCACATTACCTCGCTCTCCCCTAACGGCACACAGCAAAAGGAGGTTTTCTTGCACAATCGAGTATGAATAGCAGTGAGATTCAAACACATACCCTGCGAAAGTATAGACCTTTATTCCAACATAAACGATCAACCAAGTAAAGGGCTTCAACTCTCAGGTCTATCTGTCACATTTGCAACTTCAAAAGCCAAAGAAAGTGTGATAGAAATTTTACTCATTAGGGCAATGATTGATATTGATGTTTTCGAAAGATAACAAATGTTGCCTGAGAAGTCAGGGTTGCACTCATGACTGTTATGTGACATCCTCACTGACGAGGTCACCAAACAAAGACTTAACAGAACGGGGGATTTGTGGTTGTAAACATTGGGCAAGGGATCTTGAAAAACAGATGCTACATTCCAAAGGTCTGGGAAAGATTAGGAGACAGGATATTGGTCACCTATTGCTTAACATGAAAGAGGTTGATCAATAACATTTGTTTCCTCTCTAGGAGGGGCTTGGAGATGTATAAAGTGCTGCTTTTCTTGTATGTCATTGCTCATTGTATGACATCTATTCCATGGTCTTGTACATTGATGCCCATCTGCAGATGTAGAATAAACTTCCAGTAAGACATTGTAATGACTTGTGCTTGACTATTGAGAAATTCCCATGACAAAAGTCACTTTCAGCAGGAAGTGAGTTCAAGCTCAGAAGGAAAGGGAGAATTAGCAGTGAAAAAAGGACTCCTTTAGCAGAGGAAAAGACTACCTTGGAGGAAAAGACTGGCAAATGTGAGGCAATGTGCCTCAATGGGAAGGCGCCTAGTGATACCTTGTTTGAAAACGAGACTGGACAAAAATAAAATTACATCCTGTATGCCTCATTGGACATTGCATATGCTACAAAGCTCAGCTGGCTCTTGCAATTTTCAACAACAGATCTTACAATAGAAAGTACTACAAGTCGGCAACACATACAAATGACAGTGGTGTGATTTGAACCCACGCCTCCTGAGAGACTGGAGCCTAAATCCAGCAACTTAGACCACTCGGCCACACTATCATTTAATATGATTTTACCCAAACAATTATAGTGTCGTTTCGATGAAAAGTCAACTCTGACGACAATTGGACAATCAAATCGAAGACTAACATGGAAGAACATTCAAAACTGCAAACACATACCCTGTGGGAGTATAGAGCTTTACTCGAGATCAAAAGACCACAAAACTATCAGCCGAGCTCAGGGCTTCAGCTCTTGGGTCTATTCTGTCATATTATCAACATCAAAAGCCAAAGCAAGTCACTTTCAGCAGGAGGTGAGATCATGTTCAGAGGGAAAGGGAGACATAGCAGTGAAAATGGGAGTGGAAAAAAGATTCCTTTGCAGAGGATGGTTTTGATCCATCAACCTCTGGGTTATGGGCCCAGCACGCTTCCGCAGCGCCACACTGCTCTTGTTTATTGAAATAATTTCATACGAACATAGTCTTTGGTTTTAATAGGTTTTATCAACAGTTGAATCGACTGGACGAGGAGGAAGTTATTGGTAAATGTGAAGTTATGTGCCCCAGTCTGAAGGGGCACATCTTAACTCTTACCTCGTTTGAAAACCAGACAGGAGAAAAAGAAAATTACCTCCTGTACACCTCATGTGATATCCCATATGCTACAAAGCTCAGCTGGCTGTTGCAGTTTTGAACAACAAGAGATCCTCTTATAGTAGATAAGCTGCACGTAGCCAATACATTCAACTGACAGTCTATTGGCAGTGGTTGGCTTTGAACCCACGCCTCCTGAGAGACTGGAGTCTTAATCCAGCGCCTTTGACCACTCGGCCACACTACCGTTGGGAACTAGATTTTACCCAAACAAACCGGAGGGGGTTAGATGTAAATGACACTTTGGCGACAATTGGACAATCTTAACGAAGACACACATGGAAGAACATTAGAAACTTCAAACACATATCCTGTGGGAGTATAGCGCTTTACTCGAGATCAAAGACCTCAAAAATATCAGCCAAGTTCAGGGCTTCAGCTCTTGGGTCTATTCTGTCACATTTTCAACTTCAAAAGCCAAAGCAAGTCACTTTCAGCAGGAGATGAGTTAATGTTTAGAAGGCAAGGACAAGGGGAACAAAACAGATAACATGGGAGTTGATAAAGGATTCCTTTAGCAGAGGATGGTTTCGATCCATCGACCTCTGGGTTATGGGCCCGCTGCGCCACTCCGCTCTTTTACACTGAAACAGTTTCATATGAACACAGTCCATGGTTTCAATGGGTTGGCTTAGCAGTTAAATCAAGTGGACTCAGAGGAAAATACAGGCAATGGGAAGGCGCCATTTTCAAACAGTCTTGTTTGAAAACCAGACTGAAGGAATAGAAAATCACCTCCTGTATGGACATTGCACATGCTACGAAGCTCAGCTGGCTCTTGCAGTTTTCAACAACAACAGATCTTACAGTAGAAAGTACTACAAGTAGCCAACACATACAAGCAAATAGCAGTTGATTGGCAGTGGTGGGATTTGAACCCACGCCTCCTGAGAGACTGGAGTCTTAATCCAGCGCCTTTGACCTCTCGGCCACACTACCGTTGGGAACTAGATTTTACCCAAACAAACCGGAGGGGGTTAGATGTAAATGACACTTTGGCGACAATTGGACAATCTTAACGAAGACACAGATGGAAGAACATTAGAAACTTCAAACACATATCCTGTGGGAGTATAGAGCTTTACTCGAGATCAAAGCCCACAAAAATATCAGCCAAATTCAGGGCTTCAGCTCTTGGGTCAATTCTGTCACATTTTCAACTTCAAAAGCAAGTCACTTTCAGCAGGAGATGAGTTAATGTTTAGAAGGCAAGGACAAGGGGAACATAACAGATAACATGGGAGTTGATAAAGGATTCCTTTAGCAGAGGATGGTTTCGATCCATCGACCTCTGGGCCCAGCACGCTTCCGCTGCGCCACTCTGCTCTTGTTTATTGAAATAATTTCATACGGACATAGTCTTTGGTTTTAACAGGTTTTATCAGCAGTTGAATCGACTGGACAAGGAGGAAGTTATTGGTAAATGTGAAGTTATGTGCCCCAATCTGAAGGTGCACATCTTAACTCTTACCTCGTTTGAAAACCAGACATGAGAAAAAGAAAATTACCTCCTGTACACCCCATATGCTACAAAGCTCAGCTGGCTGTTGCAGTTTTCTACAACTAGTAGATAAGCTGCACGTAGCCAATACATTCAACTGACAGTCTATTGGCAGTGGTGGGATTTGAACCCACGCCTCCTGAGAGACTGGAGCCTTAATCCAGCGCCTTTGACCACTCGGCCACACTACCGTTGGGAACTAGATTTTACCCAAACAAACCGGAGGGGGTTAGATGTAAATGACACTTTGGCGACAATTGGACAATCTTAACGAAGACACACATGGAAGATTATTAGAAACTTCAAACACATATCCTGTGGGAGTATAGAGCTTTACTCGAGATCAAAGACCACAAAAATGTCAGCCAAGTTCAGGGCTTCAGCTCTTGGGTCAATTCTGTCACATTTTCAACTTCAAAAGCAAGTCACTTTCAGCAGGAGATGAGTTAATGTTTAGAAGGCAAGGACAAGGGGAACATAACAGATAACATGGGAGTTGATAAAGGATTCCTTTAGCAGAGGATGGTTTCGATCCATCGACCTCTGGGTTATGGGCCCAGCACGCTTCCGCTGCGCCACTCTGCTCTTGTTTATTGAAATAATTTCATACGGACATAGTCTTTGGTTTTAATAGGTTTTATCAGCAGTTGAATCGACTGGACAAGGAGGAAGTTATTGGTAAATGTGGAGTTATGTGCCCCAATCTGAAGGTGCACATCTTAACTCTTACCTTGTTTGAAAACCAGACAGGAGAAAAAGAAAATTACCTCCTGTACACCTCATGTGATATCCCATATGCTATAAAGCTCAGGTGGCTGTTGCAGTTTTGAACAACAAGAGATCCTCTTATAGTAGATAAGCTGCACGTAGCCAATACATTCAACTGACAGTCTATTGGCAGTGGTGGGATTTGAACCCACGCCTCCTGACAGACTGGAGCCTTAATCCAGCGCCTTTGACCACTCGGCCACACTACCGTTGGGAACTAGATTTTACCAAAACAAACCGGAGGGGGTTAGATGTAAATGACACTTTGGCGACAATTGGACAATCTTAACGAAGACACACATGGAAGAACATTAGAAACTTCAAACACATATCCTGTGGGAGTATAGAGCTTTACTCGAGATCAAAGCCCACAAAAATATCAGCCAAGTTCAGGGCTTCAGCTCTTGGGTCAATTCTGTCACATTTTCAACTTCAAAAGCAAGTCACTTTCAGCAGGAGATGAGTTAATGTTTAGAAGGCAAGGACAAGGGGAACATAACAGATAACATGGGAGTTGATAAAGGATTCCTTTAGCAGAGGATGGTTTCGATCCATCGACCTCTGGGTTATGGGCCCAGCACGCTTCCGCTGCGCCACTCTGCTCTTGTTTATTGAAATAATTTCATACGGACATAGTCTTTGGTTTTAATAGGTTTTATCAGCAGTTGAATCGACTGGACAAGGAGGAAGTTATTGGTAAATGTGAAGTTATGTGCCCCAATCTGAAGGTGCACATCTTAACTCTTACCTCGTTTGAAAACCAGACAGGAGAAAAAGAAAATTACCTCCTGTACACCCCATATGCTACAAAGCTCAGCTGGCTGTTGCAGTTTTCTACAACTAGTAGATAAGCTGCACGTAGCCAATACATTCAACTGACAGTCTATTGGCAGTGGTGGGATTTGAACCCACGCCTCCTGAGAGACTGGAGCCTTAATCCAGCGCCTTTGACCACTCGGCCACACTACCGTTGGGGACAAGATTTTACCCAAGTAAAACGGAGGGGGTTAGATGTAAATGACACTTTGGCGACAATTGGACAATCTTAACGAAGACACACATGGAAGAACATTAGAAACTTCAAACACATATCCTGTGGGAGTATAGAGCTTTACTCGAGATCAAAGACCACAAAAATGTCAGCCAAGTTCAGGGCTTCAGCTCTTGGGTCAATTCTGTCACATTTTCAACTTCAAAAGGAAGTCACTTTCAGCAGGAGATGAGTTAATGTTTAGAAGGCAAGGACAAGGGAAACATAACAGATAACATGGGAGTTGATAAAGGATTCCTTTAGCAGAAGATGGTTTCGATCCATCGACCTCTGGGTTATGGGCCCAGCACGCTTCCGCTGCGCCACTCTGCTCTTTCACAATGAAACAGTTTCATATGAACACAGTCCATTGTTTCAATGGGTTGGCTTAGCAGTTAAATCAAGTGGACTCAGCGAAAAATACAGGCAAATGTGACTCAATGGGAAGGCGCCCTGTGTTACCTTGTTTGAAAACCAGACTGAAGGAATAGAAAATCACCTCCTGTATGGACATTGCACATGCTACGAAGCTCAGCTGGCTCTTGCAGTTTTCAACAACAACAGATCTTACAGTAGAAAGTACTACAAGTAGCCAACACATACATGCAAATAGCAGTCGATTGGCAGTGGTGGGATTTGAACCCACGCCTCCTGAGAGACTGGAGCCTAAATCCATACTACCATTAATTGTGATTTTACCCAAACAATTCTGAGTCGTTTGAATGAAAAGTCCACTTTGACGACAATTGGACAATCAAATCGAAGAAACACATGGAAGAACATTCGAAACTTCAAACACATACCCTGTGGGAGTATAGAGCTTGACTCAAGATCAAAAGACCACTAAACTATCAGCCAAGTTCCGGGCTTTAGCTCTTGGGTCAATTCTGTCATATTATCAACTTCAAAAGCCAAAGCAAGTCACTTTCAGCAGTAGGTGAGTTCATGTTCAGAAGGAAAGGGAGACATAGCAGTATAAAAAGGATTCCTTTAGCAGAGGATGGTTTCGATCCATCGACCTCTGGGTTATGGGCCCAGCACGCTTCCGCTGCGCCACTCTGCTCTTGTTTATTGAAATAATTTCATACGGACATAGTCTTTGGTTTTAATAGGTTTTATCAGCAGTTGAATCGACTGGACAAGGAGGAAGTTATTGGTAAATGTGAAGTTATGTGCCCCAATCTGAAGGTGCACATCTTAACTCTTACCTCGTTTGAAAACCAGACAGGAGAAAAAGAAAATTACCTCCTGTACACCTCATGTGATATCCCATATGCTACAAAGCTCAGGTGGCTGTTGCAGTTTTGAACAACAAGAGATCCTCTTATAGTAGATAAGCTGCACGTAGCCAATACATTCAACTGACAGTCTATTGGCAGTGGTGGGATTTGAACCCACGCCTCCTGAGAGACTGGAGCCTTAATCCAGCGCCTTTGACCACTCGGCCACACTACCGTTGGGAACTAGATTTTACCCAAACAAACCGGAGGGGGTTAGATGTAAATGACACTTTGGCGACAATTGGACAATCTTAACGAAGACACAGATGGAAGAACATTAGAAACTTCAAACACATATCCTGTGGGAGTATAGAGCTTTACTCGAGATCAAAGCCCACAAAAATATCAGCCAAGTTCAGGGCTTCAGCTCTTGGGTCAATTCTGTCACATTTTCAACTTCAAAAGCAAGTCACTTTCAGCAGGAGATGAGTTAATGTTTAGAAGGCAAGGACAAGAGGAACATAACAGATAACATGGGAGTTGATAAAGGATTCCTTTAGCAGAGGATGGTTTCGATCCATCGACCTCTGGGTTATGGGCCCAGCACGCTTCCGCTGCGCCACTCTGCTGTTTTACAATGAAACAGTTTCATATGAACACAGTCCATTGTTTCAATGGGTTGGCTTAGCAGTTAAATCAAGTGGACTCAGCGAAAAATACAGGCAAATGTGACTCAATGGGAAGGCGCCCTGTGTTACCTTGTTTGAAAACCAGACTGAAGGAATAGAAAATCACCTCCTGTATGGACATTGCACATGCTACGAAGCTCAGCTGGCTCTTGCAGTTTTCAACAACAACAGATCTTACAGTAGAAAGTACTACAAGTAGCCAACACATACAAGCAAATAGCAGTTGATTGGCAGTGGTGGGATTTGAACCCACGCCTCCTGAGAGACTGGAGCCTAAATCCAGCGCCTTAGACCACTCGGCCACACTACCATTAAATCTGATTTTACCCAAACAATTCTGAGTCGTCTGAATGAAAAGTCCACTTTGACGACAATTGGACAATCAAATCGAAGAAACACATGGAAGAACATTCGAAACTTCAAACACATACCCTCTGGGAGTATAGAGCTTGACTCAAGATCAAAAGACCACTAAACTATCAGCCAAGTTCAGGGCTTTAGCTCTTGGGTCAATTCTGTCATATTATCAACTTCAAAAGCCAAAGCAAGTCACTTTCAGCAGTAGGTGAGTTCATGTTCAGAAGGAAAGGGAGACATAGCAGTGTAAAAAGGATTACTTTAGCAGAGGATGGTTTCGATCCATCGACCTCTGGGTTATGGGCCCAGCACGCTTCCGCTGCGCCACTCTGCTCTTGTTTATTGAAATAATTTCATACGAACATAGTCTTTGGTTTTAATAGGTTTTATCAGCAGTTGAATCGACTGGACAAGGAGGAAGTTATTGGTAAATGTGAAGTTATGTGCCCCAATCTGAAGGTGCACATCTTAACTCTTACCTTGTTTGAAAACCAGACAGGAGAAAAAGAAAATTACCTCCTGTACACCTCATGTGATATCCCATATGCTACAAAGCTCAGGTGGCTGTTGCAGTTTTGAACAACAAGAGATCCTCTTATAGTAGATAAGCTGCACGTAGCCAATACATTCAACTGACAGTCTATTGGCAGTGGTGGGATTTGAACCCACGCCTCCTGAGAGACTGGAGCCTTAATCCAGCGCCTTTGACCACTCGGCCACACTACCGTTGGGAACTAGATTTTACCCAAACAAACCGGAGGGGGTTAGATGTAAATGACACTTTGGCGACAATTGGACAATCTTAACGAAGACACACATGGAAGATTATTAGAAACTTCAAACACATATCCTGTGGGAGTATAGAGCTTTACTCGAGATCAAAGACCACAAAAATGTCAGCCAAGTTCAGGGCTTCAGCTCTTGGGTCAATTCTGTCACATTTTCAACTTCAAAAGCAAGTCACTTTCAGCAGGAGATGAGTTAATGTTTAAAAGGCAAGGACAAGGGGAACATAACAGATAACATGGGAGTTGATAAAGGATTCCTTTAGCAGAGGATGGTTTCGATCCATCGACCTCTGGGTTATGGGCCCAGCACGCTTCCGCTGCGCCACTCTGCTCTTGTTTATTGAAATAATTTCATACGGACATAGTCTTTGGTTTTAATAGGTTTTATCAGCAGTTGAATCGACTGGACAAGGAGGAAGTTATTGGTAAATGTGGAGTTATGTGCCCCAATCTGAAGGTGCACATCTTAACTCTTACCTTGTTTGAAAACCAGACAGGAGAAAAAGAAAATTACCTCCTGTACACCTCATGTGATATCCCATATGCTACAAAGCTCAGGTGGCTGTTGCAGTTTTGAACAACAAGCGATCCTCTTATAGTAGATAAGCTGCACGTAGCCAATACATTCAACTGACAGTCTATTGGCAGTGGTGGGATTTGAACCCACGCCTCCTGACAGACTGGAGCCTTAATACAGCGCCTTTGACCACTCGGCCACACTACCGTTGGGAACTAGATTTTACCAAAACAAACCGGAGGGGGTTAGATGTAAATGACACTTTGGCGACAATTGGACAATCTTAACGAAGACACACATGGAAGAACATTAGAAACTTCAAACACATATCCTGTGGGAGTAGAGAGCTTTACTCGAGATCAAAGACCACAAAAATATAAGCCAAGTTCAGGGCTTCAGCTCTTGGGTCAATTCTGTCACATTTTCAACTTCAAAAGCAAGTCACTTTCAGCAGGAGATGAGTTAATGTTTAGAAGGCAAGGACAAGGGGAACATAACAGATAACATGGGAGTTGATAAAGGATTCCTTTAGCAGAGGATGGTTTCGATCCATCGACCTCTGGGTTATGGGCCCAGCACGCTTCCGCTGCGCCACTCTGCTGTTTTACAATGAAACAGTTTCATATGAACACAGTCCATTGTTTCAATGGGTTGGCTTAGCAGTTAAATCAAGTGGACTCAGCGAAAAATACAGGCAAATGTGACTCAATGGGAAGGCGCCCTGTGTTACCTTGTTTGAAAACCAGACTGAAGGAATAGAAAATCACCTCCTGTATGGACATTGCACATGCTACGAAGCTCAGCTGGCTCTTGCAGTTTTCAACAACAACAGATCTTACAGTAGAAAGTACTACAAGTAGCCAACACATACAAGCAAATAGCAGTTGATTGGCAGTGGTGGGATTTGAACCCACGCCTCCTGAGAGACTGGAGCCTAAATCCAGCGCCTTAGACCACTCGGCCACACTACCATTAAATCTGATTTTACCCAAACAATTCTGAGTCGTCTGAATGAAAAGTCCACTTTGACGACAATTGGACAATCAAATCGAAGAAACACATGGAAGAACATTCGAAACTTCAAACACATACCCTCTGGGAGTATAGAGCTTGACTCAAGATCAAAAGACCACTAAACTATCAGCCAAGTTCAGGGCTTTAGCTCTTGGGTCAATTCTGTCATATTATCAACTTCAAAAGCCAAAGCAAGTCACTTTCAGCAGTAGGTGAGTTCATGTTCAGAAGGAAAGGGAGACATAGCAGTGTAAAAAGGATTACTTTAGCAGAGGATGGTTTCGATCCATCGACCTCTGGGTTATGGGCCCAGCACGCTTCCGCTGCGCCACTCTGCTCTTGTTTATTGAAATAATTTCATATGAACATAGTCTTTGGTTTTAATAGGTTTAATCAGCAGTTGAATCGACTGGACAAGGAGGAAGTTATTGGTAAATGTGAAGTTATGTGCCCCAATCTGAAGGTGCACATCTTAACTCTTACCTTGTTTGAAAACCAGACAGGAGAAAAAGAAAATTACCTCCTGTACACCTCATGTGATATCCCATATGCTACAAAGCTCAGGTGGCTGTTGCAGTTTTGAACAACAAGAGATCCTCTTATAGTAGATAAGCTGCACGTAGCCAATACATTCAACTGACAGTCTATTGGCAGTGGTGGGATTTGAACCCACGCCTCCTGACAGACTGGAGCCTTAATCCAGCGCCTTTGACCACTCGGCCACACTACCGTTGGGAACTAGATTTTACCCAAACAAACCGGAGGGGGTTAGATGTAAATGACACTTTGGCGACAATTGGACAATCTTAACGAAGACACACATGGAAGATTATTAGAAACTTCAAACACATATCCTGTGGGAGTATAGAGCTTTACTCGAGATCAAAGACCACAAAAATGTCAGCCAAGTTCAGGGCTTCAGCTCTTGGGTCAATTCTGTCACATTTTCAACTTCAAAAGCAAGTCACTTTCAGCAGGAGATGAGTTAATGTTTAGAAGGCAAGGACAAGGGGAACATAACAGATAACATGGGAGTTGATAAAGGATTCCTTTAGCAGAGGATGGTTTCGATCCATCGACCTCTGGGTTATGGGCCCAGCACGCTTCCGCTGCGCCACTCTGCTGTTTTACAATGAAACAGTTTCATATGAACACAGTCCATTGTTTCAATGGGTTGGCTTAGCAGTTAAATCAAGTGGACTCAGCGAAAAATACAGGCAAATGTGACTCAATGGGAAGGCGCCCTGTGTTACCTTGTTTGAAAACCAGACTGAAGGAATAGAAAATCACCTCCTGTATGGACATTGCACATGCTACGAAGCTCAGCTGGCTCTTGCAGTTTTCAACAACAACAGATCTTACAGTAGAAAGTACTACAAGTAGCCAACACATACAAGCAAATAGCAGTTGATTGGCAGTGGTGGGATTTGAACCCACGCCTCCTGAGAGACTGGAGCCTAAATCCAGCGCCTTAGACCACTCGGCCACACTACCATTAAATCTGATTTTACCCAAACAATTCTGAGTCGTCTGAATGAAAAGTCCACTTTGACGACAATTGGACAATCAAATCGAAGAAACACATGGAAGAACATTCGAAACTTCAAACACATACCCTCTGGGAGTATAGAGCTTGACTCAAGATCAAAAGACCACTAAACTATCAGCCAAGTTCAGGGCTTTAGCTCTTGGGTCAATTCTGTCATATTATCAACTTCAAAAGCCAAAGCAAGTCACTTTCAGCAGTAGGTGAGTTCATGTTCAGAAGGAAAGGGAGACATAGCAGTGTAAAAAGGATTACTTTAGCAGAGGATGGTTTCGATCCATCGACCTCTGGGTTATGGGCCCAGCACGCTTCCGCTGCGCCACTCTGCTCTTGTTTATTGAAATAATTTCATATGAACATAGTCTTTGGTTTTAATAGGTTTAATCAGCAGTTGAATCGACTGGACAAGGAGGAAGTTATTGGTAAATGTGAAGTTATGTGCCCCAATCTGAAGGTGCACATCTTAACTCTTACCTTGTTTGAAAACCAGACAGGAGAAAAAGAAAATTACCTCCTGTACACCTCATGTGATATCCCATATGCTACAAAGCTCAGGTGGCTGTTGCAGTTTTGAACAACAAGAGATCCTCTTATAGTAGATAAGCTGCACGTAGCCAATACATTCAACTGACAGTCTATTGGCAGTGGTGGGATTTGAACCCACGCCTCCTGACAGACTGGAGCCTTAATCCAGCGCCTTTGACCACTCGGCCACACTACCGTTGGGAACTAGATTTTACCCAAACAAACCGGAGGGGGTTAGATGTAAATGACACTTTGGCGACAATTGGACAATCTTAACGAAGACACACATGGAAGATTATTAGAAACTTCAAACACATATCCTGTGGGAGTATAGAGCTTTACTCGAGATCAAAGACCACAAAAATGTCAGCCAAGTTCAGGGCTTCAGCTCTTGGGTCAATTCTGTCACATTTTCAACTTCAAAAGCAAGTCACTTTCAGCAGGAGATGAGTTAATGTTTAGAAGGCAAGGACAAGGGGAACATAACAGATAACATGGGAGTTGATAAAGGATTCCTTTAGCAGAGGATGGTTTCGATCCATCGACCTCTGGGTTATGGGCCCAGCACGCTTCCGCTGCGCCACTCTGCTCTTGTTTATTGAAATAATTTCATACGGACATAGTCTTTGGTTTTAATAGGTTTTATCAGCAGTTGAATCGACTGGACAAGGAGGAAGTTATTGGTAAATGTGGAGTTATGTGCCCCAATCTGAAGGTGCACATCTTAACTCTTACCTTGTTTGAAAACCAGACAGGAGAAAAAGAAAATTACCTCCTGTACACCTCATGTGATATCCCATATGCTACAAAGCTCAGGTGGCTGTTGCAGTTTTGAACAACAAGAGATCCTCTTATAGTAGATAAGCTGCACGTAGCCAATACATTCAACTGACAGTCTATTGGCAGTGGTGGGATTTGAACCCACGCCTCCTGACAGACTGGAGCCTTAATACAGCGCCTTTGACCACTCGGCCACACTACCGTTGGGAACTAGATTTTACCAAAACAAACCGGAGGGGGTTAGATGTAAATGACACTTTGGCGACAATTGGACAATCTTAACGAAGACACACATGGAAGAACATTAGAAACTTCAAACACATATCCTGTGGGAGTAGAGAGCTTTACTCGAGATCAAAGACCACAAAAATATCAGCCAAGTTCAGGGCTTCAGCTCTTGGGTCAATTCTGTCACATTTTCAACTTCAAAAGCAAGTCACTTTCAGCAGGAGATGAGTTAATGTTTAGAAGGCAAGGACAAGGGGAACATAACAGATAACATGGGAGTTGATAAAGGATTCCTTTAGCAGAGGATGGTTTCGATCCATCGACCTCTGGGTTATGGGCCCAGCACGCTTCCGCTGCGCAACTCTGCTCTTGTTTATTGAAATAATTTCATACGGACATAGTCTTTGGTTTTAATAGGTTTTATCAGCAGTTGAATCGACTGGACAAGGAGGAAGTTATCGGTAAATGTGAAGTTATGTGCCCCAATCTGAAGGTGCACATCTTAACTCTTACCTCGTTTGAAAACCAGACAGGAGAAAAAGAAAATTACCTCCTGTACACCCCATATGCTACAAAGCTCAGCTGGCTGTTGCAGTTTTCTACAACTAGTAGATAAGCTGCACGTAGCCAATACATTCAACTGACAGTCTATTGGCAGTGGTGGGATTTGAACCCACGCCTCCTGAGAGACTGGAGCCTTAATCCAGCGCCTTTGACCACTCGGCCACACTACCGTTGGGAACTAGATTTTACCAAAACAAACCGGAGGGGGTTAGATGTAAATGACACTTTGGCGACAATTGGACAATCTTAACGAAGACACACATGGAAGAACATTAGAAACTTCAAACACATATCCTGTGGGAGTAGAGAGCTTTACTCGAGATCAAAGACCACAAAAATATCAGCCAAGTTCAGGGCTTCAGCTCTTGGGTCAATTCTGTCACATTTTCAACTTCAAAAGCAAGTCACTTTCAGCAGGAGATGAGTTAATGTTTAGAAGGCAAGGACAAGGGGAACATAACAGATAACATGGGAGTTGATAAAGGATTCCTTTAGCAGAGGATGGTTTCGATCCATCGACCTCTGGGTTATGGGCCCAGCACGCTTCCGCTGCGCAACTCTGCTCTTGTTTATTGAAATAATTTCATACGGACATAGTCTTTGGTTTTAATAGGTTTTATCAGCAGTTGAATCGACTGGACAAGGAGGAAGTTATCGGTAAATGTGAAGTTATGTGCCCCAATCTGAAGGTGCACATCTTAACTCTTACCTCGTTTGAAAACCAGACAGGAGAAAAAGAAAATTACCTCCTGTACACCCCATATGCTACAAAGCTCAGCTGGCTGTTGCAGTTTTCTACAACTAGTAGATAAGCTGCACGTAGCCAATACATTCAACTGACAGTCTATTGGCAGTGGTGGGATTTGAACCCACGCCTCCTGAGAGACTGGAGCCTTAATCCAGCGCCTTTGACCACTCGGCCACACTACCGTTGGGAACTAGATTTTACCCAAACAAACCGGAGGGGGTTAGATGTAAATGACACTTTGGCGACAATTGGACAATCTTAACGAAGACACAGATGGAAGAACATTAGAAACTTCAAACACATATCCTGTGGGAGTATAGAGCTTTACTCGAGATCAAAGCCCACAAAAATATCAGCCAAGTTCAGGGCTTCAGCTCTTGGGTCAATTCTGTCACATTTTCAACTTCAAAAGCAAGTCACTTTCAGCAGGAGATGAGTTAATGTTTAGAAGGCAAGGACAAGAGGAACATAACAGATAACATGGGAGTTGATAAAGGATTCCTTTAGCAGAGGATGGTTTCGATCCATCGACCTCTGGGTTATGGGCCCAGCACGCTTCCGCTGCGCCACTCTGCTGTTTTACAATGAAACAGTTTCATATGAACACAGTCCATTGTTTCAATGGGTTGGCTTAGCAGTTAAATCAAGTGGACTCAGCGAAAAATACAGGCAAATGTGACTCAATGGGAAGGCGCCCTGTGTTACCTTGTTTGAAAACCAGACTGAAGGAATAGAAAATCACCTCCTGTATGGACATTGCACATGCTACGAAGCTCAGCTGGCTCTTGCAGTTTTCAACAACAACAGATCTTACAGTAGAAAGTACTACAAGTAGCCAACACATACAAGCAAATAGCAGTTGATTGGCAGTGGTGGGATTTGAACCCACGCCTCCTGAGAGACTGGAGCCTAAATCCAGCGCCTTAGACCACTCGGCCACACTACCATTAAATCTGATTTTACCCAAACAATTCTGAGTCGTCTGAATGAAAAGTCCACTTTGACGACAATTGGACAATCAAATCGAAGAAACACATGGAAGAACATTCGAAACTTCAAACACATACCCTCTGGGAGTATAGAGCTTGACTCAAGATCAAAAGACCACTAAACTATCAGCCAAGTTCAGGGCTTTAGCTCTTGGGTCAATTCTGTCATATTATCAACTTCAAAAGCCAAAGCAAGTCACTTTCAGCAGTAGGTGAGTTCATGTTCAGAAGGAAAGGGAGACATAGCAGTGTAAAAAGGATTACTTTAGCAGAGGATGGTTTCGATCCATCGACCTCTGGGTTATGGGCCCAGCACGCTTCCGCTGCGCCACTCTGCTCTTGTTTATTGAAATAATTTCATATGAACATAGTCTTTGGTTTTAATAGGTTTAATCAGCAGTTGAATCGACTGGACAAGGAGGAAGTTATTGGTAAATGTGAAGTTATGTGCCCCAATCTGAAGGTGCACATCTTAACTCTTACCTTGTTTGAAAACCAGACAGGAGAAAAAGAAAATTACCTCCTGTACACCTCATGTGATATCCCATATGCTACAAAGCTCAGGTGGCTGTTGCAGTTTTGAACAACAAGAGATCCTCTTATAGTAGATAAGCTGCACGTAGCCAATACATTCAACTGACAGTCTATTGGCAGTGGTGGGATTTGAACCCACGCCTCCTGACAGACTGGAGCCTTAATCCAGCGCCTTTGACCACTCGGCCACACTACCGTTGGGAACTAGATTTTACCCAAACAAACCGGAGGGGGTTAGATGTAAATGACACTTTGGCGACAATTGGACAATCTTAACGAAGACACACATGGAAGATTATTAGAAACTTCAAACACATATCCTGTGGGAGTATAGAGCTTTACTCGAGATCAAAGACCACAAAAATGTCAGCCAAGTTCAGGGCTTCAGCTCTTGGGTCAATTCTGTCACATTTTCAACTTCAAAAGCAAGTCACTTTCAGCAGGAGATGAGTTAATGTTTAGAAGGCAAGGACAAGGGGAACATAACAGATAACATGGGAGTTGATAAAGGATTCCTTTAGCAGAGGATGGTTTCGATCCATCGACCTCTGGGTTATGGGCCCAGCACGCTTCCGCTGCGCCACTCTGCTCTTGTTTATTGAAATAATTTCATACGGACATAGTCTTTGGTTTTAATAGGTTTTATCAGCAGTTGAATCGACTGGACAAGGAGGAAGTTATTGGTAAATGTGGAGTTATGTGCCCCAATCTGAAGGTGCACATCTTAACTCTTACCTTGTTTGAAAACCAGACAGGAGAAAAAGAAAATTACCTCCTGTACACCTCATGTGATATCCCATATGCTACAAAGCTCAGGTGGCTGTTGCAGTTTTGAACAACAAGAGATCCTCTTATAGTAGATAAGCTGCACGTAGCCAATACATTCAACTGACAGTCTATTGGCAGTGGTGGGATTTGAACCCACGCCTCCTGACAGACTGGAGCCTTAATCCAGCGCCTTTGACCACTCGGCCACACTACCGTTGGGAACTAGATTTTACCAAAACAAACCGGAGGGGGTTAGATGTAAATGACACTTTGGCGACAATTGGACAATCTTAACGAAGACACACATGGAAGAACATTAGAAACTTCAAACACATATCCTGTGGGAGTAGAGAGCTTTACTCGAGATCAAAGACCACAAAAATATAAGCCAAGTTCAGGGCTTCAGCTCTTGGGTCAATTCTGTCACATTTTCAACTTCAAAAGCAAGTCACTTTCAGCAGGAGATGAGTTAATGTTTAGAAGGCAAGGACAAGGGGAACATAACAGATAACATGGGAGTTGATAAAGGATTCCTTTAGCAGAGGATGGTTTCGATCCATCGACCTCTGGGTTATGGGCCCAGCACGCTTCCGCTGCGCCACTCTGCTGTTTTACAATGAAACAGTTTCATATGAACACAGTCCATTGTTTCAATGGGTTGGCTTAGCAGTTAAATCAAGTGGACTCAGCGAAAAATACAGGCAAATGTGACTCAATGGGAAGGCGCCCTGTGTTACCTTGTTTGAAAACCAGACTGAAGGAATAGAAAATCACCTCCTGTATGGACATTGCACATGCTACGAAGCTCAGCTGGCTCTTGCAGTTTTCAACAACAACAGATCTTACAGTAGAAAGTACTACAAGTAGCCAACACATACAAGCAAATAGCAGTTGATTGGCAGTGGTGGGATTTGAACCCACGCCTCCTGAGAGACTGGAGCCTAAATCCAGCGCCTTAGACCACTCGGCCACACTACCATTAAATCTGATTTTACCCAAACAATTCTGAGTCGTCTGAATGAAAAGTCCACTTTGACGACAATTGGACAATCAAATCGAAGAAACACATGGAAGAACATTCGAAACTTCAAACACATACCCTCTGGGAGTATAGAGCTTGACTCAAGATCAAAAGACCACTAAACTATCAGCCAAGTTCAGGGCTTTAGCTCTTGGGTCAATTCTGTCATATTATCAACTTCAAAAGCCAAAGCAAGTCACTTTCAGCAGTAGGTGAGTTCATGTTCAGAAGGAAAGGGAGACATAGCAGTGTAAAAAGGATTACTTTAGCAGAGGATGGTTTCGATCCATCGACCTCTGGGTTATGGGCCCAGCACGCTTCCGCTGCGCCACTCTGCTCTTGTTTATTGAAATAATTTCATATGAACATAGTCTTTGGTTTTAATAGGTTTTATCAGCAGTTGAATCGACTGGACAAGGAGGAAGTTATTGGTAAATGTGAAGTTATGTGCCCCAATCTGAAGGTGCACATCTTAACTCTTACCTTGTTTGAAAACCAGACAGGAGAAAAAGAAAATTACCTCCTGTACACCTCATGTGATATCCCATATGCTACAAAGCTCAGGTGGCTGTTGCAGTTTTGAACAACAAGAGATCCTCTTATAGTAGATAAGCTGCACGTAGCCAATACATTCAACTGACAGTCTATTGGCAGTGGTGGGATTTGAACCCACGCCTCCTGAGAGACTGGAGCCTTAATCCAGCGCCTTTGACCACTCGGCCACACTACCGTTGGGAACTAGATTTTACCCAAACAAACCGGAGGGGGTTAGATGTAAATGACACTTTGGCGACAATTGGACAATCTTAACGAAGACACAGATGGAAGAACATTAGAAACTTCAAACACATATCCTGTGGGAGTATAGAGCTTTACTCGAGATCAAAGCCCACAAAAATATCAGCCAAGTTCAGGGCTTCAGCTCTTGGGTCAATTCTGTCACATTTTCAACTTCAAAAGCAAGTCACTTTCAGCAGGAGATGAGTTAATGTTTAGAAGGCAAGGACAAGAGGAACATAACAGATAACATGGGAGTTGATAAAGGATTCCTTTAGCAGAGGATGGTTTCGATCCATCGACCTCTGGGTTATGGGCCCAGCACGCTTCCGCTGCGCCACTCTGCTGTTTTACAATGAAACAGTTTCATATGAACACAGTCCATTGTTTCAATGGGTTGGCTTAGCAGTTAAATCAAGTGGACTCAGCGAAAAATACAGGCAAATGTGACTCAATGGGAAGGCGCCCTGTGTTACCTTGTTTGAAAACCAGACTGAAGGAATAGAAAATCACCTCCTGTATGGACATTGCACATGCTACGAAGCTCAGCTGGCTCTTGCAGTTTTCAACAACAACAGATCTTACAGTAGAAAGTACTACAAGTAGCCAACACATACAAGCAAATAGCAGTTGATTGGCAGTGGTGGGATTTGAACCCACGCCTCCTGAGAGACTGGAGCCTAAATCCAGCGCCTTAGACCACTCGGCCACACTACCATTAAATCTGATTTTACCCAAACAATTCTGAGTCGTCTGAATGAAAAGTCCACTTTGACGACAATTGGACAATCAAATCGAAGAAACACATGGAAGAACATTCGAAACTTCAAACACATACCCTCTGGGAGTATAGAGCTTGACTCAAGATCAAAAGACCACTAAACTATCAGCCAAGTTCATGGCTTTAGCTCTTGGGTCAATTCTGTCATATTATCAACTTCAAAAGCCAAAGCAAGTCACTTTCAGCAGTAGGTGAGTTCATGTTCAGAAGGAAAGGGAGACATAGCAGTGTAAAAAGGATTACTTTAGCAGAGGATGGTTTCGATCCATCGACCTCTGGGTTATGGGCCCAGCACGCTTCCGCTGCGCCACTCTGCTCTTGTTTATTGAAATAATTTCATACGGACATAGTCTTTGGTTTTAATAGGTTTTATCAGCAGTTGAATCGACTGGACAAGGAGGAAGTTATTGGTAAATGTGAAGTTATGTGCCCCAATCTGAAGGTGCACATCTTAACTCTTACCTCGTTTGAAAACCAGACAGGAGAAAAAGAAAATTACCTCCTGTACACCCCATATGCTACAAAGCTCAGCTGGCTGTTGCAGTTTTCTACAACTAGTAGATAAGCTGCACGTAGCCAATACATTCAACTGACAGTCTATTGGCAGTGGTGGGATTTGAACCCACGCCTCCTGAGAGACTGGAGCCTTAATCCAGCGCCTTTGACCACTCGGCCACACTACCGTTGGGAACTAGATTTTACCCAAACAAACCGGAGGGGGTTAGATGTAAATGACACTTTGGCGACAATTGGACAATCTTAACGAAGACACAGATGGAAGAACATTAGAAACTTCAAACACATATCCTGTGGGAGTATAGAGCTTTACTCGAGATCAAAGCCCACAAAAATATCAGCCAAGTTCAGGGCTTCAGCTCTTGGGTCAATTCTGTCACATTTTCAACTTCAAAAGCAAGTCACTTTCAGCAGGAGATGAGTTAATGTTTAGAAGGCAAGGACAAGAGGAACATAACAGATAACATGGGAGTTGATAAAGGATTCCTTTAGCAGAGGATGGTTTCGATCCATCGACCTCTGGGTTATGGGCCCAGCACGCTTCCGCTGCGCCACTCTGCTGTTTTACAATGAAACAGTTTCATATGAACACAGTCCATTGTTTCAATGGGTTGGCTTAGCAGTTAAATCAAGTGGACTCAGCGAAAAATACAGGCAAATGTGACTCAATGGGAAGGCGCCCTGTGTTACCTTGTTTGAAAACCAGACTGAAGGAATAGAAAATCACCTCCTGTATGGACATTGCACATGCTACGAAGCTCAGCTGGCTCTTGCAGTTTTCAACAACAACAGATCTTACAGTAGAAAGTACTACAAGTAGCCAACACATACAAGCAAATAGCAGTTGATTGGCAGTGGTGGGATTTGAACCCACGCCTCCTGAGAGACTGGAGCCTAAATCCAGCGCCTTAGACCACTCGGCCACACTACCATTAAATCTGATTTTACCCAAACAATTCTGAGTCGTCTGAATGAAAAGTCCACTTTGACGACAATTGGACAATCAAATCGAAGAAACACATGGAAGAACATTCGAAACTTCAAACACATACCCTCTGGGAGTATAGAGCTTGACTCAAGATCAAAAGACCACTAAACTATCAGCCAAGTTCATGGCTTTAGCTCTTGGGTCAATTCTGTCATATTATCAACTTCAAAAGCCAAAGCAAGTCACTTTCAGCAGTAGGTGAGTTCATGTTCAGAAGGAAAGGGAGACATAGCAGTGTAAAAAGGATTACTTTAGCAGAGGATGGTTTCGATCCATCGACCTCTGGGTTATGGGTCCAGCACGCTTCCGCTGCGCCACTCTGCTCTTGTTTATTGAAATAATTTCATACGGACATAGTCTTTGGTTTTAATAGGTTTTATCAGCAGTTGAATCGACTGGACAAGGAGGAAGTTATTGGTAAATGTGAAGTTATGTGCCCCAATCTGAAGGTGCACATCTTAACTCTTACCTCGTTTGAAAACCAGACAGGAGAAAAAGAAAATTACCTCCTGTACACCCCATATGCTACAAAGCTCAGCTGGCTGTTGCAGTTTTCTACAACTAGTAGATAAGCTGCACGTAGCCAATACATTCAACTGACAGTCTATTGGCAGTGGTGGGATTTGAACCCACGCCTCCTGAGAGACTGGAGCCTTAATCCAGCGCCTTTGACCACTCGGCCACACTACCGTTGGGAACTAGATTTTACCCAAACAAACCGGAGGGGGTTAGATGTAAATGACACTTTGGCGACAATTGGACAATCTTAACGAAGACACAGATGGAAGAACATTAGAAACTTCAAACACATATCCTGTGGGAGTATAGAGCTTTACTCGAGATCAAAGCCCACAAAAATATCAGCCAAGTTCAGGGCTTCAGCTCTTGGGTCAATTCTGTCACATTTTCAACTTCAAAAGCAAGTCACTTTCAGCAGGAGATGAGTTAATGTTTAGAAGGCAAGGACAAGAGGAACATAACAGATAACATGGGAGTTGATAAAGGATTCCTTTAGCAGAGGATGGTTTCGATCCATCGACCTCTGGGTTATGGGCCCAGCACGCTTCCGCTGCGCCACTCTGCTTTTTTACAATGAAACAGTTTCATATGAACACAGTCCATTGTTTCAATGGGTTGGCTTAGCAGTTAAATCAAGTGGACTCAGCGAAAAATACAGGCAAATGTGACTCAATGGGAAGGCGCCCTGTGTTACCTTGTTTGAAAACCAGACTGAAGGAATAGAAAATCACCTCCTGTATGGACATTGCACATGCTACGAAGCTCAGCTGGCTCTTGCAGTTTTCAACAACAACAGATCTTACAGTAGAAAGTACTACAAGTAGCCAACACATACAAGCAAATAGCAGTTGATTGGCAGTGGTGGGATTTGAACCCACGCCTCCTGAGAGACTGGAGCCTAAATCCAGCGCCTTAGACCACTCGGCCACACTACCATTAAATCTGATTTTACCCAAACAATTCTGAGTCGTCTGAATGAAAAGTCCACTTTGACGACAATTGGACAATCAAATCGAAGAAACACATGGAAGAACATTCGAAACTTCAAACACATACCCTCTGGGAGTATAGAGCTTGACTCAAGATCAAAAGACCACTAAACTATCAGCCAAGTTCAGGGCTTTAGCTCTTGGGTCAATTCTGTCATATTATCAACTTCAAAAGCCAAAGCAAGTCACTTTCAGCAGTAGGTGAGTTCATGTTCAGAAGGAAAGGGAGACATAGCAGTGTAAAAAGGATTACTTTAGCAGAGGATGGTTTCGATCCATCGACCTCTGGGTTATGGGCCCAGCACGCTTCCGCTGCGCCACTCTGCTCTTGTTTATTGAAATAATTTCATATGAACATAGTCTTTGGTTTTAATAGGTTTAATCAGCAGTTGAATCGACTGGACAAGGAGGAAGTTATTGGTAAATGTGAAGTTATGTGCCCCAATCTGAAGGTGCACATCTTAACTCTTACCTTGTTTGAAAACCAGACAGGAGAAAAAGAAAATTACCTCCTGTACACCTCATGTGATATCCCATATGCTACAAAGCTCAGGTGGCTGTTGCAGTTTTGAACAACAAGAGATCCTCTTATAGTAGATAAGCTGCACGTAGCCAATACATTCAACTGACAGTCTATTGGCAGTGGTGGGATTTGAACCCACGCCTCCTTAGAGACTGGAGCCTTAATCCAGCGCCTTTGACCACTCGGCCACACTACCGTTGGGAACTAGATTTTACCCAAACAAACCGGAGGGGGTTAGATGTAAATGACACTTTGGCGACAATTGGACAATCTTAACGAAGACACACATGGAAGATTATTAGAAACTTCAAACACATATCCTGTGGGAGTATAGAGCTTTACTCGAGATCAAAGACCACAAAAATGTCAGCCAAGTTCAGGGCTTCAGCTCTTGGGTCAATTCTGTCACATTTTCAACTTCAAAAGCAAGTCACTTTCAGCAGGAGATGAGTTAATGTTTAGAAGGCAAGGACAAGGGGAACATAACAGATAACATGGGAGTTGATAAAGGATTCCTTTAGCAGAGGATGGTTTCGATCCATCGACCTCTGGGTTATGGGCCCAGCACGCTTCCGCTGCGCCACTCTGCTCTTGTTTATTGAAATAATTTCATACGGACATAGTCTTTGGTTTTAATAGGTTTTATCAGCAGTTGAATCGACTGGACAAGGAGGAAGTTATTGGTAAATGTGGAGTTATGTGCCCCAATCTGAAGGTGCACATCTTAACTCTTACCTTGTTTGAAAACCAGACAGGAGAAAAAGAAAATTACCTCCTGTACACCTCATGTGATATCCCATATGCTACAAAGCTCAGGTGGCTGTTGCAGTTTTGAACAACAAGAGATCCTCTTATAGTAGATAAGCTGCACGTAGCCAATACATTCAACTGACAGTCTATTGGCAGTGGTGGGATTTGAACCAACGCCTCCTGACAGACTGGAGCCTTAATCCAGCGCCTTTGACCACTCGGCCACACTACCGTTGGGAACTAGATTTTACCAAAACAAACCGGAGGGGGTTAGATGTAAATGACACTTTGGCGACAATTGGACAATCTTAACGAAGACACACATGGAAGAACATTAGAAACTTCAAACACATATCCTGTGGGAGTATAGAGCTTTACTCGAGATCAAAGACCACAAAAATATCAGCCAAGTTCAGGGCTTCAGCTCTTGGGTCAATTCTGTCACATTTTCAACTTCAAAAGCAAGTCACTTTCAGCAGGAGATGAGTTAATGTTTAGAAGGCAAGGACAAGGGGAACATAACAGATAACATGGGAGTTGATAAAGGATTCCTTTAGCAGAGGATGGTTTCGATCCATCGACCTCTGGGTTATGGGCCCAGCACGCTTCCGCTGCGCCACTCTGCTGTTTTACAATGAAACAGTTTCATATGAACACAGTCCATTGTTTCAATGGGTTGGCTTAGCAGTTAAATCAAGTGGACTCAGCGAAAAATACAGGCAAATGTGACTCAATGGGAAGGCGCCCTGTGTTACCTTGTTTGAAAACCAGACTGAAGGAATAGAAAATCACCTCCTGTATGGACATTGCACATGCTACGAAGCTCAGCTGGCTCTTGCAGTTTTCAACAACAACAGATCTTACAGTAGAAAGTACTACAAGTAGCCAACACATACAAGCAAATAGCAGTTGATTGGCAGTGGTGGGATTTGAACCCACGCCTCCTGAGAGACTGGAGCCTAAATCCAGCGCCTTAGACCACTCGGCCACACTACCATTAAATCTGATTTTACCCAAACAATTCTGAGTCGTCTGAATGAAAAGTCCACTTTGACGACAATTGGACAATCAAATCGAAGAAACACATGGAAGAACATTCGAAACTTCAAACACATACCCTCTGGGAGTATAGAGCTTGACTCAAGATCAAAAGACCACTAAACTATCAGCCAAGTTCAGGGCTTTAGCTCTTGGGTCAATTCTGTCATATTATCAACTTCAAAAGCCAAAGCAAGTCACTTTCAGCAGTAGGTGAGTTCATGTTCAGAAGGAAAGGGAGACATAGCAGTGTAAAAAGGATTACTTTAGCAGAGGATGGTTTCGATCCATCGACCTCTGGGTTATGGGCCCAGCACGCTTCCACTGCGCCACTCTGCTCTTGTTTATTGAAATAATTTCATACGAACATAGTCTTTGGTTTTAATAGGTTTAATCAGCAGTTGAATCGACTGGACAAGGAGGAAGTTATTGGTAAATGTGAAGTTATGTGCCCCAATCTGAAGGTGCACATCTTAACTCTTACCTTGTTTGAAAACCAGACAGGAGAAAAAGAAAATTACCTCCTGTACACCTCATGTGATATCCCATATGCTACAAAGCTCAGGTGGCTGTTGCAGTTTTGAACAACAAGAGATCCTCTTATAGTAGATAAGCTGCACGTAGCCAATACATTCAACTGACAGTCTATTGGCAGTGGTGGGATTTGAACCCACGCCTCCTGAGAGACTGGAGCCTTAATCCAGCGCCTTTGACCACTCGGCCACACTACCGTTGGGAACTAGATTTTACCCAAACAAACCGGAGGGGGTTAGATGTAAATGACACTTTGGCGACAATTGGACAATCTTAACGAAGACACAGATGGAAGAACATTAGAAACTTCAAACACATATCCTGTGGGAGTATAGAGCTTTACTCGAGATCAAAGCCCACAAAAATATCAGCCAAGTTCAGGGCTTCAGCTCTTGGGTCAATTCTGTCACATTTTCAACTTCAAAAGCAAGTCACTTTCAGCAGGAGATGAGTTAATGTTTAGAAGGCAAGGACAAGAGGAACATAACAGATAACATGGGAGTTGATAAAGGATTCCTTTAGCAGAGGATGGTTTCGATCCATCGACCTCTGGGTTATGGGCCCAGCACGCTTCCGCTGCGCCACTCTGCTGTTTTACAATGAAACAGTTTCATATGAACACAGTCCATTGTTTCAATGGGTTGGCTTAGCAGTTAAATCAAGTGGACTCAGCGAAAAATACAGGCAAATGTGACTCAATGGGAAGGCGCCCTGTGTTACCTTGTTTGAAAACCAGACTGAAGGAATAGAAAATCACCTCCTGTATGGACATTGCACATGCTACGAAGCTCAGCTGGCTCTTGCAGTTTTCAACAACAACAGATCTTACAGTAGAAAGTACTACAAGTAGCCAACACATACAAGCAAATAGCAGTTGATTGGCAGTGGTGGGATTTGAACCCACGCCTCCTGAGAGACTGGAGCCTAAATCCAGCGCCTTAGACCACTCGGCCACACTACCATTAAATCTGATTTTACCCAAACAATTCTGAGTCGTCTGAATGAAAAGTCCACTTTGACGACAATTGGACAATCAAATCGAAGAAACACATGGAAGAACATTCGAAACTTCAAACACATACCCTCTGGGAGTATAGAGCTTGACTCAAGATCAAAAGACCACTAAACTATCAGCCAAGTTCAGGGCTTTAGCTCTTGGGTCAATTCTGTCATATTATCAACTTCAAAAGCCAAAGCAAGTCACTTTCAGCAGTAGGTGAGTTCATGTTCAGAAGGAAAGGGAGACATAGCAGTGTAAAAAGGATTACTTTAGCAGAGGATGGTTTCGATCCATCGACCTCTGGGTTATGGGCCCAGCACGCTTCCGCTGCGCCACTCTGCTCTTGTTTATTGAAATAATTTCATATGAACATAGTCTTTGGTTTTAATAGGTTTAATCAGCAGTTGAATCGACTGGACAAGGAGGAAGTTATTGGTAAATGTGAAGTTATGTGCCCCAATCTGAAGGTGCACATCTTAACTCTTACCTTGTTTGAAAACCAGACAGGAGAAAAAGAAAATTACCTCCTGTACACCTCATGTGATATCCCATATGCTACAAAGCTCAGGTGGCTGTTGCAGTTTTGAACAACAAGAGATCCTCTTATAGTAGATAAGCTGCACGTAGCCAATACATTCAACTGACAGTCTATTGGCAGTGGTGGGATTTGAACCCACGCCTCCTTAGAGACTGGAGCCTTAATCCAGCGCCTTTGACCACTCGGCCACACTACCGTTGGGAACTAGATTTTACCCAAACAAACCGGAGGGGGTTAGATGTAAATGACACTTTGGCGACAATTGGACAATCTTAACGAAGACACACATGGAAGATTATTAGAAACTTCAAACACATATCCTGTGGGAGTATAGAGCTTTACTCGAGATCAAAGACCACAAAAATGTCAGCCAAGTTCAGGGCTTCAGCTCTTGGGTCAATTCTGTCACATTTTCAACTTCAAAAGCAAGTCACTTTCAGCAGGAGATGAGTTAATGTTTAGAAGGCAAGGACAAGGGGAACATAACAGATAACATGGGAGTTGATAAAGGATTCCTTTAGCAGAGGATGGTTTCGATCCATCGACCTCTGGGTTATGGGCCCAGCACGCTTCCGCTGCGCCACTCTGCTCTTGTTTATTGAAATAATTTCATACGGACATAGTCTTTGGTTTTAATAGGTTTTATCAGCAGTTGAATCGACTGGACAAGGAGGAAGTTATTGGTAAATGTGGAGTTATGTGCCCCAATCTGAAGGTGCACATCTTAACTCTTACCTTGTTTGAAAACCAGACAGGAGAAAAAGAAAATTACCTCCTGTACACCTCATGTGATATCCCATATGCTACAAAGCTCAGGTGGCTGTTGCAGTTTTGAACAACAAGAGATCCTCTTATAGTAGATAAGCTGCACGTAGCCAATACATTCAACTGACAGTCTATTGGCAGTGGTGGGATTTGAACCCACGCCTCCTGACAGACTGGAGCCTTAATCCAGCGCCTTTGACCACTCGGCCACACTACCGTTGGGAACTAGATTTTACCAAAACAAACCGGAGGGGGTTAGATGTAAATGACACTTTGGCGACAATTGGACAATCTTAACGAAGACACACATGGAAGAACATTAGAAACTTCAAACACATATCCTGTGGGAGTAGAGAGCTTTACTCGAGATCAAAGACCACAAAAATATCAGCCAAGTTCAGGGCTTCAGCTCTTGGGTCAATTCTGTCACATTTTCAACTTCAAAAGCAAGTCACTTTCAGCAGGAGATGAGTTAATGTTTAGAAGGCAAGGACAAGGGGAACATAACAGATAACATGGGAGTTGATAAAGGATTCCTTTAGCAGAGGATGGTTTCGATCCATCGACCTCTGGGTTATGGGCCCAGCACGCTTCCGCTGCGCCACTCTGCTGTTTTACAATGAAACAGTTTCATATGAACACAGTCCATTGTTTCAATGGGTTGGCTTAGCAGTTAAATCAAGTGGACTCAGCGAAAAATACAGGCAAATGTGACTCAATGGGAAGGCGCCCTGTGTTACCTTGTTTGAAAACCAGACTGAAGGAATAGAAAATCACCTCCTGTATGGACATTGCACATGCTACGAAGCTCAGCTGGCTCTTGCAGTTTTCAACAACAACAGATCTTACAGTAGAAAGTACTACAAGTAGCCAACACATACAAGCAAATAGCAGTTGATTGGCAGTGGTGGGATTTGAACCCACGCCTCCTGAGAGACTGGAGCCTAAATCCAGCGCCTTAGACCACTCGGCCACACTACCATTAAATCTGATTTTACCCAAACAATTCTGAGTCGTCTGAATGAAAAGTCCACTTTGACGACAATTGGACAATCAAATCGAAGAAACACATGGAAGAACATTCGAAACTTCAAACACATACCCTCTGGGAGTATAGAGCTTGACTCAAGATCAAAAGACCACTAAACTATCAGCCAAGTTCAGGGCTTTAGCTCTTGGGTCAATTCTGTCATATTATCAACTTCAAAAGCCAAAGCAAGTCACTTTCAGCAGTAGGTGAGTTCATGTTCAGAAGGAAAGGGAGACATAGCAGTGTAAAAAGGATTACTTTAGCAGAGGATGGTTTCGATCCATCGACCTCTGGGTTATGGGCCCAGCACGCTTCCGCTGCGCCACTCTGCTCTTGTTTATTGAAATAATTTCATATGAACATAGTCTTTGGTTTTAATAGGTTTTATCAGCAGTTGAATCGACTGGACAAGGAGGAAGTTATTGGTAAATGTGAAGTTATGTGCCCCAATCTGAAGGTGCACATCTTAACTCTTACCTTGTTTGAAAACCAGACAGGAGAAAAAGAAAATTACCTCCTGTACACCTCATGTGATATCCCATATGCTACAAAGCTCAGGTGGCTGTTGCAGTTTTGAACAACAAGAGATCCTCTTATAGTAGATAAGCTGCACGTAGCCAATACATTCAACTGACAGTCTATTGGCAGTGGTGGGATTTGAACCCACGCCTCCTGACAGACTGGAGCCTTAATCCAGCGCCTTTGACCACTCGGCCACACTACCGTTGGGAAACAGATTTTACCCAAACAAACCGGAGGGGGTTAGATGTAAATGACACTTTGGCGACAATTGGACAATCTTAACGAAGACACAGATGGAAGAACATTAGAAACTTCAAACACATATCCTGTGGGAGTATAGAGCTTTACTCGAGATCAAAGCCCACAAAAATATCAGCCAAGTTCAGGGCTTCAGCTCTTGGGTCAATTCTGTCACATTTTCAACTTCAAAAGCAAGTCACTTTCAGCAGGAGATGAGTTAATGTTTAGAAGGCAAGGACAAGGGGAACATAACAGATAACATGGGAGTTGATAAAGGATTCCTTTAGCAGAGGATGGTTTCGATCCATCGACCTCTGGGTTATGGGCCCAGCACGCTTCCGCTGCGCCACTCTGCTCTTGTTTATTGAAATAATTTCATACGGACATAGTCTTTGGTTTTAATAGGTTTTATCAGCAGTTGAATCGACTGGACAAGGAGGAAGTTATTGGTAAATGTGAAGTTATGTGCCCCAATCTGAAGGTGCACATCTTAACTCTTACCTCGTTTGAAAACCAGACAGGAGAAAAAGAAAATTACCTCCTGTACACCCCATATGCTACAAAGCTCAGCCGGCTGTTGCAGTTTTCTACAACTAGTAGATAAGCTGCACGTAGCCAATACATTCAACTGACAGTCTATTGGCAGTGGTGGGATTTGAACCCACGCCTCCTGAGAGACTGGAGCCTTAATCCAGCGCCTTTGACCACTCGGCCACACTACCGTTGGGAACTAGATTTTACCCAAACAAACCGGAGGGGGTTAGATGTAAATGACACTTTGGCGACAATTGGACAATCTTAACGAAGACACAGATGGAAGAACATTAGAAACTTCAAACACATATCCTGTGGGAGTATAGAGCTTTACTCGAGATCAAAGCCCACAAAAATATCAGCCAAGTTCAGGGCTTCAGCTCTTGGGTCAATTCTGTCACATTTTCAACTTCAAAAGCAAGTCACTTTCAGCAGGAGATGAGTTAATGTTTAGAAGGCAAGGACAAGAGGAACATAACAGATAACATGGGAGTTGATAAAGGATTCCTTTAGCAGAGGATGGTTTCGATCCATCGACCTCTGGGTTATGGGCCCAGCACGCTTCCGCTGCGCCACTCTGCTGTTTTACAATGAAACAGTTTCATATGAACACAGTCCATTGTTTCAATGGGTTGGCTTAGCAGTTAAATCAAGTGGACTCAGCGAAAAATACAGGCAAATGTGACTCAATGGGAAGGCGCCCTGTGTTACCTTGTTTGAAAACCAGACTGAAGGAATAGAAAATCACCTCCTGTATGGACATTGCACATGCTACGAAGCTCAGCTGGCTCTTGCAGTTTTCAACAACAACAGATCTTACAGTAGAAAGTACTACAAGTAGCCAACACATACAAGCAAATAGCAGTTGATTGGCAGTGGTGGGATTTGAACCCACGCCTCCTGAGAGACTGGAGCCTAAATCCAGCGCCTTAGACCACTCGGCCACACTACCATTAAATCTGATTTTACCCAAACAATTCTGAGTCGTCTGAATGAAAAGTCCACTTTGACGACAATTGGACAATCAAATCGAAGAAACACATGGAAGAACATTCGAAACTTCAAACACATACCCTCTGGGAGTATAGAGCTTGACTCAAGATCAAAAGACCACTAAACTATCAGCCAAGTTCATGGCTTTAGCTCTTGGGTCAATTCTGTCATATTATCAACTTCAAAAGCCAAAGCAAGTCACTTTCAGCAGTAGGTGAGTTCATGTTCAGAAGGAAAGGGAGACATAGCAGTGTAAAAAGGATTACTTTAGCAGAGGATGGTTTCGATCCATCGACCTCTGGGTTATGGGCCCAGCACGCTTCCGCTGCGCCACTCTGCTCTTGTTTATTGAAATAATTTCATACGGACATAGTCTTTGGTTTTAATAGGTTTTATCAGCAGTTGAATCGACTGGACAAGGAGGAAGTTATTGGTAAATGTGAAGTTATGTGCCCCAATCTGAAGGTGCACATCTTAACTCTTACCTCGTTTGAAAAACAGGAGAAAAAGAAAATTACCTCCTGTACACCCCATATGCTACAAAGCTCAGCTGGCTGTTGCAGTTTTCTACAACTAGTAGATAAGCTGCACGTAGCCAATACATTCAACTGACAGTCTATTGGCAGTGGTGGGATTTGAACCCACGCCTCCTGAGAGACTGGAGCCTTAATCCAGCGCCTTTGACCACTCGGCCACACTACCGTTGGGAACTAGATTTTACCCAAACAAACCGGAGGGGGTTAGATGTAAATGACACTTTGGCGACAATTGGACAATCTTAACGAAGACACAGATGGAAGAACATTAGAAACTTCAAACACATATCCTGTGGGAGTATAGAGCTTTACTCGAGATCAAAGCCCACAAAAATATCAGCCAAGTTCAGGGCTTCAGCTCTTGGGTCAATTCTGTCACATTTTCAACTTCAAAAGCAAGTCACTTTCAGCAGGAGATGAGTTAATGTTTAGAAGGCAAGGACAAGAGGAACATAACAGATAACATGGGAGTTGATAAAGGATTCCTTTAGCAGAGGATGGTTTCGATCCATCGACCTCTGGGTTATGGGCCCAGCACGCTTCCGCTGCGCCACTCTGCTGTTTTACAATGAAACAGTTTCATATGAACACAGTCCATTGTTTCAATGGGTTGGCTTAGCAGTTAAATCAAGTGGACTCAGCGAAAAATACAGGCAAATGTGACTCAATGGGAAGGCGCCCTGTGTTACCTTGTTTGAAAACCAGACTGAAGGAATAGAAAATCACCTCCTGTATGGACATTGCACATGCTACGAAGCTCAGCTGGCTCTTGCAGTTTTCAACAACAACAGATCTTACAGTAGAAAGTACTACAAGTAGCCAACACATACAAGCAAATAGCAGTTGATTGGCAGTGGTGGGATTTGAACCCACGCCTCCTGAGAGACTGGAGCCTAAATCCAGCGCCTTAGACCACTCGGCCACACTACCATTAAATCTGATTTTACCCAAACAATTCTGAGTCGTCTGAATGAAAAGTCCACTTTGACGACAATTGGACAATAAAATCGAAGAAACACATGGAAGAACATTCGAAACTTCAAACACATACCCTCTGGGAGTATAGAGCTTGACTCAAGATCAAAAGACCACTAAACTATCAGCCAAGTTCATGGCTTTAGCTCTTGGGTCAATTCTGTCATATTATCAACTTCAAAAGCCAAAGCAAGTCACTTTCAGCAGTAGGTGAGTTCATGTTCAGAAGGAAAGGGAGACATAGCAGTGTAAAAAGGATTACTTTAGCAGAGGATGGTTTCGATCCATCGACCTCTGGGTTATGGGTCCAGCACGCTTCCGCTGCGCCACTCTGCTCTTGTTTATTGAAATAATTTCATACGGACATAGTCTTTGGTTTTAATAGGTTTTATCAGCAGTTGAATCGACTGGACAAGGAGGAAGTTATTGGTAAATGTGAAGTTATGTGCCCCAATCTGAAGGTGCACATCTTAACTCTTACCTCGTTTGAAAACCAGACAGGAGAAAAAGAAAATTACCTCCTGTACACCCCATATGCTACAAAGCTCAGCTGGCTGTTGCAGTTTTCTACAACTAGTAGATAAGCTGCACGTAGCCAATACATTCAACTGACAGTCTATTGGCAGTGGTGGGATTTGAACCCACGCCTCCTGAGAGACTGGAGCCTTAATCCAGCGCCTTTGACCACTCGGCCACACTACCGTTGGGAACTAGATTTTACCCAAACAAACCGGAGGGGGTTAGATGTAAATGACACTTTGGCGACAATTGGACAATCTTAACGAAGACACAGATGGAAGAACATTAGAAACTTCAAACACATATCCTGTGGGAGTATAGAGCTTTACTCGAGATCAAAGCCCACAAAAATATCAGCCAAGTTCAGGGCTTCAGCTCTTGGGTCAATTCTGTCACATTTTCAACTTCAAAAGCAAGTCACTTTCAGCAGGAGATGAGTTAATGTTTAGAAGGCAAGGACAAGAGGAACATAACAGATAACATGGGAGTTGATAAAGGATTCCTTTAGCAGAGGATGGTTTCGATCCATCGACCTCTGGGTTATGGGCCCAGCACGCTTCCGCTGCGCCACTCTGCTTTTTTACAATGAAACAGTTTCATATGAACACAGTCCATTGTTTCAATGGGTTGGCTTAGCAGTTAAATCAAGTGGACTCAGCGAAAAATACAGGCAAATGTGACTCAATGGGAAGGCGCCCTGTGTTACCTTGTTTGAAAACCAGACTGAAGGAATAGAAAATCACCTCCTGTATGGACATTGCACATGCTACGAAGCTCAGCTGGCTCTTGCAGTTTTCAACAACAACAGATCTTACAGTAGAAAGTACTACAAGTAGCCAACACATACAAGCAAATAGCAGTTGATTGGCAGTGGTGGGATTTGAACCCACGCCTCCTGAGAGACTGGAGCCTAAATCCAGCGCCTTAGACCACTCGGCCACACTACCATTAAATCTGATTTTACCCAAACAATTCTGAGTCGTCTGAATGAAAAGTCCACTTTGACGACAATTGGACAATCAAATCGAAGAAACACATGGAAGAACATTCGAAACTTCAAACACATACCCTCTGGGAGTATAGAGCTTGACTCAAGATCAAAAGACCACTAAACTATCAGCCAAGTTCAGGGCTTTAGCTCTTGGGTCAATTCTGTCATATTATCAACTTCAAAAGCCAAAGCAAGTCACTTTCAGCAGTAGGTGAGTTCATGTTCAGAAGGAAAGGGAGACATAGCAGTGTAAAAAGGATTACTTTAGCAGAGGATGGTTTCGATCCATCGACCTCTGGGTTATGGGCCCAGCACGCTTCCGCTGCGCCACTCTGCTCTTGTTTATTGAAATAATTTCATACGAACATAGTCTTTGGTTTTAATAGGTTTTATCAGCAGTTGAATCGACTGGACAAGGAGGAAGTTATTGGTAAATGTGAAGTTATGTGCCCCAATCTGAAGGTGCACATCTTAACTCTTACCTTGTTTGAAAACCAGACAGGAGAAAAAGAAAATTACCTCCTGTACACCTCATGTGATATCCCATATGCTACAAAGCTCAGGTGGCTGTTGCAGTTTTGAACAACAAGAGATCCTCTTATAGTAGATAAGCTGCACGTAGCCAATACATTCAACTGACAGTCTATTGGCAGTGGTGGGATTTGAACCCACGCCTCCTTAGAGACTGGAGCCTTAATCCAGCGCCTTTGACCACTCGGCCACACTACCGTTGGGAACTAGATTTTACCCAAACAAACCGGAGGGGGTTAGATGTAAATGACACTTTGGCGACAATTGGACAATCTTAACGAAGACACACATGGAAGATTATTAGAAACTTCAAACACATATCCTGTGGGAGTATAGAGCTTTACTCGAGATCAAAGACCACAAAAATGTCAGCCAAGTTCAGGGCTTCAGCTCTTGGGTCAATTCTGTCACATTTTCAACTTCAAAAGCAAGTCACTTTCAGCAGGAGATGAGTTAATGTTTAGAAGGCAAGGACAAGGGGAACATAACAGATAACATGGGAGTTGATAAAGGATTCCTTTAGCAGAGGATGGTTTCGATCCATCGACCTCTGGGTTATGGGCCCAGCACGCTTCCGCTGCGCCACTCTGCTCTTGTTTATTGAAATAATTTCATACGGACATAGTCTTTGGTTTTAATAGGTTTTATCAGCAGTTGAATCGACTGGACAAGGAGGAAGTTATTGGTAAATGTGGAGTTATGTGCCCCAATCTGAAGGTGCACATCTTAACTCTTACCTTGTTTGAAAACCAGACAGGAGAAAAAGAAAATTACCTCCTGTACACCTCATGTGATATCCCATATGCTACAAAGCTCAGGTGGCTGTTGCAGTTTTGAACAACAAGAGATCCTCTTATAGTAGATAAGCTGCACGTAGCCAATACATTCAACTGACAGTCTATTGGCAGTGGTGGGATTTGAACCAACGCCTCCTGACAGACTGGAGCCTTAATCCAGCGCCTTTGACCACTCGGCCACACTACCGTTGGGAACTAGATTTTACCAAAACAAACCGGAGGGGGTTAGATGTAAATGACACTTTGGCGACAATTGGACAATCTTAACGAAGACACACATGGAAGAACATTAGAAACTTCAAACACATATCCTGTGGGAGTATAGAGCTTTACTCGAGATCAAAGACCACAAAAATATCAGCCAAGTTCAGGGCTTCAGCTCTTGGGTCAATTCTGTCACATTTTCAACTTCAAAAGCAAGTCACTTTCAGCAGGAGATGAGTTAATGTTTAGAAGGCAAGGACAAGGGGAACATAACAGATAACATGGGAGTTGATAAAGGATTCCTTTAGCAGAGGATGGTTTCGATCCATCGACCTCTGGGTTATGGGCCCAGCACGCTTCCGCTGCGCCACTCTGCTGTTTTACAATGAAACAGTTTCATATGAACACAGTCCATTGTTTCAATGGGTTGGCTTAGCAGTTAAATCAAGTGGACTCAGCGAAAAATACAGGCAAATGTGACTCAATGGGAAGGCGCCCTGTGTTACCTTGTTTGAAAACCAGACTGAAGGAATAGAAAATCACCTCCTGTATGGACATTGCACATGCTACGAAGCTCAGCTGGCTCTTGCAGTTTTCAACAACAACAGATCTTACAGTAGAAAGTACTACAAGTAGCCAACACATACAAGCAAATAGCAGTTGATTGGCAGTGGTGGGATTTGAACCCACGCCTCCTGAGAGACTGGAGCCTAAATCCAGCGCCTTAGACCACTCGGCCACACTACCATTAAATCTGATTTTACCCAAACAATTCTGAGTCGTCTGAATGAAAAGTCCACTTTGACGACAATTGGACAATCAAATCGAAGAAACACATGGAAGAACATTCGAAACTTCAAACACATACCCTCTGGGAGTATAGAGCTTGACTCAAGATCAAAAGACCACTAAACTATCAGCCAAGTTCAGGGCTTTAGCTCTTGGGTCAATTCTGTCATATTATCAACTTCAAAAGCCAAAGCAAGTCACTTTCAGCAGTAGGTGAGTTCATGTTCAGAAGGAAAGGGAGACATAGCAGTGTAAAAAGGATTACTTTAGCAGAGGATGGTTTCGATCCATCGACCTCTGGGTTATGGGCCCAGCACGCTTCCGCTGCGCCACTCTGCTCTTGTTTATTGAAATAATTTCATACGAACATAGTCTTTGGTTTTAATAGGTTTAATCAGCAGTTGAATCGACTGGACAAGGAGGAAGTTATTGGTAAATGTGAAGTTATGTGCCCCAATCTGAAGGTGCACATCTTAACTCTTACCTTGTTTGAAAACCAGACAGGAGAAAAAGAAAATTACCTCCTGTACACCTCATGTGATATCCCATATGCTACAAAGCTCAGGTGGCTGTTGCAGTTTTGAACAACAAGAGATCCTCTTATAGTAGATAAGCTGCACGTAGCCAATACATTCAACTGACAGTCTATTGGCAGTGGTGGGATTTGAACCCACGCCTCCTGAGAGACTGGAGCCTTAATCCAGCGCCTTTGACCACTCGGCCACACTACCGTTGGGAACTAGATTTTACCCAAACAAACCGGAGGGGGTTAGATGTAAATGACACTTTGGCGACAATTGGACAATCTTAACGAAGACACAGATGGAAGAACATTAGAAACTTCAAACACATATCCTGTGGGAGTATAGAGCTTTACTCGAGATCAAAGCCCACAAAAATATCAGCCAAGTTCAGGGCTTCAGCTCTTGGGTCAATTCTGTCACATTTTCAACTTCAAAAGCAAGTCACTTTCAGCAGGAGATGAGTTAATGTTTAGAAGGCAAGGACAAGAGGAACATAACAGATAACATGGGAGTTGATAAAGGATTCCTTTAGCAGAGGATGGTTTCGATCCATCGACCTCTGGGTTATGGGCCCAGCACGCTTCCGCTGCGCCACTCTGCTGTTTTACAATGAAACAGTTTCATATGAACACAGTCCATTGTTTCAATGGGTTGGCTTAGCAGTTAAATCAAGTGGACTCAGCGAAAAATACAGGCAAATGTGACTCAATGGGAAGGCGCCCTGTGTTACCTTGTTTGAAAACCAGACTGAAGGAATAGAAAATCACCTCCTGTATGGACATTGCACATGCTACGAAGCTCAGCTGGCTCTTGCAGTTTTCAACAACAACAGATCTTACAGTAGAAAGTACTACAAGTAGCCAACACATACAAGCAAATAGCAGTTGATTGGCAGTGGTGGGATTTGAACCCACGCCTCCTGAGAGACTGGAGCCTAAATCCAGCGCCTTAGACCACTCGGCCACACTACCATTAAATCTGATTTTACCCAAACAATTCTGAGTCGTCTGAATGAAAAGTCCACTTTGACGACAATTGGACAATCAAATCGAAGAAACACATGGAAGAACATTCGAAACTTCAAACACATACCCTCTGGGAGTATAGAGCTTGACTCAAGATCAAAAGACCACTAAACTATCAGCCAAGTTCAGGGCTTTAGCTCTTGGGTCAATTCTGTCATATTATCAACTTCAAAAGCCAAAGCAAGTCACTTTCAGCAGTAGGTGAGTTCATGTTCAGAAGGAAAGGGAGACATAGCAGTGTAAAAAGGATTACTTTAGCAGAGGATGGTTTCGATCCATCGACCTCTGGGTTATGGGCCCAGCACGCTTCCGCTGCGCCACTCTGCTCTTGTTTATTGAAATAATTTCATATGAACATAGTCTTTGGTTTTAATAGGTTTAATCAGCAGTTGAATCGACTGGACAAGGAGGAAGTTATTGGTAAATGTGAAGTTATGTGCCCCAATCTGAAGGTGCACATCTTAACTCTTACCTTGTTTGAAAACCAGACAGGAGAAAAAGAAAATTACCTCCTGTACACCTCATGTGATATCCCATATGCTACAAAGCTCAGGTGGCTGTTGCAGTTTTGAACAACAAGAGATCCTCTTATAGTAGATAAGCTGCACGTAGCCAATACATTCAACTGACAGTCTATTGGCAGTGGTGGGATTTGAACCCACGCCTCCTGAGAGACTGGAGCCTTAATCCAGCGCCTTTGACCACTCGGCCACACTACCGTTGGGAACTAGATTTTACCCAAACAAACCGGAGGGGGTTAGATGTAAATGACACTTTGGCGACAATTGGACAATCTTAACGAAGACACACATGGAAGATTATTAGAAACTTCAAACACATATCCTGTGGGAGTATAGAGCTTTACTCGAGATCAAAGACCACAAAAATGTCAGCCAAGTTCAGGGCTTCAGCTCTTGGGTCAATTCTGTCACATTTTCAACTTCAAAAGCAAGTCACTTTCAGCAGGAGATGAGTTAATGTTTAGAAGGCAAGGACAAGGGGAACATAACAGATAACATGGGAGTTGATAAAGGATTCCTTTAGCAGAGGATGGTTTCGATCCATCGACCTCTGGGTTATGGGCCCAGCACGCTTCCGCTGCGCCACTCTGCTGTTTTACAATGAAACAGTTTCATATGAACACAGTCCATTGTTTCAATGGGTTGGCTTAGCAGTTAAATCAAGTGGACTCAGCGAAAAATACAGGCAAATGTGACTCAATGGGAAGGCGCCCTGTGTTACCTTGTTTGAAAACCAGACTGAAGGAATAGAAAATCACCTCCTGTATGGACATTGCACATGCTACGAAGCTCAGCTGGCTCTTGCAGTTTTCAACAACAACAGATCTTACAGTAGAAAGTACTACAAGTAGCCAACACATACAAGCAAATAGCAGTTGATTGGCAGTGGTGGGATTTGAACCCACGCCTCCTGAGAGACTGGAGCCTAAATCCAGCGCCTTAGACCACTCGGCCACACTACCATTAAATCTGATTTTACCCAAACAATTCTGAGTCGTCTGAATGAAAAGTCCACTTTGACGACAATTGGACAATCAAATCGAAGAAACACATGGAAGAACATTCGAAACTTCAAACACATACCCTCTGGGAGTATAGAGCTTGACTCAAGATCAAAAGACCACTAAACTATCAGCCAAGTTCAGGGCTTTAGCTCTTGGGTCAATTCTGTCATATTATCAACTTCAAAAGCCAAAGCAAGTCACTTTCAGCAGTAGGTGAGTTCATGTTCAGAAGGAAAGGGAGACATAGCAGTGTAAAAAGGATTACTTTAGCAGAGGATGGTTTCGATCCATCGACCTCTGGGTTATGGGCCCAGCACGCTTCCGCTGCGCCACTCTGCTCTTGTTTATTGAAATAATTTCATATGAACATAGTCTTTGGTTTTAATAGGTTTTATCAGCAGTTGAATCGACTGGACAAGGAGGAAGTTATTGGTAAATGTGAAGTTATGTGCCCCAATCTGAAGGTGCACATCTTAACTCTTACCTTGTTTGAAAACCAGACAGGAGAAAAAGAAAATTACCTCCTGTACACCTCATGTGATATCCCATATGCTACAAAGCTCAGGTGGCTGTTGCAGTTTTGAACAACAAGAGATCCTCTTATAGTAGATAAGCTGCACGTAGCCAATACATTCAACTGACAGTCTATTGGCAGTGGTGGGATTTGAACCCACGCCTCCTGACAGACTGGAGCCTTAATCCAGCGCCTTTGACCACTCGGCCACACTACCGTTGGGAAACAGATTTTACCCAAACAAACCGGAGGGGGTTAGATGTAAATGACACTTTGGCGACAATTGGACAATCTTAACGAAGACACAGATGGAAGAACATTAGAAACTTCAAACACATATCCTGTGGGAGTATAGAGCTTTACTCGAGATCAAAGCCCACAAAAATATCAGCCAAGTTCAGGGCTTCAGCTCTTGGGTCAATTCTGTCACATTTTCAACTTCAAAAGCAAGTCACTTTCAGCAGGAGATGAGTTAATGTTTAGAAGGCAAGGACAAGGGGAACATAACAGATAACATGGGAGTTGATAAAGGATTCCTTTAGCAGAGGATGGTTTCGATCCATCGACCTCTGGGTTATGGGCCCAGCACGCTTCCGCTGCGCCACTCTGCTCTTGTTTATTGAAATAATTTCATACGGACATAGTCTTTGGTTTTAATAGGTTTTATCAGCAGTTGAATCGACTGGACAAGGAGGAAGTTATTGGTAAATGTGAAGTTATGTGCCCCAATCTGAAGGTGCACATCTTAACTCTTACCTCGTTTGAAAACCAGACAGGAGAAAAAGAAAATTACCTCCTGTACACCCCATATGCTACAAAGCTCAGCCGGCTGTTGCAGTTTTCTACAACTAGTAGATAAGCTGCACGTAGCCAATACATTCAACTGACAGTCTATTGGCAGTGGTGGGATTTGAACCCACGCCTCCTGAGAGACTGGAGCCTTAATCCAGCGCCTTTGACCACTCGGCCACACTACCGTTGGGAACTAGATTTTACCCAAACAAACCGGAGGGGGTTAGATGTAAATGACACTTTGGCGACAATTGGACAATCTTAACGAAGACACAGATGGAAGAACATTAGAAACTTCAAACACATATCCTGTGGGAGTATAGAGCTTTACTCGAGATCAAAGCCCACAAAAATATCAGCCAAGTTCAGGGCTTCAGCTCTTGGGTCAATTCTGTCACATTTTCAACTTCAAAAGCAAGTCACTTTCAGCAGGAGATGAGTTAATGTTTAGAAGGCAAGGACAAGAGGAACATAACAGATAACATGGGAGTTGATAAAGGATTCCTTTAGCAGAGGATGGTTTCGATCCATCGACCTCTGGGTTATGGGCCCAGCACGCTTCCGCTGCGCCACTCTGCTGTTTTACAATGAAACAGTTTCATATGAACACAGTCCATTGTTTCAATGGGTTGGCTTAGCAGTTAAATCAAGTGGACTCAGCGAAAAATACAGGCAAATGTGACTCAATGGGAAGGCGCCCTGTGTTACCTTGTTTGAAAACCAGACTGAAGGAATAGAAAATCACCTCCTGTATGGACATTGCACATGCTACGAAGCTCAGCTGGCTCTTGCAGTTTTCAACAACAACAGATCTTACAGTAGAAAGTACTACAAGTAGCCAACACATACAAGCAAATAGCAGTTGATTGGCAGTGGTGGGATTTGAACCCACGCCTCCTGAGAGACTGGAGCCTAAATCCAGCGCCTTAGACCACTCGGCCACACTACCATTAAATCTGATTTTACCCAAACAATTCTGAGTCGTCTGAATGAAAAGTCCACTTTGACGACAATTGGACAATCAAATCGAAGAAACACATGGAAGAACATTCGAAACTTCAAACACATACCCTCTGGGAGTATAGAGCTTGACTCAAGATCAAAAGACCACTAAACTATCAGCCAAGTTCATGGCTTTAGCTCTTGGGTCAATTCTGTCATATTATCAACTTCAAAAGCCAAAGCAAGTCACTTTCAGCAGTAGGTGAGTTCATGTTCAGAAGGAAAGGGAGACATAGCAGTGTAAAAAGGATTACTTTAGCAGAGGATGGTTTCGATCCATCGACCTCTGGGTTATGGGCCCAGCACGCTTCCGCTGCGCCACTCTGCTCTTGTTTATTGAAATAATTTCATACGAACATAGTCTTTGGTTTTAATAGGTTTTATCAGCAGTTGAATCGACTGGACAAGGAGGAAGTTATTGGTAAATGTGAAGTTATGTGCCCCAATCTGAAGGTGCACATCTTAACTCTTACCTTGTTTGAAAACCAGACAGGAGAAAAAGAAAATTACCTCCTGTACACCTCATGTGATATCCCATATGCTACAAAGCTCAGGTGGCTGTTGCAGTTTTGAACAACAAGAGATCCTCTTATAGTAGATTAGCTGCACGTAGCCAATACATTCAACTGACAGTCTATTGGCAGTGGTGGGATTTGAACCCACGCCTCCTGAGAGACTGGAGCCTTAATCCAGCGCCTTTGACCACTCGGCCACACTACCGTTGGGAACTAGATTTTACCCAAACAAACCGGAGGGGGTTAGATGTAAATGACACTTTGGCGACAATTGGACAATCTTAACGAAGACACACATGGAAGATTATTAGAAACTTCAAACACATATCCTGTGGGAGTATAGAGCTTTACTCGAGATCAAAGACCACAAAAATGTCAGCCAAGTTCAGGGCTTCAGCTCTTGGGTCAATTCTGTCACATTTTCAACTTCAAAAGCAAGTCACTTTCAGCAGGAGATGAGTTAATGTTTAAAAGGCAAGGACAAGGGGAACATAACAGATAACATGGGAGTTGATAAAGGATTCCTTTAGCAGAGGATGGTTTCGATCCAGCGACCTCTGGGTTATGGGCCCAGCACGCTTCCGCTGCGCCACTCTGCTCTTGTTTATTGAAATAATTTCATACGGACATAGTCTTTGGTTTTAATAGGTTTTATCAGCAGTTGAATCGACTGGACAAGGAGGAAGTTATTGGTAAATGTGAAGTTATGTGCCCCAATCTGAAGGTGCACATCTTAACTCTTACCTCGTTTGAAAACCAGACAGGAGAAAAAGAAAATTACCTCCTGTACACCCCATATGCTACAAAGCTCAGCTGGCTGTTGCAGTTTTCTACAACTAGTAGATAAGCTGCACGTAGCCAATACATTCAACTGACAGTCTATTGGCAGTGGTGGGATTTGAACCCACGCCTCCTGAGAGACTGGAGCCTTAATCCAGCGCCTTTGACCACTCGGCCACACTACCGTTGGGAACTAGATTTTACCCAAACAAACCGGAGGGGGTTAGATGTAAATGACACTTTGGCGACAATTGGACAATCTTAACGAAGACACAGATGGAAGAACATTAGAAACTTCAAACACATATCCTGTGGGAGTATAGAGCTTTACTCGAGATCAAAGCCCACAAAAATATCAGCCAAGTTCAGGGCTTCAGCTCTTGGGTCAATTCTGTCACATTTTCAACTTCAAAAGCAAGTCACTTTCAGCAGGAGATGAGTTAATGTTTAGAAGGCAAGGACAAGAGGAACATAACAGATAACATGGGAGTTGATAAAGGATTCCTTTAGCAGAGGATGGTTTCGATCCATCGACCTCTGGGTTATGGGCCCAGCACGCTTCCGCTGCGCCACTCTGCTTTTTTACAATGAAACAGTTTCATATGAACACAGTCCATTGTTTCAATGGGTTGGCTTAGCAGTTAAATCAAGTGGACTCAGCGAAAAATACAGGCAAATGTGACTCAATGGGAAGGCGCCCTGTGTTACCTTGTTTGAAAACCAGACTGAAGGAATAGAAAATCACCTCCTGTATGGACATTGCACATGCTACGAAGCTCAGCTGGCTCTTGCAGTTTTCAACAACAACAGATCTTACAGTAGAAAGTACTACAAGTAGCCAACACATACAAGCAAATAGCAGTTGATTGGCAGTGGTGGGATTTGAACCCACGCCTCCTGAGAGACTGGAGCCTAAATCCAGCGCCTTAGACCACTCGGCCACACTACCATTAAATCTGATTTTACCCAAACAATTCTGAGTCGTCTGAATGAAAAGTCCACTTTGACGACAATTGGACAATCAAATCGAAGAAACACATGGAAGAACATTCGAAACTTCAAACACATACCCTCTGGGAGTATAGAGCTTGACTCAAGATCAAAAGACCACTAAACTATCAGCCAAGTTCAGGGCTTTAGCTCTTGGGTCAATTCTGTCATATTATCAACTTCAAAAGCCAAAGCAAGTCACTTTCAGCAGTAGGTGAGTTCATGTTCAGAAGGAAAGGGAGACATAGCAGTGTAAAAAGGATTACTTTAGCAGAGGATGGTTTCGATCCATCGACCTCTGGGTTATGGGCCCAGCACGCTTCCGCTGCGCCACTCTGCTCTTGTTTATTGAAATAATTTCATACGAACATAGTCTTTGGTTTTAATAGGTTTTATCAGCAGTTGAATCGACTGGACAAGGAGGAAGTTATTGGTAAATGTGAAGTTATGTGCCCCAATCTGAAGGTGCACATCTTAACTCTTACCTTGTTTGAAAACCAGACAGGAGAAAAAGAAAATTACCTCCTGTACACCTCATGTGATATCCCATATGCTACAAAGCTCAGGTGGCTGTTGCAGTTTTGAACAACAAGAGATCCTCTTATAGTAGATAAGCTGCACGTAGCCAATACATTCAACTGACAGTCTATTGGCAGTGGTGGGATTTGAACCCACGCCTCCTTAGAGACTGGAGCCTTAATCCAGCGCCTTTGACCACTCGGCCACACTACCGTTGGGAACTAGATTTTACCCAAACAAACCGGAGGGGGTTAGATGTAAATGACACTTTGGCGACAATTGGACAATCTTAACGAAGACACACATGGAAGATTATTAGAAACTTCAAACACATATCCTGTGGGAGTATAGAGCTTTACTCGAGATCAAAGACCACAAAAATGTCAGCCAAGTTCAGGGCTTCAGCTCTTGGGTCAATTCTGTCACATTTTCAACTTCAAAAGCAAGTCACTTTCAGCAGGAGATGAGTTAATGTTTAGAAGGCAAGGACAAGGGGAACATAACAGATAACATGGGAGTTGATAAAGGATTCCTTTAGCAGAGGATGGTTTCGATCCATCGACCTCTGGGTTATGGGCCCAGCACGCTTCCGCTGCGCCACTCTGCTCTTGTTTATTGAAATAATTTCATACGGACATAGTCTTTGGTTTTAATAGGTTTTATCAGCAGTTGAATCGACTGGACAAGGAGGAAGTTATTGGTAAATGTGGAGTTATGTGCCCCAATCTGAAGGTGCACATCTTAACTCTTACCTTGTTTGAAAACCAGACAGGAGAAAAAGAAAATTACCTCCTGTACACCTCATGTGATATCCCATATGCTACAAAGCTCAGGTGGCTGTTGCAGTTTTGAACAACAAGAGATCCTCTTATAGTAGATAAGCTGCACGTAGCCAATACATTCAACTGACAGTCTATTGGCAGTGGTGGGATTTGAACCAACGCCTCCTGACAGACTGGAGCCTTAATCCAGCGCCTTTGACCACTCGGCCACACTACCGTTGGGAACTAGATTTTACCAAAACAAACCGGAGGGGGTTAGATGTAAATGACACTTTGGCGACAATTGGACAATCTTAACGAAGACACACATGGAAGAACATTAGAAACTTCAAACACATATCCTGTGGGAGTATAGAGCTTTACTCGAGATCAAAGACCACAAAAATATCAGCCAAGTTCAGGGCTTCAGCTCTTGGGTCAATTCTGTCACATTTTCAACTTCAAAAGCAAGTCACTTTCAGCAGGAGATGAGTTAATGTTTAGAAGGCAAGGACAAGGGGAACATAACAGATAACATGGGAGTTGATAAAGGATTCCTTTAGCAGAGGATGGTTTCGATCCATCGACCTCTGGGTTATGGGCCCAGCACGCTTCCGCTGCGCCACTCTGCTGTTTTACAATGAAACAGTTTCATATGAACACAGTCCATTGTTTCAATGGGTTGGCTTAGCAGTTAAATCAAGTGGACTCAGCGAAAAATACAGGCAAATGTGACTCAATGGGAAGGCGCCCTGTGTTACCTTGTTTGAAAACCAGACTGAAGGAATAGAAAATCACCTCCTGTATGGACATTGCACATGCTACGAAGCTCAGCTGGCTCTTGCAGTTTTCAACAACAACAGATCTTACAGTAGAAAGTACTACAAGTAGCCAACACATACAAGCAAATAGCAGTTGATTGGCAGTGGTGGGATTTGAACCCACGCCTCCTGAGAGACTGGAGCCTAAATCCAGCGCCTTAGACCACTCGGCCACACTACCATTAAATCTGATTTTACCCAAACAATTCTGAGTCGTCTGAATGAAAAGTCCACTTTGACGACAATTGGACAATCAAATCGAAGAAACACATGGAAGAACATTCGAAACTTCAAACACATACCCTCTGGGAGTATAGAGCTTGACTCAAGATCAAAAGACCACTAAACTATCAGCCAAGTTCAGGGCTTTAGCTCTTGGGTCAATTCTGTCATATTATCAACTTCAAAAGCCAAAGCAAGTCACTTTCAGCAGTAGGTGAGTTCATGTTCAGAAGGAAAGGGAGACATAGCAGTGTAAAAAGGATTACTTTAGCAGAGGATGGTTTCGATCCATCGACCTCTGGGTTATGGGCCCAGCACGCTTCCGCTGCGCCACTCTGCTCTTGTTTATTGAAATAATTTCATACGAACATAGTCTTTGGTTTTAATAGGTTTAATCAGCAGTTGAATCGACTGGACAAGGAGGAAGTTATTGGTAAATGTGAAGTTATGTGCCCCAATCTGAAGGTGCACATCTTAACTCTTACCTTGTTTGAAAACCAGACAGGAGAAAAAGAAAATTACCTCCTGTACACCTCATGTGATATCCCATATGCTACAAAGCTCAGGTGGCTGTTGCAGTTTTGAACAACAAGAGATCCTCTTATAGTAGATAAGCTGCACGTAGCCAATACATTCAACTGACAGTCTATTGGCAGTGGTGGGATTTGAACCCACGCCTCCTGAGAGACTGGAGCCTTAATCCAGCGCCTTTGACCACTCGGCCACACTACCGTTGGGAACTAGATTTTACCCAAACAAACCGGAGGGGGTTAGATGTAAATGACACTTTGGCGACAATTGGACAATCTTAACGAAGACACAGATGGAAGAACATTAGAAACTTCAAACACATATCCTGTGGGAGTATAGAGCTTTACTCGAGATCAAAGCCCACAAAAATATCAGCCAAGTTCAGGGCTTCAGCTCTTGGGTCAATTCTGTCACATTTTCAACTTCAAAAGCAAGTCACTTTCAGCAGGAGATGAGTTAATGTTTAGAAGGCAAGGACAAGAGGAACATAACAGATAACATGGGAGTTGATAAAGGATTCCTTTAGCAGAGGATGGTTTCGATCCATCGACCTCTGGGTTATGGGCCCAGCACGCTTCCGCTGCGCCACTCTGCTGTTTTACAATGAAACAGTTTCATATGAACACAGTCCATTGTTTCAATGGGTTGGCTTAGCAGTTAAATCAAGTGGACTCAGCGAAAAATACAGGCAAATGTGACTCAATGGGAAGGCGCCCTGTGTTACCTTGTTTGAAAACCAGACTGAAGGAATAGAAAATCACCTCCTGTATGGACATTGCACATGCTACGAAGCTCAGCTGGCTCTTGCAGTTTTCAACAACAACAGATCTTACAGTAGAAAGTACTACAAGTAGCCAACACATACAAGCAAATAGCAGTTGATTGGCAGTGGTGGGATTTGAACCCACGCCTCCTGAGAGACTGGAGCCTAAATCCAGCGCCTTAGACCACTCGGCCACACTACCATTAAATCTGATTTTACCCAAACAATTCTGAGTCGTCTGAATGAAAAGTCCACTTTGACGACAATTGGACAATCAAATCGAAGAAACACATGGAAGAACATTCGAAACTTCAAACACATACCCTCTGGGAGTATAGAGCTTGACTCAAGATCAAAAGACCACTAAACTATCAGCCAAGTTCAGGGCTTTAGCTCTTGGGTCAATTCTGTCATATTATCAACTTCAAAAGCCAAAGCAAGTCACTTTCAGCAGTAGGTGAGTTCATGTTCAGAAGGAAAGGGAGACATAGCAGTGTAAAAAGGATTACTTTAGCAGAGGATGGTTTCGATCCATCGACCTCTGGGTTATGGGCCCAGCACGCTTCCGCTGCGCCACTCTGCTCTTGTTTATTGAAATAATTTCATATGAACATAGTCTTTGGTTTTAATAGGTTTAATCAGCAGTTGAATCGACTGGACAAGGAGGAAGTTATTGGTAAATGTGAAGTTATGTGCCCCAATCTGAAGGTGCACATCTTAACTCTTACCTTGTTTGAAAACCAGACAGGAGAAAAAGAAAATTACCTCCTGTACACCTCATGTGATATCCCATATGCTACAAAGCTCAGGTGGCTGTTGCAGTTTTGAACAACAAGAGATCCTCTTATAGTAGATAAGCTGCACGTAGCCAATACATTCAACTGACAGTCTATTGGCAGTGGTGGGATTTGAACCCACGCCTCCTGAGAGACTGGAGCCTTAATCCAGCGCCTTTGACCACTCGGCCACACTACCGTTGGGAACTAGATTTTACCCAAACAAACCGGAGGGGGTTAGATGTAAATGACACTTTGGCGACAATTGGACAATCTTAACGAAGACACACATGGAAGATTATTAGAAACTTCAAACACATATCCTGTGGGAGTATAGAGCTTTACTCGAGATCAAAGACCACAAAAATGTCAGCCAAGTTCAGGGCTTCAGCTCTTGGGTCAATTCTGTCACATTTTCAACTTCAAAAGCAAGTCACTTTCAGCAGGAGATGAGTTAATGTTTAGAAGGCAAGGACAAGGGGAACATAACAGATAACATGGGAGTTGATAAAGGATTCCTTTAGCAGAGGATGGTTTCGATCCATCGACCTCTGGGTTATGGGCCCAGCACGCTTCCGCTGCGCCACTCTGCTGTTTTACAATGAAACAGTTTCATATGAACACAGTCCATTGTTTCAATGGGTTGGCTTAGCAGTTAAATCAAGTGGACTCAGCGAAAAATACAGGCAAATGTGACTCAATGGGAAGGCGCCCTGTGTTACCTTGTTTGAAAACCAGACTGAAGGAATAGAAAATCACCTCCTGTATGGACATTGCACATGCTACGAAGCTCAGCTGGCTCTTGCAGTTTTCAACAACAACAGATCTTACAGTAGAAAGTACTACAAGTAGCCAACACATACAAGCAAATAGCAGTTGATTGGCAGTGGTGGGATTTGAACCCACGCCTCCTGAGAGACTGGAGCCTAAATCCAGCGCCTTAGACCACTCGGCCACACTACCATTAAATCTGATTTTACCCAAACAATTCTGAGTCGTCTGAATGAAAAGTCCACTTTGACGACAATTGGACAATCAAATCGAAGAAACACATGGAAGAACATTCGAAACTTCAAACACATACCCTCTGGGAGTATAGAGCTTGACTCAAGATCAAAAGACCACTAAACTATCAGCCAAGTTCAGGGCTTTAGCTCTTGGGTCAATTCTGTCATATTATCAACTTCAAAAGCCAAAGCAAGTCACTTTCAGCAGTAGGTGAGTTCATGTTCAGAAGGAAAGGGAGACATAGCAGTGTAAAAAGGATTACTTTAGCAGAGGATGGTTTCGATCCATCGACCTCTGGGTTATGGGCCCAGCACGCTTCCGCTGCGCCACTCTGCTCTTGTTTATTGAAATAATTTCATATGAACATAGTCTTTGGTTTTAATAGGTTTTATCAGCAGTTGAATCGACTGGACAAGGAGGAAGTTATTGGTAAATGTGAAGTTATGTGCCCCAATCTGAAGGTGCACATCTTAACTCTTACCTTGTTTGAAAACCAGACAGGAGAAAAAGAAAATTACCTCCTGTACACCTCATGTGATATCCCATATGCTACAAAGCTCAGGTGGCTGTTGCAGTTTTGAACAACAAGAGATCCTCTTATAGTAGATAAGCTGCACGTAGCCAATACATTCAACTGACAGTCTATTGGCAGTGGTGGGATTTGAACCCACGCCTCCTGACAGACTGGAGCCTTAATCCAGCGCCTTTGACCACTCGGCCACACTACCGTTGGGAAACAGATTTTACCCAAACAAACCGGAGGGGGTTAGATGTAAATGACACTTTGGCGACAATTGGACAATCTTAACGAAGACACAGATGGAAGAACATTAGAAACTTCAAACACATATCCTGTGGGAGTATAGAGCTTTACTCGAGATCAAAGCCCACAAAAATATCAGCCAAGTTCAGGGCTTCAGCTCTTGGGTCAATTCTGTCACATTTTCAACTTCAAAAGCAAGTCACTTTCAGCAGGAGATGAGTTAATGTTTAGAAGGCAAGGACAAGGGGAACATAACAGATAACATGGGAGTTGATAAAGGATTCCTTTAGCAGAGGATGGTTTCGATCCATCGACCTCTGGGTTATGGGCCCAGCACGCTTCCGCTGCGCCACTCTGCTCTTGTTTATTGAAATAATTTCATACGGACATAGTCTTTGGTTTTAATAGGTTTTATCAGCAGTTGAATCGACTGGACAAGGAGGAAGTTATTGGTAAATGTGAAGTTATGTGCCCCAATCTGAAGGTGCACATCTTAACTCTTACCTCGTTTGAAAACCAGACAGGAGAAAAAGAAAATTACCTCCTGTACACCCCATATGCTACAAAGCTCAGCCGGCTGTTGCAGTTTTCTACAACTAGTAGATAAGCTGCACGTAGCCAATACATTCAACTGACAGTCTATTGGCAGTGGTGGGATTTGAACCCACGCCTCCTGAGAGACTGGAGCCTTAATCCAGCGCCTTTGACCACTCGGCCACACTACCGTTGGGAACTAGATTTTACCCAAACAAACCGGAGGGGGTTAGATGTAAATGACACTTTGGCGACAATTGGACAATCTTAACGAAGACACAGATGGAAGAACATTAGAAACTTCAAACACATATCCTGTGGGAGTATAGAGCTTTACTCGAGATCAAAGCCCACAAAAATATCAGCCAAGTTCAGGGCTTCAGCTCTTGGGTCAATTCTGTCACATTTTCAACTTCAAAAGCAAGTCACTTTCAGCAGGAGATGAGTTAATGTTTAGAAGGCAAGGACAAGAGGAACATAACAGATAACATGGGAGTTGATAAAGGATTCCTTTAGCAGAGGATGGTTTCGATCCATCGACCTCTGGGTTATGGGCCCAGCACGCTTCCGCTGCGCCACTCTGCTGTTTTACAATGAAACAGTTTCATATGAACACAGTCCATTGTTTCAATGGGTTGGCTTAGCAGTTAAATCAAGTGGACTCAGCGAAAAATACAGGCAAATGTGACTCAATGGGAAGGCGCCCTGTGTTACCTTGTTTGAAAACCAGACTGAAGGAATAGAAAATCACCTCCTGTATGGACATTGCACATGCTACGAAGCTCAGCTGGCTCTTGCAGTTTTCAACAACAACAGATCTTACAGTAGAAAGTACTACAAGTAGCCAACACATACAAGCAAATAGCAGTTGATTGGCAGTGGTGGGATTTGAACCCACGCCTCCTGAGAGACTGGAGCCTAAATCCAGCGCCTTAGACCACTCGGCCACACTACCATTAAATCTGATTTTACCCAAACAATTCTGAGTCGTCTGAATGAAAAGTCCACTTTGACGACAATTGGACAATCAAATCGAAGAAACACATGGAAGAACATTCGAAACTTCAAACACATACCCTCTGGGAGTATAGAGCTTGACTCAAGATCAAAAGACCACTAAACTATCAGCCAAGTTCATGGCTTTAGCTCTTGGGTCAATTCTGTCATATTATCAACTTCAAAAGCCAAAGCAAGTCACTTTCAGCAGTAGGTGAGTTCATGTTCAGAAGGAAAGGGAGACATAGCAGTGTAAAAAGGATTACTTTAGCAGAGGATGGTTTCGATCCATCGACCTCTGGGTTATGGGCCCAGCACGCTTCCGCTGCGCCACTCTGCTCTTGTTTATTGAAATAATTTCATACGAACATAGTCTTTGGTTTTAATAGGTTTTATCAGCAGTTGAATCGACTGGACAAGGAGGAAGTTATTGGTAAATGTGAAGTTATGTGCCCCAATCTGAAGGTGCACATCTTAACTCTTACCTTGTTTGAAAACCAGACAGGAGAAAAAGAAAATTACCTCCTGTACACCTCATGTGATATCCCATATGCTACAAAGCTCAGGTGGCTGTTGCAGTTTTGAACAACAAGAGATCCTCTTATAGTAGATTAGCTGCACGTAGCCAATACATTCAACTGACAGTCTATTGGCAGTGGTGGGATTTGAACCCACGCCTCCTGAGAGACTGGAGCCTTAATCCAGCGCCTTTGACCACTCGGCCACACTACCGTTGGGAACTAGATTTTACCCAAACAAACCGGAGGGGGTTAGATGTAAATGACACTTTGGCGACAATTGGACAATCTTAACGAAGACACACATGGAAGATTATTAGAAACTTCAAACACATATCCTGTGGGAGTATAGAGCTTTACTCGAGATCAAAGACCACAAAAATGTCAGCCAAGTTCAGGGCTTCAGCTCTTGGGTCAATTCTGTCACATTTTCAACTTCAAAAGCAAGTCACTTTCAGCAGGAGATGAGTTAATGTTTAAAAGGCAAGGACAAGGGGAACATAACAGATAACATGGGAGTTGATAAAGGATTCCTTTAGCAGAGGATGGTTTCGATCCAGCGACCTCTGGGTTATGGGCCCAGCACGCTTCCGCTGCGCCACTCTGCTCTTGTTTATTGAAATAATTTCATACGGACATAGTCTTTGGTTTTAATAGGTTTTATCAGCAGTTGAATCGACTGGACAAGGAGCAAGTTATTGGTAAATGTGGAGTTATGTGCCCCAATCTGAAGGTGCACATCTTAACTCTTACCTTGTTTGAAAACCAGACAGGAGAAAAAGAAAATTACCTCCTGTACACCTCATGTGATATCCCATATGCTACAAAGCTCAGGTGGCTGTTGCAGTTTTGAACAACAAGCGATCCTCTTATAGTAGATAAGCTGCACGTAGCCAATACATTCAACTGACAGTCTATTGGCAGTGGTGGGATTTGAACCCACGCCTCCTTAGAGACTGGAGCCTTAATCCAGCGCCTTTGACCACTCGGCCACACTACCGTTGGGAACTAGATTTTACCCAAACAAACCGGAGGGGGTTAGATGTAAATGACACTTTGGCGACAATTGGACAATCTTAACGAAGACACACATGGAAGATTATTAGAAACTTCAAACACATATCCTGTGGGAGTATAGAGCTTTACTCGAGATCAAAGACCACAAAAATGTCAGCCAAGTTCAGGGCTTCAGCTCTTGGGTCAATTCTGTCACATTTTCAACTTCAAAAGCAAGTCACTTTCAGCAGGAGATGAGTTAATGTTTAGAAGGCAAGGACAAGGGGAACATAACAGATAACATGGGAGTTGATAAAGGATTCCTTTAGCAGAGGATGGTTTCGATCCATCGACCTCTGGGTTATGGGCCCAGCACGCTTCCGCTGCGCCACTCTGCTCTTGTTTATTGAAATAATTTCATACGGACATAGTCTTTGGTTTTAATAGGTTTTATCAGCAGTTGAATCGACTGGACAAGGAGGAAGTTATTGGTAAATGTGGAGTTATGTGCCCCAATCTGAAGGTGCACATCTTAACTCTTACCTTGTTTGAAAACCAGACAGGAGAAAAAGAAAATTACCTCCTGTACACCTCATGTGATATCCCATATGCTACAAAGCTCAGGTGGCTGTTGCAGTTTTGAACAACAAGAGATCCTCTTATAGTAGATAAGCTGCACGTAGCCAATACATTCAACTGACAGTCTATTGGCAGTGGTGGGATTTGAACCCACGCCTCCTGACAGACTGGAGCCTTAATCCAGCGCCTTTGACCACTCGGCCACACTACCGTTGGGAACTAGATTTTACCAAAACAAACCGGAGGGGGTTAGATGTAAATGACACTTTGGCGACAATTGGACAATCTTAACGAAGACACACATGGAAGAACATTAGAAACTTCAAACACATATCCTGTGGGAGTAGAGAGCTTTACTCGAGATCAAAGACCACAAAAATATCAGCCAAGTTCAGGGCTTCAGCTCTTGGGTCAATTCTGTCACATTTTCAACTTCAAAAGCAAGTCACTTTCAGCAGGAGATGAGTTAATGTTTAGAAGGCAAGGACAAGGGGAACATAACAGATAACATGGGAGTTGATAAAGGATTCCTTTAGCAGAGGATGGTTTCGATCCATCGACCTCTGGGTTATGGGCCCAGCACGCTTCCGCTGCGCCACTCTGCTGTTTTACAATGAAACAGTTTCATATGAACACAGTCCATTGTTTCAATGGGTTGGCTTAGCAGTTAAATCAAGTGGACTCAGCGAAAAATACAGGCAAATGTGACTCAATGGGAAGGCGCCCTGTGTTACCTTGTTTGAAAACCAGACTGAAGGAATAGAAAATCACCTCCTGTATGGACATTGCACATGCTACGAAGCTCAGCTGGCTCTTGCAGTTTTCAACAACAACAGATCTTACAGTAGAAAGTACTACAAGTAGCCAACACATACAAGCAAATAGCAGTTGATTGGCAGTGGTGGGATTTGAACCCACGCCTCCTGAGAGACTGGAGCCTAAATCCAGCGCCTTAGACCACTCGGCCACACTACCATTAAATCTGATTTTACCCAAACAATTCTGAGTCGTCTGAATGAAAAGTCCACTTTGACGACAATTGGACAATCAAATCGAAGAAACACATGGAAGAACATTCGAAACTTCAAACACATACCCTCTGGGAGTATAGAGCTTGACTCAAGATCAAAAGACCACTAAACTATCAGCCAAGTTCAGGGCTTTAGCTCTTGGGTCAATTCTGTCATATTATCAACTTCAAAAGCCAAAGCAAGTCACTTTCAGCAGTAGGTGAGTTCATGTTCAGAAGGAAAGGGAGACATAGCAGTGTAAAAAGGATTACTTTAGCAGAGGATGGTTTCGATCCATCGACCTCTGGGTTATGGGCCCAGCACGCTTCCGCTGCGCCACTCTGCTCTTGTTTATTGAAATAATTTCATATGAACATAGTCTTTGGTTTTAATAGGTTTTATCAGCAGTTGAATCGACTGGACAAGGAGGAAGTTATTGGTAAATGTGAAGTTATGTGCCCCAATCTGAAGGTGCACATCTTAACTCTTACCTTGTTTGAAAACCAGACAGGAGAAAAAGAAAATTACCTCCTGTACACCTCATGTGATATCCCATATGCTACAAAGCTCAGGTGGCTGTTGCAGTTTTGAACAACAAGAGATCCTCTTATAGTAGATAAGCTGCACGTAGCCAATACATTCAACTGACAGTCTATTGGCAGTGGTGGGATTTGAACCCACGCCTCCTGACAGACTGGAGCCTTAATCCAGCGCCTTTGACCACTCGGCCACACTACCGTTGGGAAACAGATTTTACCCAAACAAACCGGAGGGGGTTAGATGTAAATGACACTTTGGCGACAATTGGACAATCTTAACGAAGACACAGATGGAAGAACATTAGAAACTTCAAACACATATCCTGTGGGAGTATAGAGCTTTACTCGAGATCAAAGCCCACAAAAATATCAGCCAAGTTCAGGGCTTCAGCTCTTGGGTCAATTCTGTCACATTTTCAACTTCAAAAGCAAGTCACTTTCAGCAGGAGATGAGTTAATGTTTAGAAGGCAAGGACAAGGGGAACATAACAGATAACATGGGAGTTGATAAAGGATTCCTTTAGCAGAGGATGGTTTCGATCCATCGACCTCTGGGTTATGGGCCCAGCACGCTTCCGCTGCGCCACTCTGCTCTTGTTTATTGAAATAATTTCATACGGACATAGTCTTTGGTTTTAATAGGTTTTATCAGCAGTTGAATCGACTGGACAAGGAGGAAGTTATTGGTAAATGTGAAGTTATGTGCCCCAATCTGAAGGTGCACATCTTAACTCTTACCTCGTTTGAAAACCAGACAGGAGAAAAAGAAAATTACCTCCTGTACACCCCATATGCTACAAAGCTCAGCCGGCTGTTGCAGTTTTCTACAACTAGTAGATAAGCTGCACGTAGCCAATACATTCAACTGACAGTCTATTGGCAGTGGTGGGATTTGAACCCACGCCTCCTGAGAGACTGGAGCCTTAATCCAGCGCCTTTGACCACTCGGCCACACTACCGTTGGGAACTAGATTTTACCCAAACAAACCGGAGGGGGTTAGATGTAAATGACACTTTGGCGACAATTGGACAATCTTAACGAAGACACAGATGGAAGAACATTAGAAACTTCAAACACATATCCTGTGGGAGTATAGAGCTTTACTCGAGATCAAAGCCCACAAAAATATCAGCCAAGTTCAGGGCTTCAGCTCTTGGGTCAATTCTGTCACATTTTCAACTTCAAAAGCAAGTCACTTTCAGCAGGAGATGAGTTAATGTTTAGAAGGCAAGGACAAGAGGAACATAACAGATAACATGGGAGTTGATAAAGGATTCCTTTAGCAGAGGATGGTTTCGATCCATCGACCTCTGGGTTATGGGCCCAGCACGCTTCCGCTGCGCCACTCTGCTGTTTTACAATGAAACAGTTTCATATGAACACAGTCCATTGTTTCAATGGGTTGGCTTAGCAGTTAAATCAAGTGGACTCAGCGAAAAATACAGGCAAATGTGACTCAATGGGAAGGCGCCCTGTGTTACCTTGTTTGAAAACCAGACTGAAGGAATAGAAAATCACCTCCTGTATGGACATTGCACATGCTACGAAGCTCAGCTGGCTCTTGCAGTTTTCAACAACAACAGATCTTACAGTAGAAAGTACTACAAGTAGCCAACACATACAAGCAAATAGCAGTTGATTGGCAGTGGTGGGATTTGAACCCACGCCTCCTGAGAGACTGGAGCCTAAATCCAGCGCCTTAGACCACTCGGCCACACTACCATTAAATCTGATTTTACCCAAACAATTCTGAGTCGTCTGAATGAAAAGTCCACTTTGACGACAATTGGACAATCAAATCGAAGAAACACATGGAAGAACATTCGAAACTTCAAACACATACCCTCTGGGAGTATAGAGCTTGACTCAAGATCAAAAGACCACTAAACTATCAGCCAAGTTCATGGCTTTAGCTCTTGGGTCAATTCTGTCATATTATCAACTTCAAAAGCCAAAGCAAGTCACTTTCAGCAGTAGGTGAGTTCATGTTCAGAAGGAAAGGGAGACATAGCAGTGTAAAAAGGATTACTTTAGCAGAGGATGGTTTCGATCCATCGACCTCTGGGTTATGGGCCCAGCACGCTTCCGCTGCGCCACTCTGCTCTTGTTTATTGAAATAATTTCATATGAACATAGTCTTTGGTTTTAATAGGTTTTATCAGCAGTTGAATCGACTGGACAAGGAGGAAGTTATTGGTAAATGTGAAGTTATGTGCCCCAATCTGAAGGTGCACATCTTAACTCTTACCTTGTTTGAAAACCAGACAGGAGAAAAAGAAAATTACCTCCTGTACACCTCATGTGATATCCCATATGCTACAAAGCTCAGGTGGCTGTTGCAGTTTTGAACAACAAGAGATCCTCTTATAGTAGATAAGCTGCACGTAGCCAATACATTCAACTGACAGTCTATTGGCAGTGGTGGGATTTGAACCCACGCCTCCTGACAGACTGGAGCCTTAATCCAGCGCCTTTGACCACTCGGCCACACTACCGTTGGGAAACAGATTTTACCCAAACAAACCGGAGGGGGTTAGATGTAAATGACACTTTGGCGACAATTGGACAATCTTAACGAAGACACAGATGGAAGAACATTAGAAACTTCAAACACATATCCTGTGGGAGTATAGAGCTTTACTCGAGATCAAAGCCCACAAAAATATCAGCCAAGTTCAGGGCTTCAGCTCTTGGGTCAATTCTGTCACATTTTCAACTTCAAAAGCAAGTCACTTTCAGCAGGAGATGAGTTAATGTTTAGAAGGCAAGGACAAGGGGAACATAACAGATAACATGGGAGTTGATAAAGGATTCCTTTAGCAGAGGATGGTTTCGATCCATCGACCTCTGGGTTATGGGCCCAGCACGCTTCCGCTGCGCCACTCTGCTCTTGTTTATTGAAATAATTTCATACGGACATAGTCTTTGGTTTTAATAGGTTTTATCAGCAGTTGAATCGACTGGACAAGGAGGAAGTTATTGGTAAATGTGAAGTTATGTGCCCCAATCTGAAGGTGCACATCTTAACTCTTACCTCGTTTGAAAACCAGACAGGAGAAAAAGAAAATTACCTCCTGTACACCCCATATGCTACAAAGCTCAGCCGGCTGTTGCAGTTTTCTACAACTAGTAGATAAGCTGCACGTAGCCAATACATTCAACTGACAGTCTATTGGCAGTGGTGGGATTTGAACCCACGCCTCCTGAGAGACTGGAGCCTTAATCCAGCGCCTTTGACCACTCGGCCACACTACCGTTGGGAACTAGATTTTACCCAAACAAACCGGAGGGGGTTAGATGTAAATGACACTTTGGCGACAATTGGACAATCTTAACGAAGACACAGATGGAAGAACATTAGAAACTTCAAACACATATCCTGTGGGAGTATAGAGCTTTACTCGAGATCAAAGCCCACAAAAATATCAGCCAAGTTCAGGGCTTCAGCTCTTGGGTCAATTCTGTCACATTTTCAACTTCAAAAGCAAGTCACTTTCAGCAGGAGATGAGTTAATGTTTAGAAGGCAAGGACAAGAGGAACATAACAGATAACATGGGAGTTGATAAAGGATTCCTTTAGCAGAGGATGGTTTCGATCCATCGACCTCTGGGTTATGGGCCCAGCACGCTTCCGCTGCGCCACTCTGCTGTTTTACAATGAAACAGTTTCATATGAACACAGTCCATTGTTTCAATGGGTTGGCTTAGCAGTTAAATCAAGTGGACTCAGCGAAAAATACAGGCAAATGTGACTCAATGGGAAGGCGCCCTGTGTTACCTTGTTTGAAAACCAGACTGAAGGAATAGAAAATCACCTCCTGTATGGACATTGCACATGCTACGAAGCTCAGCTGGCTCTTGCAGTTTTCAACAACAACAGATCTTACAGTAGAAAGTACTACAAGTAGCCAACACATACAAGCAAATAGCAGTTGATTGGCAGTGGTGGGATTTGAACCCACGCCTCCTGAGAGACTGGAGCCTAAATCCAGCGCCTTAGACCACTCGGCCACACTACCATTAAATCTGATTTTACCCAAACAATTCTGAGTCGTCTGAATGAAAAGTCCACTTTGACGACAATTGGACAATCAAATCGAAGAAACACATGGAAGAACATTCGAAACTTCAAACACATACCCTCTGGGAGTATAGAGCTTGACTCAAGATCAAAAGACCACTAAACTATCAGCCAAGTTCATGGCTTTAGCTCTTGGGTCAATTCTGTCATATTATCAACTTCAAAAGCCAAAGCAAGTCACTTTCAGCAGTAGGTGAGTTCATGTTCAGAAGGAAAGGGAGACATAGCAGTGTAAAAAGGATTACTTTAGCAGAGGATGGTTTCGATCCATCGACCTCTGGGTTATGGGCCCAGCACGCTTCCGCTGCGCCACTCTGCTCTTGTTTATTGAAATAATTTCATACGGACATAGTCTTTGGTTTTAATAGGTTTTATCAGCAGTTGAATCGACTGGACAAGGAGGAAGTTATTGGTAAATGTGAAGTTATGTGCCCCAATCTGAAGGTGCACATCTTAACTCTTACCTCGTTTGAAAACCAGACAGGAGAAAAAGAAAATTACCTCCTGTACACCCCATATGCTACAAAGCTCAGCTGGCTGTTGCAGTTTTCTACAACTAGTAGATAAGCTGCACGTAGCCAATACATTCAACTGACAGTCTATTGGCAGTGGTGGGATTTGAACCCACGCCTCCTGAGAGACTGGAGCCTTAATCCAGCGCCTTTGACCACTCGGCCACACTACCGTTGGGAACTAGATTTTACCCAAACAAACCGGAGGGGGTTAGATGTAAATGACACTTTGGCGACAATTGGACAATCTTAACGAAGACACAGATGGAAGAACATTAGAAACTTCAAACACATATCCTGTGGGAGTATAGAGCTTTACTCGAGATCAAAGCCCACAAAAATATCAGCCAAGTTCAGGGCTTCAGCTCTTGGGTCAATTCTGTCACATTTTCAACTTCAAAAGCAAGTCACTTTCAGCAGGAGATGAGTTAATGTTTAGAAGGCAAGGACAAGAGGAACATAACAGATAACATGGGAGTTGATAAAGGATTCCTTTAGCAGAGGATGGTTTCGATCCATCGACCTCTGGGTTATGGGCCCAGCACGCTTCCGCTGCGCCACTCTGCTGTTTTACAATGAAACAGTTTCATATGAACACAGTCCATTGTTTCAATGGGTTGGCTTAGCAGTTAAATCAAGTGGACTCAGCGAAAAATACAGGCAAATGTGACTCAATGGGAAGGCGCCCTGTGTTACCTTGTTTGAAAACCAGACTGAAGGAATAGAAAATCACCTCCTGTATGGACATTGCACATGCTACGAAGCTCAGCTGGCTCTTGCAGTTTTCAACAACAACAGATCTTACAGTAGAAAGTACTACAAGTAGCCAACACATACAAGCAAATAGCAGTTGATTGGCAGTGGTGGGATTTGAACCCACGCCTCCTGAGAGACTGGAGCCTAAATCCAGCGCCTTAGACCACTCGGCCACACTACCATTAAATCTGATTTTACCCAAACAATTCTGAGTCGTCTGAATGAAAAGTCCACTTTGACGACAATTGGACAATCAAATCGAAGAAACACATGGAAGAACATTCGAAACTTCAAACACATACCCTCTGGGAGTATAGAGCTTGACTCAAGATCAAAAGACCACTAAACTATCAGCCAAGTTCATGGCTTTAGCTCTTGGGTCAATTCTGTCATATTATCAACTTCAAAAGCCAAAGCAAGTCACTTTCAGCAGTAGGTGAGTTCATGTTCAGAAGGAAAGGGAGACATAGCAGTGTAAAAAGGATTACTTTAGCAGAGGATGGTTTCGATCCATCGACCTCTGGGTTATGGGCCCAGCACGCTTCCGCTGCGCCACTCTGCTCTTGTTTATTGAAATAATTTCATACGGACATAGTCTTTGGTTTTAATAGGTTTTATCAGCAGTTGAATCGACTGGACAAGGAGGAAGTTATTGGTAAATGTGAAGTTATGTGCCCCAATCTGAAGGTGCACATCTTAACTCTTACCTCGTTTGAAAACCAGACAGGAGAAAAAGAAAATTACCTCCTGTACACCCCATATGCTACAAAGCTCAGCTGGCTGTTGCAGTTTTCTACAACTAGTAGATAAGCTGCACGTAGCCAATACATTCAACTGACAGTCTATTGGCAGTGGTGGGATTTGAACCCACGCCTCCTGAGAGACTGGAGCCTTAATCCAGCGCCTTTGACCACTCGGCCACACTACCGTTGGGAACTAGATTTTACCCAAACAAACCGGAGGGGGTTAGATGTAAATGACACTTTGGCGACAATTGGACAATCTTAACGAAGACACAGATGGAAGAACATTAGAAACTTCAAACACATATCCTGTGGGAGTATAGAGCTTTACTCGAGATCAAAGCCCACAAAAATATCAGCCAAGTTCAGGGCTTCAGCTCTTGGGTCAATTCTGTCACATTTTCAACTTCAAAAGCAAGTCACTTTCAGCAGGAGATGAGTTAATGTTTAGAAGGCAAGGACAAGAGGAACATAACAGATAACATGGGAGTTGATAAAGGATTCCTTTAGCAGAGGATGGTTTCGATCCATCGACCTCTGGGTTATGGGCCCAGCACGCTTCCGCTGCGCCACTCTGCTGTTTTACAATGAAACAGTTTCATATGAACACAGTCCATTGTTTCAATGGGTTGGCTTAGCAGTTAAATCAAGTGGACTCAGCGAAAAATACAGGCAAATGTGACTCAATGGGAAGGCGCCCTGTGTTACCTTGTTTGAAAACCAGACTGAAGGAATAGAAAATCACCTCCTGTATGGACATTGCACATGCTACGAAGCTCAGCTGGCTCTTGCAGTTTTCAACAACAACAGATCTTACAGTAGAAAGTACTACAAGTAGCCAACACATACAAGCAAATAGCAGTTGATTGGCAGTGGTGGGATTTGAACCCACGCCTCCTGAGAGACTGGAGCCTAAATCCAGCGCCTTAGACCACTCGGCCACACTACCATTAAATCTGATTTTACCCAAACAATTCTGAGTCGTCTGAATGAAAAGTCCACTTTGACGACAATTGGACAATCAAATCGAAGAAACACATGGAAGAACATTCGAAACTTCAAACACATACCCTCTGGGAGTATAGAGCTTGACTCAAGATCAAAAGACCACTAAACTATCAGCCAAGTTCATGGCTTTAGCTCTTGGGTCAATTCTGTCATATTATCAACTTCAAAAGCCAAAGCAAGTCACTTTCAGCAGTAGGTGAGTTCATGTTCAGAAGGAAAGGGAGACATAGCAGTGTAAAAAGGATTACTTTAGCAGAGGATGGTTTCGATCCATCGACCTCTGGGTTATGGGCCCAGCACGCTTCCGCTGCGCCACTCTGCTCTTGTTTATTGAAATAATTTCATACGGACATAGTCTTTGGTTTTAATAGGTTTTATCAGCAGTTGAATCGACTGGACAAGGAGGAAGTTATTGGTAAATGTGAAGTTATGTGCCCCAATCTGAAGGTGCACATCTTAACTCTTACCTCGTTTGAAAACCAGACAGGAGAAAAAGAAAATTACCTCCTGTACACCTCATGTGATATCCCATATGCTACAAAGCTCAGGTGGCTGTTGCAGTTTTGAACAACAAGAGATCCTCTTATAGTAGATTAGCTGCACGTAGCCAATACATTCAACTGACAGTCTATTGGCAGTGGTGGGATTTGAACCCACGCCTCCTGAGAGACTGGAGCCTTAATCCAGCGCCTTTGACCACTCGGCCACACTACCGTTGGGAACTAGATTTTACCCAAACAAACCGGAGGGGGTTAGATGTAAATGACACTTTGGCGACAATTGGACAATCTTAACGAAGACACACATGGAAGATTATTAGAAACTTCAAACACATATCCTGTGGGAGTATAGAGCTTTACTCGAGATCAAAGACCACAAAAATGTCAGCCAAGTTCAGGGCTTCAGCTCTTGGGTCAATTCTGTCACATTTTCAACTTCAAAAGCAAGTCACTTTCAGCAGGAGATGAGTTAATGTTTAAAAGGCAAGGACAAGGGGAACATAACAGATAACATGGGAGTTGATAAAGGATTCCTTTAGCAGAGGATGGTTTCGATCCAGCGACCTCTGGGTTATGGGCCCAGCACGCTTCCGCTGCGCCACTCTGCTCTTGTTTATTGAAATAATTTCATACGGACATAGTCTTTGGTTTTAATAGGTTTTATCAGCAGTTGAATCGACTGGACAAGGAGCAAGTTATTGGTAAATGTGGAGTTATGTGCCCCAATCTGAAGGTGCACATCTTAACTCTTACCTTGTTTGAAAACCAGACAGGAGAAAAAGAAAATTACCTCCTGTACACCTCATGTGATATCCCATATGCTACAAAGCTCAGGTGGCTGTTGCAGTTTTGAACAACAAGCGATCCTCTTATAGTAGATAAGCTGCACGTAGCCAATACATTCAACTGACAGTCTATTGGCAGTGGTGGGATTTGAACCCACGCCTCCTTAGAGACTGGAGCCTTAATCCAGCGCCTTTGACCACTCGGCCACACTACCGTTGGGAACTAGATTTTACCCAAACAAACCGGAGGGGGTTAGATGTAAATGACACTTTGGCGACAATTGGACAATCTTAACGAAGACACACATGGAAGATTATTAGAAACTTCAAACACATATCCTGTGGGAGTATAGAGCTTTACTCGAGATCAAAGACCACAAAAATGTCAGCCAAGTTCAGGGCTTCAGCTCTTGGGTCAATTCTGTCACATTTTCAACTTCAAAAGCAAGTCACTTTCAGCAGGAGATGAGTTAATGTTTAGAAGGCAAGGACAAGGGGAACATAACAGATAACATGGGAGTTGATAAAGGATTCCTTTAGCAGAGGATGGTTTCGATCCATCGACCTCTGGGTTATGGGCCCAGCACGCTTCCGCTGCGCCACTCTGCTCTTGTTTATTGAAATAATTTCATACGGACATAGTCTTTGGTTTTAATAGGTTTTATCAGCAGTTGAATCGACTGGACAAGGAGGAAGTTATTGGTAAATGTGGAGTTATGTGCCCCAATCTGAAGGTGCACATCTTAACTCTTACCTTGTTTGAAAACCAGACAGGAGAAAAAGAAAATTACCTCCTGTACACCTCATGTGATATCCCATATGCTACAAAGCTCAGGTGGCTGTTGCAGTTTTGAACAACAAGAGATCCTCTTATAGTAGATAAGCTGCACGTAGCCAATACATTCAACTGACAGTCTATTGGCAGTGGTGGGATTTGAACCCACGCCTCCTGACAGACTGGAGCCTTAATCCAGCGCCTTTGACCACTCGGCCACACTACCGTTGGGAACTAGATTTTACCAAAACAAACCGGAGGGGGTTAGATGTAAATGACACTTTGGCGACAATTGGACAATCTTAACGAAGACACACATGGAAGAACATTAGAAACTTCAAACACATATCCTGTGGGAGTAGAGAGCTTTACTCGAGATCAAAGACCACAAAAATATCAGCCAAGTTCAGGGCTTCAGCTCTTGGGTCAATTCTGTCACATTTTCAACTTCAAAAGCAAGTCACTTTCAGCAGGAGATGAGTTAATGTTTAGAAGGCAAGGACAAGGGGAACATAACAGATAACATGGGAGTTGATAAAGGATTCCTTTAGCAGAGGATGGTTTCGATCCATCGACCTCTGGGTTATGGGCCCAGCACGCTTCCGCTGCGCCACTCTGCTGTTTTACAATGAAACAGTTTCATATGAACACAGTCCATTGTTTCAATGGGTTGGCTTAGCAGTTAAATCAAGTGGACTCAGCGAAAAATACAGGCAAATGTGACTCAATGGGAAGGCGCCCTGTGTTACCTTGTTTGAAAACCAGACTGAAGGAATAGAAAATCACCTCCTGTATGGACATTGCACATGCTACGAAGCTCAGCTGGCTCTTGCAGTTTTCAACAACAACAGATCTTACAGTAGAAAGTACTACAAGTAGCCAACACATACAAGCAAATAGCAGTTGATTGGCAGTGGTGGGATTTGAACCCACGCCTCCTGAGAGACTGGAGCCTAAATCCAGCGCCTTAGACCACTCGGCCACACTACCATTAAATCTGATTTTACCCAAACAATTCTGAGTCGTCTGAATGAAAAGTCCACTTTGACGACAATTGGACAATCAAATCGAAGAAACACATGGAAGAACATTCGAAACTTCAAACACATACCCTCTGGGAGTATAGAGCTTGACTCAAGATCAAAAGACCACTAAACTATCAGCCAAGTTCATGGCTTTAGCTCTTGGGTCAATTCTGTCATATTATCAACTTCAAAAGCCAAAGCAAGTCACTTTCAGCAGTAGGTGAGTTCATGTTCAGAAGGAAAGGGAGACATAGCAGTGTAAAAAGGATTACTTTAGCAGAGGATGGTTTCGATCCATCGACCTCTGGGTTATGGGCCCAGCACGCTTCCGCTGCGCCACTCTGCTCTTGTTTATTGAAATAATTTCATATGAACATAGTCTTTGGTTTTAATAGGTTTTATCAGCAGTTGAATCGACTGGACAAGGAGGAAGTTATTGGTAAATGTGAAGTTATGTGCCCCAATCTGAAGGTGCACATCTTAACTCTTACCTTGTTTGAAAACCAGACAGGAGAAAAAGAAAATTACCTCCTGTACACCTCATGTGATATCCCATATGCTACAAAGCTCAGGTGGCTGTTGCAGTTTTGAACAACAAGAGATCCTCTTATAGTAGATAAGCTGCACGTAGCCAATACATTCAACTGACAGTCTATTGGCAGTGGTGGGATTTGAACCCACGCCTCCTGACAGACTGGAGCCTTAATCCAGCGCCTTTGACCACTCGGCCACACTACCGTTGGGAAACAGATTTTACCCAAACAAACCGGAGGGGGTTAGATGTAAATGACACTTTGGCGACAATTGGACAATCTTAACGAAGACACAGATGGAAGAACATTAGAAACTTCAAACACATATCCTGTGGGAGTATAGAGCTTTACTCGAGATCAAAGCCCACAAAAATATCAGCCAAGTTCAGGGCTTCAGCTCTTGGGTCAATTCTGTCACATTTTCAACTTCAAAAGCAAGTCACTTTCAGCAGGAGATGAGTTAATGTTTAGAAGGCAAGGACAAGGGGAACATAACAGATAACATGGGAGTTGATAAAGGATTCCTTTAGCAGAGGATGGTTTCGATCCATCGACCTCTGGGTTATGGGCCCAGCACGCTTCCGCTGCGCCACTCTGCTCTTGTTTATTGAAATAATTTCATACGGACATAGTCTTTGGTTTTAATAGGTTTTATCAGCAGTTGAATCGACTGGACAAGGAGGAAGTTATTGGTAAATGTGAAGTTATGTGCCCCAATCTGAAGGTGCACATCTTAACTCTTACCTCGTTTGAAAACCAGACAGGAGAAAAAGAAAATTACCTCCTGTACACCCCATATGCTACAAAGCTCAGCCGGCTGTTGCAGTTTTCTACAACTAGTAGATAAGCTGCACGTAGCCAATACATTCAACTGACAGTCTATTGGCAGTGGTGGGATTTGAACCCACGCCTCCTGAGAGACTGGAGCCTTAATCCAGCGCCTTTGACCACTCGGCCACACTACCGTTGGGAACTAGATTTTACCCAAACAAACCGGAGGGGGTTAGATGTAAATGACACTTTGGCGACAATTGGACAATCTTAACGAAGACACAGATGGAAGAACATTAGAAACTTCAAACACATATCCTGTGGGAGTATAGAGCTTTACTCGAGATCAAAGCCCACAAAAATATCAGCCAAGTTCAGGGCTTCAGCTCTTGGGTCAATTCTGTCACATTTTCAACTTCAAAAGCAAGTCACTTTCAGCAGGAGATGAGTTAATGTTTAGAAGGCAAGGACAAGAGGAACATAACAGATAACATGGGAGTTGATAAAGGATTCCTTTAGCAGAGGATGGTTTCGATCCATCGACCTCTGGGTTATGGGCCCAGCACGCTTCCGCTGCGCCACTCTGCTGTTTTACAATGAAACAGTTTCATATGAACACAGTCCATTGTTTCAATGGGTTGGCTTAGCAGTTAAATCAAGTGGACTCAGCGAAAAATACAGGCAAATGTGACTCAATGGGAAGGCGCCCTGTGTTACCTTGTTTGAAAACCAGACTGAAGGAATAGAAAATCACCTCCTGTATGGACATTGCACATGCTACGAAGCTCAGCTGGCTCTTGCAGTTTTCAACAACAACAGATCTTACAGTAGAAAGTACTACAAGTAGCCAACACATACAAGCAAATAGCAGTTGATTGGCAGTGGTGGGATTTGAACCCACGCCTCCTGAGAGACTGGAGCCTAAATCCAGCGCCTTAGACCACTCGGCCACACTACCATTAAATCTGATTTTACCCAAACAATTCTGAGTCGTCTGAATGAAAAGTCCACTTTGACGACAATTGGACAATCAAATCGAAGAAACACATGGAAGAACATTCGAAACTTCAAACACATACCCTCTGGGAGTATAGAGCTTGACTCAAGATCAAAAGACCACTAAACTATCAGCCAAGTTCATGGCTTTAGCTCTTGGGTCAATTCTGTCATATTATCAACTTCAAAAGCCAAAGCAAGTCACTTTCAGCAGTAGGTGAGTTCATGTTCAGAAGGAAAGGGAGACATAGCAGTGTAAAAAGGATTACTTTAGCAGAGGATGGTTTCGATCCATCGACCTCTGGGTTATGGGCCCAGCACGCTTCCGCTGCGCCACTCTGCTCTTGTTTATTGAAATAATTTCATACGGACATAGTCTTTGGTTTTAATAGGTTTTATCAGCAGTTGAATCGACTGGACAAGGAGGAAGTTATTGGTAAATGTGAAGTTATGTGCCCCAATCTGAAGGTGCACATCTTAACTCTTACCTCGTTTGAAAACCAGACAGGAGAAAAAGAAAATTACCTCCTGTACACCCCATATGCTACAAAGCTCAGCTGGCTGTTGCAGTTTTCTACAACTAGTAGATAAGCTGCACGTAGCCAATACATTCAACTGACAGTCTATTGGCAGTGGTGGGATTTGAACCCACGCCTCCTGAGAGACTGGAGCCTTAATCCAGCGCCTTTGACCACTCGGCCACACTACCGTTGGGAACTAGATTTTACCCAAACAAACCGGAGGGGGTTAGATGTAAATGACACTTTGGCGACAATTGGACAATCTTAACGAAGACACAGATGGAAGAACATTAGAAACTTCAAACACATATCCTGTGGGAGTATAGAGCTTTACTCGAGATCAAAGCCCACAAAAATATCAGCCAAGTTCAGGGCTTCAGCTCTTGGGTCAATTCTGTCACATTTTCAACTTCAAAAGCAAGTCACTTTCAGCAGGAGATGAGTTAATGTTTAGAAGGCAAGGACAAGAGGAACATAACAGATAACATGGGAGTTGATAAAGGATTCCTTTAGCAGAGGATGGTTTCGATCCATCGACCTCTGGGTTATGGGCCCAGCACGCTTCCGCTGCGCCACTCTGCTGTTTTACAATGAAACAGTTTCATATGAACACAGTCCATTGTTTCAATGGGTTGGCTTAGCAGTTAAATCAAGTGGACTCAGCGAAAAATACAGGCAAATGTGACTCAATGGGAAGGCGCCCTGTGTTACCTTGTTTGAAAACCAGACTGAAGGAATAGAAAATCACCTCCTGTATGGACATTGCACATGCTACGAAGCTCAGCTGGCTCTTGCAGTTTTCAACAACAACAGATCTTACAGTAGAAAGTACTACAAGTAGCCAACACATACAAGCAAATAGCAGTTGATTGGCAGTGGTGGGATTTGAACCCACGCCTCCTGAGAGACTGGAGCCTAAATCCAGCGCCTTAGACCACTCGGCCACACTACCATTAAATCTGATTTTACCCAAACAATTCTGAGTCGTCTGAATGAAAAGTCCACTTTGACGACAATTGGACAATCAAATCGAAGAAACACATGGAAGAACATTCGAAACTTCAAACACATACCCTCTGGGAGTATAGAGCTTGACTCAAGATCAAAAGACCACTAAACTATCAGCCAAGTTCATGGCTTTAGCTCTTGGGTCAATTCTGTCATATTATCAACTTCAAAAGCCAAAGCAAGTCACTTTCAGCAGTAGGTGAGTTCATGTTCAGAAGGAAAGGGAGACATAGCAGTGTAAAAAGGATTACTTTAGCAGAGGATGGTTTCGATCCATCGACCTCTGGGTTATGGGCCCAGCACGCTTCCGCTGCGCCACTCTGCTCTTGTTTATTGAAATAATTTCATATGAACATAGTCTTTGGTTTTAATAGGTTTTATCAGCAGTTGAATCGACTGGACAAGGAGGAAGTTATTGGTAAATGTGAAGTTATGTGCCCCAATCTGAAGGTGCACATCTTAACTCTTACCTTGTTTGAAAACCAGACAGGAGAAAAAGAAAATTACCTCCTGTACACCTCATGTGATATCCCATATGCTACAAAGCTCAGGTGGCTGTTGCAGTTTTGAACAACAAGAGATCCTCTTATAGTAGATAAGCTGCACGTAGCCAATACATTCAACTGACAGTCTATTGGCAGTGGTGGGATTTGAACCCACGCCTCCTGACAGACTGGAGCCTTAATCCAGCGCCTTTGACCACTCGGCCACACTACCGTTGGGAAACAGATTTTACCCAAACAAACCGGAGGGGGTTAGATGTAAATGACACTTTGGCGACAATTGGACAATCTTAACGAAGACACAGATGGAAGAACATTAGAAACTTCAAACACATATCCTGTGGGAGTATAGAGCTTTACTCGAGATCAAAGCCCACAAAAATATCAGCCAAGTTCAGGGCTTCAGCTCTTGGGTCAATTCTGTCACATTTTCAACTTCAAAAGCAAGTCACTTTCAGCAGGAGATGAGTTAATGTTTAGAAGGCAAGGACAAGGGGAACATAACAGATAACATGGGAGTTGATAAAGGATTCCTTTAGCAGAGGATGGTTTCGATCCATCGACCTCTGGGTTATGGGCCCAGCACGCTTCCGCTGCGCCACTCTGCTCTTGTTTATTGAAATAATTTCATACGGACATAGTCTTTGGTTTTAATAGGTTTTATCAGCAGTTGAATCGACTGGACAAGGAGGAAGTTATTGGTAAATGTGAAGTTATGTGCCCCAATCTGAAGGTGCACATCTTAACTCTTACCTCGTTTGAAAACCAGACAGGAGAAAAAGAAAATTACCTCCTGTACACCCCATATGCTACAAAGCTCAGCCGGCTGTTGCAGTTTTCTACAACTAGTAGATAAGCTGCACGTAGCCAATACATTCAACTGACAGTCTATTGGCAGTGGTGGGATTTGAACCCACGCCTCCTGAGAGACTGGAGCCTTAATCCAGCGCCTTTGACCACTCGGCCACACTACCGTTGGGAACTAGATTTTACCCAAACAAACCGGAGGGGGTTAGATGTAAATGACACTTTGGCGACAATTGGACAATCTTAACGAAGACACAGATGGAAGAACATTAGAAACTTCAAACACATATCCTGTGGGAGTATAGAGCTTTACTCGAGATCAAAGCCCACAAAAATATCAGCCAAGTTCAGGGCTTCAGCTCTTGGGTCAATTCTGTCACATTTTCAACTTCAAAAGCAAGTCACTTTCAGCAGGAGATGAGTTAATGTTTAGAAGGCAAGGACAAGAGGAACATAACAGATAACATGGGAGTTGATAAAGGATTCCTTTAGCAGAGGATGGTTTCGATCCATCGACCTCTGGGTTATGGGCCCAGCACGCTTCCGCTGCGCCACTCTGCTGTTTTACAATGAAACAGTTTCATATGAACACAGTCCATTGTTTCAATGGGTTGGCTTAGCAGTTAAATCAAGTGGACTCAGCGAAAAATACAGGCAAATGTGACTCAATGGGAAGGCGCCCTGTGTTACCTTGTTTGAAAACCAGACTGAAGGAATAGAAAATCACCTCCTGTATGGACATTGCACATGCTACGAAGCTCAGCTGGCTCTTGCAGTTTTCAACAACAACAGATCTTACAGTAGAAAGTACTACAAGTAGCCAACACATACAAGCAAATAGCAGTTGATTGGCAGTGGTGGGATTTGAACCCACGCCTCCTGAGAGACTGGAGCCTAAATCCAGCGCCTTAGACCACTCGGCCACACTACCATTAAATCTGATTTTACCCAAACAATTCTGAGTCGTCTGAATGAAAAGTCCACTTTGACGACAATTGGACAATCAAATCGAAGAAACACATGGAAGAACATTCGAAACTTCAAACACATACCCTCTGGGAGTATAGAGCTTGACTCAAGATCAAAAGACCACTAAACTATCAGCCAAGTTCATGGCTTTAGCTCTTGGGTCAATTCTGTCATATTATCAACTTCAAAAGCCAAAGCAAGTCACTTTCAGCAGTAGGTGAGTTCATGTTCAGAAGGAAAGGGAGACATAGCAGTGTAAAAAGGATTACTTTAGCAGAGGATGGTTTCGATCCATCGACCTCTGGGTTATGGGCCCAGCACGCTTCCGCTGCGCCACTCTGCTCTTGTTTATTGAAATAATTTCATACGGACATAGTCTTTGGTTTTAATAGGTTTTATCAGCAGTTGAATCGACTGGACAAGGAGGAAGTTATTGGTAAATGTGAAGTTATGTGCCCCAATCTGAAGGTGCACATCTTAACTCTTACCTCGTTTGAAAACCAGACAGGAGAAAAAGAAAATTACCTCCTGTACACCCCATATGCTACAAAGCTCAGCTGGCTGTTGCAGTTTTCTACAACTAGTAGATAAGCTGCACGTAGCCAATACATTCAACTGACAGTCTATTGGCAGTGGTGGGATTTGAACCCACGCCTCCTGAGAGACTGGAGCCTTAATCCAGCGCCTTTGACCACTCGGCCACACTACCGTTGGGAACTAGATTTTACCCAAACAAACCGGAGGGGGTTAGATGTAAATGACACTTTGGCGACAATTGGACAATCTTAACGAAGACACAGATGGAAGAACATTAGAAACTTCAAACACATATCCTGTGGGAGTATAGAGCTTTACTCGAGATCAAAGCCCACAAAAATATCAGCCAAGTTCAGGGCTTCAGCTCTTGGGTCAATTCTGTCACATTTTCAACTTCAAAAGCAAGTCACTTTCAGCAGGAGATGAGTTAATGTTTAGAAGGCAAGGACAAGAGGAACATAACAGATAACATGGGAGTTGATAAAGGATTCCTTTAGCAGAGGATGGTTTCGATCCATCGACCTCTGGGTTATGGGCCCAGCACGCTTCCGCTGCGCCACTCTGCTGTTTTACAATGAAACAGTTTCATATGAACACAGTCCATTGTTTCAATGGGTTGGCTTAGCAGTTAAATCAAGTGGACTCAGCGAAAAATACAGGCAAATGTGACTCAATGGGAAGGCGCCCTGTGTTACCTTGTTTGAAAACCAGACTGAAGGAATAGAAAATCACCTCCTGTATGGACATTGCACATGCTACGAAGCTCAGCTGGCTCTTGCAGTTTTCAACAACAACAGATCTTACAGTAGAAAGTACTACAAGTAGCCAACACATACAAGCAAATAGCAGTTGATTGGCAGTGGTGGGATTTGAACCCACGCCTCCTGAGAGACTGGAGCCTAAATCCAGCGCCTTAGACCACTCGGCCACACTACCATTAAATCTGATTTTACCCAAACAATTCTGAGTCGTCTGAATGAAAAGTCCACTTTGACGACAATTGGACAATCAAATCGAAGAAACACATGGAAGAACATTCGAAACTTCAAACACATACCCTCTGGGAGTATAGAGCTTGACTCAAGATCAAAAGACCACTAAACTATCAGCCAAGTTCATGGCTTTAGCTCTTGGGTCAATTCTGTCATATTATCAACTTCAAAAGCCAAAGCAAGTCACTTTCAGCAGTAGGTGAGTTCATGTTCAGAAGGAAAGGGAGACATAGCAGTGTAAAAAGGATTACTTTAGCAGAGGATGGTTTCGATCCATCGACCTCTGGGTTATGGGCCCAGCACGCTTCCGCTGCGCCACTCTGCTCTTGTTTATTGAAATAATTTCATACGGACATAGTCTTTGGTTTTAATAGGTTTTATCAGCAGTTGAATCGACTGGACAAGGAGGAAGTTATTGGTAAATGTGAAGTTATGTGCCCCAATCTGAAGGTGCACATCTTAACTCTTACCTCGTTTGAAAACCAGACAGGAGAAAAAGAAAATTACCTCCTGTACACCCCATATGCTACAAAGCTCAGCTGGCTGTTGCAGTTTTCTACAACTAGTAGATAAGCTGCACGTAGCCAATACATTCAACTGACAGTCTATTGGCAGTGGTGGGATTTGAACCCACGCCTCCTGAGAGACTGGAGCCTTAATCCAGCGCCTTTGACCACTCGGCCACACTACCGTTGGGAACTAGATTTTACCCAAACAAACCGGAGGGGGTTAGATGTAAATGACACTTTGGCGACAATTGGACAATCTTAACGAAGACACAGATGGAAGAACATTAGAAACTTCAAACACATATCCTGTGGGAGTATAGAGCTTTACTCGAGATCAAAGCCCACAAAAATATCAGCCAAGTTCAGGGCTTCAGCTCTTGGGTCAATTCTGTCACATTTTCAACTTCAAAAGCAAGTCACTTTCAGCAGGAGATGAGTTAATGTTTAGAAGGCAAGGACAAGAGGAACATAACAGATAACATGGGAGTTGATAAAGGATTCCTTTAGCAGAGGATGGTTTCGATCCATCGACCTCTGGGTTATGGGCCCAGCACGCTTCCGCTGCGCCACTCTGCTGTTTTACAATGAAACAGTTTCATATGAACACAGTCCATTGTTTCAATGGGTTGGCTTAGCAGTTAAATCAAGTGGACTCAGCGAAAAATACAGGCAAATGTGACTCAATGGGAAGGCGCCCTGTGTTACCTTGTTTGAAAACCAGACTGAAGGAATAGAAAATCACCTCCTGTATGGACATTGCACATGCTACGAAGCTCAGCTGGCTCTTGCAGTTTTCAACAACAACAGATCTTACAGTAGAAAGTACTACAAGTAGCCAACACATACAAGCAAATAGCAGTTGATTGGCAGTGGTGGGATTTGAACCCACGCCTCCTGAGAGACTGGAGCCTAAATCCAGCGCCTTAGACCACTCGGCCACACTACCATTAAATCTGATTTTACCCAAACAATTCTGAGTCGTCTGAATGAAAAGTCCACTTTGACGACAATTGGACAATCAAATCGAAGAAACACATGGAAGAACATTCGAAACTTCAAACACATACCCTCTGGGAGTATAGAGCTTGACTCAAGATCAAAAGACCACTAAACTATCAGCCAAGTTCATGGCTTTAGCTCTTGGGTCAATTCTGTCATATTATCAACTTCAAAAGCCAAAGCAAGTCACTTTCAGCAGTAGGTGAGTTCATGTTCAGAAGGAAAGGGAGACATAGCAGTGTAAAAAGGATTACTTTAGCAGAGGATGGTTTCGATCCATCGACCTCTGGGTTATGGGCCCAGCACGCTTCCGCTGCGCCACTCTGCTCTTGTTTATTGAAATAATTTCATACGGACATAGTCTTTGGTTTTAATAGGTTTTATCAGCAGTTGAATCGACTGGACAAGGAGGAAGTTATTGGTAAATGTGAAGTTATGTGCCCCAATCTGAAGGTGCACATCTTAACTCTTACCTCGTTTGAAAACCAGACAGGAGAAAAAGAAAATTACCTCCTGTACACCTCATGTGATATCCCATATGCTACAAAGCTCAGGTGGCTGTTGCAGTTTTGAACAACAAGAGATCCTCTTATAGTAGATTAGCTGCACGTAGCCAATACATTCAACTGACAGTCTATTGGCAGTGGTGGGATTTGAACCCACGCCTCCTGAGAGACTGGAGCCTTAATCCAGCGCCTTTGACCACTCGGCCACACTACCGTTGGGAACTAGATTTTACCCAAACAAACCGGAGGGGGTTAGATGTAAATGACACTTTGGCGACAATTGGACAATCTTAACGAAGACACACATGGAAGATTATTAGAAACTTCAAACACATATCCTGTGGGAGTATAGAGCTTTACTCGAGATCAAAGACCACAAAAATGTCAGCCAAGTTCAGGGCTTCAGCTCTTGGGTCAATTCTGTCACATTTTCAACTTCAAAAGCAAGTCACTTTCAGCAGGAGATGAGTTAATGTTTAAAAGGCAAGGACAAGGGGAACATAACAGATAACATGGGAGTTGATAAAGGATTCCTTTAGCAGAGGATGGTTTCGATCCAGCGACCTCTGGGTTATGGGCCCAGCACGCTTCCGCTGCGCCACTCTGCTCTTGTTTATTGAAATAATTTCATACGGACATAGTCTTTGGTTTTAATAGGTTTTATCAGCAGTTGAATCGACTGGACAAGGAGCAAGTTATTGGTAAATGTGGAGTTATGTGCCCCAATCTGAAGGTGCACATCTTAACTCTTACCTTGTTTGAAAACCAGACAGGAGAAAAAGAAAATTACCTCCTGTACACCTCATGTGATATCCCATATGCTACAAAGCTCAGGTGGCTGTTGCAGTTTTGAACAACAAGCGATCCTCTTATAGTAGATAAGCTGCACGTAGCCAATACATTCAACTGACAGTCTATTGGCAGTGGTGGGATTTGAACCCACGCCTCCTTAGAGACTGGAGCCTTAATCCAGCGCCTTTGACCACTCGGCCACACTACCGTTGGGAACTAGATTTTACCCAAACAAACCGGAGGGGGTTAGATGTAAATGACACTTTGGCGACAATTGGACAATCTTAACGAAGACACACATGGAAGATTATTAGAAACTTCAAACACATATCCTGTGGGAGTATAGAGCTTTACTCGAGATCAAAGACCACAAAAATGTCAGCCAAGTTCAGGGCTTCAGCTCTTGGGTCAATTCTGTCACATTTTCAACTTCAAAAGCAAGTCACTTTCAGCAGGAGATGAGTTAATGTTTAGAAGGCAAGGACAAGGGGAACATAACAGATAACATGGGAGTTGATAAAGGATTCCTTTAGCAGAGGATGGTTTCGATCCATCGACCTCTGGGTTATGGGCCCAGCACGCTTCCGCTGCGCCACTCTGCTCTTGTTTATTGAAATAATTTCATACGGACATAGTCTTTGGTTTTAATAGGTTTTATCAGCAGTTGAATCGACTGGACAAGGAGGAAGTTATTGGTAAATGTGGAGTTATGTGCCCCAATCTGAAGGTGCACATCTTAACTCTTACCTTGTTTGAAAACCAGACAGGAGAAAAAGAAAATTACCTCCTGTACACCTCATGTGATATCCCATATGCTACAAAGCTCAGGTGGCTGTTGCAGTTTTGAACAACAAGAGATCCTCTTATAGTAGATAAGCTGCACGTAGCCAATACATTCAACTGACAGTCTATTGGCAGTGGTGGGATTTGAACCCACGCCTCCTGACAGACTGGAGCCTTAATCCAGCGCCTTTGACCACTCGGCCACACTACCGTTGGGAACTAGATTTTACCAAAACAAACCGGAGGGGGTTAGATGTAAATGACACTTTGGCGACAATTGGACAATCTTAACGAAGACACACATGGAAGAACATTAGAAACTTCAAACACATATCCTGTGGGAGTAGAGAGCTTTACTCGAGATCAAAGACCACAAAAATATCAGCCAAGTTCAGGGCTTCAGCTCTTGGGTCAATTCTGTCACATTTTCAACTTCAAAAGCAAGTCACTTTCAGCAGGAGATGAGTTAATGTTTAGAAGGCAAGGACAAGGGGAACATAACAGATAACATGGGAGTTGATAAAGGATTCCTTTAGCAGAGGATGGTTTCGATCCATCGACCTCTGGGTTATGGGCCCAGCACGCTTCCGCTGCGCCACTCTGCTGTTTTACAATGAAACAGTTTCATATGAACACAGTCCATTGTTTCAATGGGTTGGCTTAGCAGTTAAATCAAGTGGACTCAGCGAAAAATACAGGCAAATGTGACTCAATGGGAAGGCGCCCTGTGTTACCTTGTTTGAAAACCAGACTGAAGGAATAGAAAATCACCTCCTGTATGGACATTGCACATGCTACGAAGCTCAGCTGGCTCTTGCAGTTTTCAACAACAACAGATCTTACAGTAGAAAGTACTACAAGTAGCCAACACATACAAGCAAATAGCAGTTGATTGGCAGTGGTGGGATTTGAACCCACGCCTCCTGAGAGACTGGAGCCTAAATCCAGCGCCTTAGACCACTCGGCCACACTACCATTAAATCTGATTTTACCCAAACAATTCTGAGTCGTCTGAATGAAAAGTCCACTTTGACGACAATTGGACAATCAAATCGAAGAAACACATGGAAGAACATTCGAAACTTCAAACACATACCCTCTGGGAGTATAGAGCTTGACTCAAGATCAAAAGACCACTAAACTATCAGCCAAGTTCAGGGCTTTAGCTCTTGGGTCAATTCTGTCATATTATCAACTTCAAAAGCCAAAGCAAGTCACTTTCAGCAGTAGGTGAGTTCATGTTCAGAAGGAAAGGGAGACATAGCAGTGTAAAAAGGATTACTTTAGCAGAGGATGGTTTCGATCCATCGACCTCTGGGTTATGGGCCCAGCACGCTTCCGCTGCGCCACTCTGCTCTTGTTTATTGAAATAATTTCATATGAACATAGTCTTTGGTTTTAATAGGTTTTATCAGCAGTTGAATCGACTGGACAAGGAGGAAGTTATTGGTAAATGTGAAGTTATGTGCCCCAATCTGAAGGTGCACATCTTAACTCTTACCTTGTTTGAAAACCAGACAGGAGAAAAAGAAAATTACCTCCTGTACACCTCATGTGATATCCCATATGCTACAAAGCTCAGGTGGCTGTTGCAGTTTTGAACAACAAGAGATCCTCTTATAGTAGATAAGCTGCACGTAGCCAATACATTCAACTGACAGTCTATTGGCAGTGGTGGGATTTGAACCCACGCCTCCTGACAGACTGGAGCCTTAATCCAGCGCCTTTGACCACTCGGCCACACTACCGTTGGGAAACAGATTTTACCCAAACAAACCGGAGGGGGTTAGATGTAAATGACACTTTGGCGACAATTGGACAATCTTAACGAAGACACAGATGGAAGAACATTAGAAACTTCAAACACATATCCTGTGGGAGTATAGAGCTTTACTCGAGATCAAAGCCCACAAAAATATCAGCCAAGTTCAGGGCTTCAGCTCTTGGGTCAATTCTGTCACATTTTCAACTTCAAAAGCAAGTCACTTTCAGCAGGAGATGAGTTAATGTTTAGAAGGCAAGGACAAGGGGAACATAACAGATAACATGGGAGTTGATAAAGGATTCCTTTAGCAGAGGATGGTTTCGATCCATCGACCTCTGGGTTATGGGCCCAGCACGCTTCCGCTGCGCCACTCTGCTCTTGTTTATTGAAATAATTTCATACGGACATAGTCTTTGGTTTTAATAGGTTTTATCAGCAGTTGAATCGACTGGACAAGGAGGAAGTTATTGGTAAATGTGAAGTTATGTGCCCCAATCTGAAGGTGCACATCTTAACTCTTACCTCGTTTGAAAACCAGACAGGAGAAAAAGAAAATTACCTCCTGTACACCCCATATGCTACAAAGCTCAGCCGGCTGTTGCAGTTTTCTACAACTAGTAGATAAGCTGCACGTAGCCAATACATTCAACTGACAGTCTATTGGCAGTGGTGGGATTTGAACCCACGCCTCCTGAGAGACTGGAGCCTTAATCCAGCGCCTTTGACCACTCGGCCACACTACCGTTGGGAACTAGATTTTACCCAAACAAACCGGAGGGGGTTAGATGTAAATGACACTTTGGCGACAATTGGACAATCTTAACGAAGACACAGATGGAAGAACATTAGAAACTTCAAACACATATCCTGTGGGAGTATAGAGCTTTACTCGAGATCAAAGCCCACAAAAATATCAGCCAAGTTCAGGGCTTCAGCTCTTGGGTCAATTCTGTCACATTTTCAACTTCAAAAGCAAGTCACTTTCAGCAGGAGATGAGTTAATGTTTAGAAGGCAAGGACAAGAGGAACATAACAGATAACATGGGAGTTGATAAAGGATTCCTTTAGCAGAGGATGGTTTCGATCCATCGACCTCTGGGTTATGGGCCCAGCACGCTTCCGCTGCGCCACTCTGCTGTTTTACAATGAAACAGTTTCATATGAACACAGTCCATTGTTTCAATGGGTTGGCTTAGCAGTTAAATCAAGTGGACTCAGCGAAAAATACAGGCAAATGTGACTCAATGGGAAGGCGCCCTGTGTTACCTTGTTTGAAAACCAGACTGAAGGAATAGAAAATCACCTCCTGTATGGACATTGCACATGCTACGAAGCTCAGCTGGCTCTTGCAGTTTTCAACAACAACAGATCTTACAGTAGAAAGTACTACAAGTAGCCAACACATACAAGCAAATAGCAGTTGATTGGCAGTGGTGGGATTTGAACCCACGCCTCCTGAGAGACTGGAGCCTAAATCCAGCGCCTTAGACCACTCGGCCACACTACCATTAAATCTGATTTTACCCAAACAATTCTGAGTCGTCTGAATGAAAAGTCCACTTTGACGACAATTGGACAATCAAATCGAAGAAACACATGGAAGAACATTCGAAACTTCAAACACATACCCTCTGGGAGTATAGAGCTTGACTCAAGATCAAAAGACCACTAAACTATCAGCCAAGTTCATGGCTTTAGCTCTTGGGTCAATTCTGTCATATTATCAACTTCAAAAGCCAAAGCAAGTCACTTTCAGCAGTAGGTGAGTTCATGTTCAGAAGGAAAGGGAGACATAGCAGTGTAAAAAGGATTACTTTAGCAGAGGATGGTTTCGATCCATCGACCTCTGGGTTATGGGCCCAGCACGCTTCCGCTGCGCCACTCTGCTCTTGTTTATTGAAATAATTTCATATGAACATAGTCTTTGGTTTTAATAGGTTTTATCAGCAGTTGAATCGACTGGACAAGGAGGAAGTTATTGGTAAATGTGAAGTTATGTGCCCCAATCTGAAGGTGCACATCTTAACTCTTACCTTGTTTGAAAACCAGACAGGAGAAAAAGAAAATTACCTCCTGTACACCTCATGTGATATCCCATATGCTACAAAGCTCAGGTGGCTGTTGCAGTTTTGAACAACAAGAGATCCTCTTATAGTAGATAAGCTGCACGTAGCCAATACATTCAACTGACAGTCTATTGGCAGTGGTGGGATTTGAACCCACGCCTCCTGACAGACTGGAGCCTTAATCCAGCGCCTTTGACCACTCGGCCACACTACCGTTGGGAAACAGATTTTACCCAAACAAACCGGAGGGGGTTAGATGTAAATGACACTTTGGCGACAATTGGACAATCTTAACGAAGACACAGATGGAAGAACATTAGAAACTTCAAACACATATCCTGTGGGAGTATAGAGCTTTACTCGAGATCAAAGCCCACAAAAATATCAGCCAAGTTCAGGGCTTCAGCTCTTGGGTCAATTCTGTCACATTTTCAACTTCAAAAGCAAGTCACTTTCAGCAGGAGATGAGTTAATGTTTAGAAGGCAAGGACAAGGGGAACATAACAGATAACATGGGAGTTGATAAAGGATTCCTTTAGCAGAGGATGGTTTCGATCCATCGACCTCTGGGTTATGGGCCCAGCACGCTTCCGCTGCGCCACTCTGCTCTTGTTTATTGAAATAATTTCATACGGACATAGTCTTTGGTTTTAATAGGTTTTATCAGCAGTTGTATCGACTGGACAAGGAGGAAGTTATTGGTAAATGTGAAGTTATGTGCCCCAATCTGAAGGTGCACATCTTAACTCTTACCTCGTTTGAAAACCAGACAGGAGAAAAAGAAAATTACCTCCTGTACACCCCATATGCTACAAAGCTCAGCCGGCTGTTGCAGTTTTCTACAACTAGTAGATAAGCTGCACGTAGCCAATACATTCAACTGACAGTCTATTGGCAGTGGTGGGATTTGAACCCACGCCTCCTGAGAGACTGGAGCCTTAATCCAGCGCCTTTGACCACTCGGCCACACTACCGTTGGGAACTAGATTTTACCCAAACAAACCGGAGGGGGTTAGATGTAAATGACACTTTGGCGACAATTGGACAATCTTAACGAAGACACAGATGGAAGAACATTAGAAACTTCAAACACATATCCTGTGGGAGTATAGAGCTTTACTCGAGATCAAAGCCCACAAAAATATCAGCCAAGTTCAGGGCTTCAGCTCTTGGGTCAATTCTGTCACATTTTCAACTTCAAAAGCAAGTCACTTTCAGCAGGAGATGAGTTAATGTTTAGAAGGCAAGGACAAGAGGAACATAACAGATAACATGGGAGTTGATAAAGGATTCCTTTAGCAGAGGATGGTTTCGATCCATCGACCTCTGGGTTATGGGCCCAGCACGCTTCCGCTGCGCCACTCTGCTGTTTTACAATGAAACAGTTTCATATGAACACAGTCCATTGTTTCAATGGGTTGGCTTAGCAGTTAAATCAAGTGGACTCAGCGAAAAATACAGGCAAATGTGACTCAATGGGAAGGCGCCCTGTGTTACCTTGTTTGAAAACCAGACTGAAGGAATAGAAAATCACCTCCTGTATGGACATTGCACATGCTACGAAGCTCAGCTGGCTCTTGCAGTTTTCAACAACAACAGATCTTACAGTAGAAAGTACTACAAGTAGCCAACACATACAAGCAAATAGCAGTTGATTGGCAGTGGTGGGATTTGAACCCACGCCTCCTGAGAGACTGGAGCCTAAATCCAGCGCCTTAGACCACTCGGCCACACTACCATTAAATCTGATTTTACCCAAACAATTCTGAGTCGTCTGAATGAAAAGTCCACTTTGACGACAATTGGACAATCAAATCGAAGAAACACATGGAAGAACATTCGAAACTTCAAACACATACCCTCTGGGAGTATAGAGCTTGACTCAAGATCAAAAGACCACTAAACTATCAGCCAAGTTCATGGCTTTAGCTCTTGGGTCAATTCTGTCATATTATCAACTTCAAAAGCCAAAGCAAGTCACTTTCAGCAGTAGGTGAGTTCATGTTCAGAAGGAAAGGGAGACATAGCAGTGTAAAAAGGATTACTTTAGCAGAGGATGGTTTCGATCCATCGACCTCTGGGTTATGGGCCCAGCACGCTTCCGCTGCGCCACTCTGCTCTTGTTTATTGAAATAATTTCATACGGACATAGTCTTTGGTTTTAATAGGTTTTATCAGCAGTTGAATCGACTGGACAAGGAGGAAGTTATTGGTAAATGTGAAGTTATGTGCCCCAATCTGAAGGTGCACATCTTAACTCTTACCTCGTTTGAAAACCAGACAGGAGAAAAAGAAAATTACCTCCTGTACACCCCATATGCTACAAAGCTCAGCTGGCTGTTGCAGTTTTCTACAACTAGTAGATAAGCTGCACGTAGCCAATACATTCAACTGACAGTCTATTGGCAGTGGTGGGATTTGAACCCACGCCTCCTGAGAGACTGGAGCCTTAATCCAGCGCCTTTGACCACTCGGCCACACTACCGTTGGGAACTAGATTTTACCCAAACAAACCGGAGGGGGTTAGATGTAAATGACACTTTGGCGACAATTGGACAATCTTAACGAAGACACAGATGGAAGAACATTAGAAACTTCAAACACATATCCTGTGGGAGTATAGAGCTTTACTCGAGATCAAAGCCCACAAAAATATCAGCCAAGTTCAGGGCTTCAGCTCTTGGGTCAATTCTGTCACATTTTCAACTTCAAAAGCAAGTCACTTTCAGCAGGAGATGAGTTAATGTTTAGAAGGCAAGGACAAGAGGAACATAACAGATAACATGGGAGTTGATAAAGGATTCCTTTAGCAGAGGATGGTTTCGATCCATCGACCTCTGGGTTATGGGCCCAGCACGCTTACGCTGCGCCACTCTGCTGTTTTACAATGAAACAGTTTCATATGAACACAGTCCATTGTTTCAATGGGTTGGCTTAGCAGTTAAATCAAGTGGACTCAGCGAAAAATACAGGCAAATGTGACTCAATGGGAAGGCGCCCTGTGTTACCTTGTTTGAAAACCAGACTGAAGGAATAGAAAATCACCTCCTGTATGGACATTGCACATGCTACGAAGCTCAGCTGGCTCTTGCAGTTTTCAACAACAACAGATCTTACAGTAGAAAGTACTACAAGTAGCCAACACATACAAGCAAATAGCAGTTGATTGGCAGTGGTGGGATTTGAACCCACGCCTCCTGAGAGACTGGAGCCTAAATCCAGCGCCTTAGACCACTCGGCCACACTACCATTAAATCTGATTTTACCCAAACAATTCTGAGTCGTCTGAATGAAAAGTCCACTTTGACGACAATTGGACAATCAAATCGAAGAAACACATGGAAGAACATTCGAAACTTCAAACACATACCCTCTGGGAGTATAGAGCTTGACTCGAGATCAAAAGACCACTAAACTATCAGCCAAGTTCATGGCTTTAGCTCTTGGGTCAATTCTGTCATATTATCAACTTCAAAAGCCAAAGCAAGTCACTTTCAGCAGTAGGTGAGTTCATGTTCAGAAGGAAAGGGAGACATAGCAGTGTAAAAAGGATTACTTTAGCAGAGGATGGTTTCGATCCATCGACCTCTGGGTTATGGGCCCAGCACGCTTCCGCTGCGCCACTCTGCTCTTGTTTATTGAAATAATTTCATACGGACATAGTCTTTGGTTTTAATAGGTTTTATCAGCAGTTGAATCGACTGGACAAGGAGGAAGTTATTGGTAAATGTGAAGTTATGTGCCCCAATCTGAAGGTGCACATCTTAACTCTTACCTCGTTTGAAAACCAGACAGGAGAAAAAGAAAATTACCTCCTGTACACCCCATATGCTACAAAGCTCAGCTGGCTGTTGCAGTTTTCTACAACTAGTAGATAAGCTGCACGTAGCCAATACATTCAACTGACAGTCTATTGGCAGTGGTGGGATTTGAACCCACGCCTCCTGAGAGACTGGAGCCTTAATCCAGCGCCTTTGACCACTCGGCCACACTACCGTTGGGAACTAGATTTTACCCAAACAAACCGGAGGGGGTTAGATGTAAATGACACTTTGGCGACAATTGGACAATCTTAACGAAGACACAGATGGAAGAACATTAGAAACTTCAAACACATATCCTGTGGGAGTATAGAGCTTTACTCGAGATCAAAGCCCACAAAAATATCAGCCAAGTTCAGGGCTTCAGCTCTTGGGTCAATTCTGTCACATTTTCAACTTCAAAAGCAAGTCACTTTCAGCAGGAGATGAGTTAATGTTTAGAAGGCAAGGACAAGAGGAACATAACAGATAACATGGGAGTTGATAAAGGATTCCTTTAGCAGAGGATGGTTTCGATCCATCGACCTCTGGGTTATGGGCCCAGCACGCTTCCGCTGCGCCACTCTGCTGTTTTACAATGAAACAGTTTCATATGAACACAGTCCATTGTTTCAATGGGTTGGCTTAGCAGTTAAATCAAGTGGACTCAGCGAAAAATACAGGCAAATGTGACTCAATGGGAAGGCGCCCTGTGTTACCTTGTTTGAAAACCAGACTGAAGGAATAGAAAATCACCTCCTGTATGGACATTGCACATGCTACGAAGCTCAGCTGGCTCTTGCAGTTTTCAACAACAACAGATCTTACAGTAGAAAGTACTACAAGTAGCCAACACATACAAGCAAATAGCAGTTGATTGGCAGTGGTGGGATTTGAACCCACGCCTCCTGAGAGACTGGAGCCTAAATCCAGCGCCTTAGACCACTCGGCCACACTACCATTAAATCTGATTTTACCCAAACAATTCTGAGTCGTCTGAATGAAAAGTCCACTTTGACGACAATTGGACAATCAAATCGAAGAAACACATGGAAGAACATTCGAAACTTCAAACACATACCCTCTGGGAGTATAGAGCTTGACTCAAGATCAAAAGACCACTAAACTATCAGCCAAGTTCATGGCTTTAGCTCTTGGGTCAATTCTGTCATATTATCAACTTCAAAAGCCAAAGCAAGTCACTTTCAGCAGTAGGTGAGTTCATGTTCAGAAGGAAAGGGAGACATAGCAGTGTAAAAAGGATTACTTTAGCAGAGGATGGTTTCGATCCATCGACCTCTGGGTTATGGGTCCAGCACGCTTCCGCTGCGCCACTCTGCTCTTGTTTATTGAAATAATTTCATACGGACATAGTCTTTGGTTTTAATAGGTTTTATCAGCAGTTGAATCGACTGGACAAGGAGGAAGTTATTGGTAAATGTGAAGTTATGTGCCCCAATCTGAAGGTGCACATCTTAACTCTTACCTCGTTTGAAAACCAGACAGGAGAAAAAGAAAATTACCTCCTGTACACCCCATATGCTACAAAGCTCAGCTGGCTGTTGCAGTTTTCTACAACTAGTAGATAAGCTGCACGTAGCCAATACATTCAACTGACAGTCTATTGGCAGTGGTGGGATTTGAACCCACGCCTCCTGAGAGACTGGAGCCTTAATCCAGCGCCTTTGACCACTCGGCCACACTACCGTTGGGAACTAGATTTTACCCAAACAAACCGGAGGGGGTTAGATGTAAATGACACTTTGGCGACAATTGGACAATCTTAACGAAGACACAGATGGAAGAACATTAGAAACTTCAAACACATATCCTGTGGGAGTATAGAGCTTTACTCGAGATCAAAGCCCACAAAAATATCAGCCAAGTTCAGGGCTTCAGCTCTTGGGTCAATTCTGTCACATTTTCAACTTCAAAAGCAAGTCACTTTCAGCAGGAGATGAGTTAATGTTTAGAAGGCAAGGACAAGAGGAACATAACAGATAACATGGGAGTTGATAAAGGATTCCTTTAGCAGAGGATGGTTTCGATCCATCGACCTCTGGGTTATGGGCCCAGCACGCTTCCGCTGCGCCACTCTGCTTTTTTACAATGAAACAGTTTCATATGAACACAGTCCATTGTTTCAATGGGTTGGCTTAGCAGTTAAATCAAGTGGACTCAGCGAAAAATACAGGCAAATGTGACTCAATGGGAAGGCGCCCTGTGTTACCTTGTTTGAAAACCAGACTGAAGGAATAGAAAATCACCTCCTGTATGGACATTGCACATGCTACGAAGCTCAGCTGGCTCTTGCAGTTTTCAACAACAACAGATCTTACAGTAGAAAGTACTACAAGTAGCCAACACATACAAGCAAATAGCAGTTGATTGGCAGTGGTGGGATTTGAACCCACGCCTCCTGAGAGACTGGAGCCTAAATCCAGCGCCTTAGACCACTCGGCCACACTACCATTAAATCTGATTTTACCCAAACAATTCTGAGTCGTCTGAATGAAAAGTCCACTTTGACGACAATTGGACAATCAAATCGAAGAAACACATGGAAGAACATTCGAAACTTCAAACACATACCCTCTGGGAGTATAGAGCTTGACTCAAGATCAAAAGACCACTAAACTATCAGCCAAGTTCAGGGCTTTAGCTCTTGGGTCAATTCTGTCATATTATCAACTTCAAAAGCCAAAGCAAGTCACTTTCAGCAGTAGGTGAGTTCATGTTCAGAAGGAAAGGGAGACATAGCAGTGTAAAAAGGATTACTTTAGCAGAGGATGGTTTCGATCCATCGACCTCTGGGTTATGGGCCCAGCACGCTTCCGCTGCGCCACTCTGCTCTTGTTTATTGAAATAATTTCATATGAACATAGTCTTTGGTTTTAATAGGTTTTATCAGCAGTTGAATCGACTGGACAAGGAGGAAGTTATTGGTAAATGTGAAGTTATGTGCCCCAATCTGAAGGTGCACATCTTAACTCTTACCTTGTTTGAAAACCAGACAGGAGAAAAAGAAAATTACCTCCTGTACACCTCATGTGATATCCCATATGCTACAAAGCTCAGGTGGCTGTTGCAGTTTTGAACAACAAGAGATCCTATTATAGTAGATAAGCTGCACGTAGCCAATACATTCAACTGACAGTCTATTGGCAGTGGTGGGATTTGAACCCACGCCTCCTGACAGACTGGAGCCTTAATCCAGCGCCTTTGACCACTCGGCCACACTACCGTTGGGAACTAGATTTTACCAAAACAAACCGGAGGGGGTTAGATGTAAATGACACTTTGGCGACAATTGGACAATCTTAACGAAGACACACATGGAAGAACATTAGAAACTTCAAACACATATCCTGTGGGAGTATAGAGCTTTACTCGAGATCAAAGCCCACAAAAATATCAGCCAAGTTCAGGGCTTCAGCTCTTGGGTCAATTCTGTCACATTTTCAACTTCAAAAGCAAGTCACTTTCAGCAGGAGATGAGTTAATGTTTAGAAGGCAAGGACAAGGGGAACATAACAGATAACATGGGAGTTGATAAAGGATTCCTTTAGCAGAGGATGGTTTCGATCCATCGACCTCTGGGTTATGGGCCCAGCACGCTTCCGCTGCGCCACTCTGCTCTTGTTTATTGAAATAATTTCATACGGACATAGTCTTTGGTTTTAATAGGTTTTATCAGCAGTTGAATCGACTGGACAAGGAGGAAGTTATTGGTAAATGTGGAGTTATGTGCCCCAATCTGAAGGTGCACATCTTAACTCTTACCTCGTTTGAAAACCAGACAGGAGAAAAAGAAAATTACCTCCTGTACACCTCATGTGATATCCCATATGCTACAAAGCTCAGCTGGCTGTTGCAGTTTTGAACAACAAGAGATCCTCTTATAGTAGATAAGCTGCACGTAGCCAATACATTCAACTGACAGTCTATTGGCAGTGGTGGGATTTGAACCCACACCTCCTGAGAGACTGGAGCCTTAATCCAGCGCCTTTGACCACTCGGCCACACTACCGTTGGGAACTAGATTTTACCAAAACAAACCGGAGGGGGTTAGATGTAAATGACACTTTGGCGACAATTGGACAATCTTAACGAAGACACAAATGGAAGAACATTAGAAACTTCAAACACATATCCTGTGGGAGTATAGAGCTTTACTCGAGATCAAAGCCCACAAAAATATCAGCCAAGTTCAGGGCTTCAGCTCTTGGGTCAATTCTGTCACATTTTCAACTTCAAAAGCAAGTCACTTTCAGCAGGAGATGAGTTAATGTTTAGAAGGCAAGGACAAGGGGAACATAACAGATAACATGGGAGTTGATAAAGGATTCCTTTAGCAGAGGATGGTTTCGATCCATCGACCTCTGGGTTATGGGCCCAGCACGCTTCCGCTGCGCCACTCTGCTCTTGTTTATTGAAATAATTTCATACGGACATAGTCTTTGGTTTTAATAGGTTTTATCAGCAGTTGAATCGACTGGACAAGGAGGAAGTTATTGGTAAATGTGGAGTTATGTGCCCCAATCTGAAGGTGCACATCTTAACTCTTACCTCGTTTGAAAACCAGACAGGAGAAAAAGAAAATTACCTCCTGTACACCTCATGTGATATCCCATATGCTACAAAGCTCAGCTGGCTGTTGCAGTTTTGAACAACAAGAGATCCTCTTATAGTAGATAAGCTGCACGTAGCCAATACATTCAACTGACAGTCTATTGGCAGTGGTGGGATTTGAACCCACGCCTCCTGAGAGACTGGAGCCTTAATCCAGCGCCTTTGACCACTCGGCCACACTACCGTTGGGAACTAGATTTTACCCAAACAAACCGGAGGGGGTTAGATGTAAATGACACTTTGGCGACAATTGGACAATCTTAACGAAGACACAGATGGAAGAACATTAGAAACTTCAAACACATATCCTGTGGGAGTATAGAGCTTTACTCGAGATCAAAGCCCACAAAAATATCAGCCAAGTTCAGGGCTTCAGCTCTTGGGTCAATTCTGTCACATTTTCAACTTCAAAAGCAAGTCACTTTCAGCAGGAGATGAGTTAATGTTTAGAAGGCAAGGACAAGAGGAACATAACAGATAACATGGGAGTTGATAAAGGATTCCTTTAGCAGAGGATGGTTTCGATCCATCGACCTCTGGGTTATGGGCCCAGCACGCTTCCGCTGCGCCACTCTGCTGTTTTACAATGAAACAGTTTCATATGAACACAGTCCATTGTTTCAATGGGTTGGCTTAGCAGTTAAATCAAGTGGACTCAGCGAAAAATACAGGCAAATGTGACTCAATGGGAAGGCGCCCTGTGTTACCTTGTTTGAAAACCAGACTGAAGGAATAGAAAATCACCTCCTGTATGGACATTGCACATGCTACGAAGCTCAGCTGGCTCTTGCAGTTTTCAACAACAACAGATCTTACAGTAGAAAGTACTACAAGTAGCCAACACATACAAGCAAATAGCAGTTGATTGGCAGTGGTGGGATTTGAACCCACGCCTCCTGAGAGACTGGAGCCTAAATCCAGCGCCTTAGACCACTCGGCCACACTACCATTAAATCTGATTTTACCCAAACAATTCTGAGTCGTCTGAATGAAAAGTCCACTTTGACGACAATTGGACAATCAAATCGAAGAAACACATGGAAGAACATTCGAAACTTCAAACACATACCCTCTGGGAGTATAGAGCTTGACTCAAGATCAAAAGACCACTAAACTATCAGCCAAGTTCATGGCTTTAGCTCTTGGGTCAATTCTGTCATATTATCAACTTCAAAAGCCAAAGCAAGTCACTTTCAGCAGTAGGTGAGTTCATGTTCAGAAGGAAAGGGAGACATAGCAGTGTAAAAAGGATTACTTTAGCAGAGGATGGTTTCGATCCATCGACCTCTGGGTTATGGGCCCAGCACGCTTCCGCTGCGCCACTCTGCTCTTGTTTATTGAAATAATTTCATACGAACATAGTCTTTGGTTTTAATAGGTTTTATCAGCAGTTGAATCGACTGGACAAGGAGGAAGTTATTGGTAAATGTGAAGTTATGTGCCCCAATCTGAAGGTGCACATCTTAACTCTTACCTTGTTTGAAAACCAGACAGGAGAAAAAGAAAATTACCTCCTGTACACCTCATGTGATATCCCATATGCTACAAAGCTCAGGTGGCTGTTGCAGTTTTGAACAACAAGAGATCCTCTTATAGTAGATAAGCTGCACGTAGCCAATACATTCAACTGACAGTCTATTGGCAGTGGTGGGATTTGAACCCACGCCTCCTGAGAGACTGGAGCCTTAATCCAGCGCCTTTGACCACTCGGCCACACTACCGTTGGGAACTAGATTTTACCCAAACAAACCGGAGGGGGTTAGATGTAAATGACACTTTGGCGACAATTGGACAATCTTAACGAAGACACACATGGAAGATTATTAGAAACTTCAAACACATATCCTGTGGGAGTATAGAGCTTTACTCGAGATCAAAGACCACAAAAATGTCAGCCAAGTTCAGGGCTTCAGCTCTTGGGTCAATTCTGTCACATTTTCAACTTCAAAAGCAAGTCACTTTCAGCAGGAGATGAGTTAATGTTTAGAAGGCAAGGACAAGGGGAACATAACAGATAACATGGGAGTTGATAAAGGATTCCTTTAGCAGAGGATGGTTTCGATCCATCGACCTCTGGGTTATGGGCCCAGCACGCTTCCGCTGCGCCACTCTGCTCTTGTTTATTGAAATAATTTCATACGGACATAGTCTTTGGTTTTAATAGGTTTTATCAGCAGTTGAATCGACTGGACAAGGAGGAAGTTATTGGTAAATGTGGAGTTATGTGCCCCAATCTGAAGGTGCACATCTTAACTCTTACCTTGTTTGAAAACCAGACAGGAGAAAAAGAAAATTACCTCCTGTACACCTCATGTGATATCCCATATGCTACAAAGCTCAGGTGGCTGTTGCAGTTTTGAACAACAAGAGATCCTCTTATAGTAGATAAGCTGCACGTAGCCAATACATTCAACTGACAGTCTATTGGCAGTGGTGGGATTTGAACCCACGCCTCCTGACAGACTGGAGCCTTAATCCAGCGCCTTTGACCACTCGGCCACACTACCGTTGGGAACTAGATTTTACCAAAACAAACCGGAGGGGGTTAGATGTAAATGACACTTTGGCGACAATTGGACAATCTTAACGAAGACACACATGGAAGAACATTAGAAACTTCAAACACATATCCTGTGGGAGTATAGAGCTTTACTCGAGATCAAAGCCCACAAAAATATCAGCCAAGTTCAGGGCTTCAGCTCTTGGGTCAATTCTGTCACATTTTCAACTTCAAAAGCAAGTCACTTTCAGCAGGAGATGAGTTAATGTTTAGAAGGCAAGGACAAGGGGAACATAACAGATAACATGGGAGTTGATAAAGGATTCCTTTAGCAGAGGATGGTTTCGATCCATCGACCTCTGGGTTATGGGCCCAGCACGCTTCCGCTGCGCCACTCTGCTCTTGTTTATTGAAATAATTTCATACGGACATAGTCTTTGGTTTTAATAGGTTTTATCAGCAGTTGAATCGACTGGACAAGGAGGAAGTTATTGGTAAATGTGAAGTTATGTGCCCCAATCTGAAGGTGCACATCTTAACTCTTACCTCGTTTGAAAACCAGACAGGAGAAAAAGAAAATTACCTCCTGTACACCCCATATGCTACAAAGCTCAGCCGGCTGTTGCAGTTTTCTACAACTAGTAGATAAGCTGCACGTAGCCAATACATTCAACTGACAGTCTATTGGCAGTGGTGGGATTTGAACCCACGCCTCCTGAGAGACTGGAGCCTTAATCCAGCGCCTTTGACCACTCGGCCACACTACCGTTGGGAACTAGATTTTACCCAAACAAACCGGAGGGGGTTAGATGTAAATGACACTTTGGCGACAATTGGACAATCTTAACGAAGACACAGATGGAAGAACATTAGAAACTTCAAACACATATCCTGTGGGAGTATAGAGCTTTACTCGAGATCAAAGCCCACAAAAATATCAGCCAAGTTCAGGGCTTCAGCTCTTGGGTCAATTCTGTCACATTTTCAACTTCAAAAGCAAGTCACTTTCAGCAGGAGATGAGTTAATGTTTAGAAGGCAAGGACAAGAGGAACATAACAGATAACATGGGAGTTGATAAAGGATTCCTTTAGCAGAGGATGGTTTCGATCCATCGACCTCTGGGTTATGGGCCCAGCACGCTTCCGCTGCGCCACTCTGCTGTTTTACAATGAAACAGTTTCATATGAACACAGTCCATTGTTTCAATGGGTTGGCTTAGCAGTTAAATCAAGTGGACTCAGCGAAAAATACAGGCAAATGTGACTCAATGGGAAGGCGCCCTGTGTTACCTTGTTTGAAAACCAGACTGAAGGAATAGAAAATCACCTCCTGTATGGACATTGCACATGCTACGAAGCTCAGCTGGCTCTTGCAGTTTTCAACAACAACAGATCTTACAGTAGAAAGTACTACAAGTAGCCAACACATACAAGCAAATAGCAGTTGATTGGCAGTGGTGGGATTTGAACCCACGCCTCCTGAGAGACTGGAGCCTAAATCCAGCGCCTTAGACCACTCGGCCACACTACCATTAAATCTGATTTTACCCAAACAATTCTGAGTCGTCTGAATGAAAAGTCCACTTTGACGACAATTGGACAATCAAATCGAAGAAACACATGGAAGAACATTCGAAACTTCAAACACATACCCTCTGGGAGTATAGAGCTTGACTCAAGATCAAAAGACCACTAAACTATCAGCCAAGTTCATGGCTTTAGCTCTTGGGTCAATTCTGTCATATTATCAACTTCAAAAGCCAAAGCAAGTCACTTTCAGCAGTAGGTGAGTTCATGTTCAGAAGGAAAGGGAGACATAGCAGTGTAAAAAGGATTACTTTAGCAGAGGATGGTTTCGATCCATCGACCTCTGGGTTATGGGCCCAGCACGCTTCCGCTGCGCCACTCTGCTCTTGTTTATTGAAATAATTTCATACGGACATAGTCTTTGGTTTTAATAGGTTTTATCAGCAGTTGAATCGACTGGACAAGGAGGAAGTTATTGGTAAATGTGAAGTTATGTGCCCCAATCTGAAGGTGCACATCTTAACTCTTACCTCGTTTGAAAACCAGACAGGAGAAAAAGAAAATTACCTCCTGTACACCCCATATGCTACAAAGCTCAGCTGGCTGTTGCAGTTTTCTACAACTAGTAGATAAGCTGCACGTAGCCAATACATTCAACTGACAGTCTATTGGCAGTGGTGGGATTTGAACCCACGCCTCCTGAGAGACTGGAGCCTTAATCCAGCGCCTTTGACCACTCGGCCACACTACCGTTGGGAACTAGATTTTACCCAAACAAACCGGAGGGGGTTAGATGTAAATGACACTTTGGCGACAATTGGACAATCTTAACGAAGACACAGATGGAAGAACATTAGAAACTTCAAACACATATCCTGTGGGAGTATAGAGCTTTACTCGAGATCAAAGCCCACAAAAATATCAGCCAAGTTCAGGGCTTCAGCTCTTGGGTCAATTCTGTCACATTTTCAACTTCAAAAGCAAGTCACTTTCAGCAGGAGATGAGTTAATGTTTAGAAGGCAAGGACAAGAGGAACATAACAGATAACATGGGAGTTGATAAAGGATTCCTTTAGCAGAGGATGGTTTCGATCCATCGACCTCTGGGTTATGGGCCCAGCACGCTTCCGCTGCGCCACTCTGCTGTTTTACAATGAAACAGTTTCATATGAACACAGTCCATTGTTTCAATGGGTTGGCTTAGCAGTTAAATCAAGTGGACTCAGCGAAAAATACAGGCAAATGTGACTCAATGGGAAGGCGCCCTGTGTTACCTTGTTTGAAAACCAGACTGAAGGAATAGAAAATCACCTCCTGTATGGACATTGCACATGCTACGAAGCTCAGCTGGCTCTTGCAGTTTTCAACAACAACAGATCTTACAGTAGAAAGTACTACAAGTAGCCAACACATACAAGCAAATAGCAGTTGATTGGCAGTGGTGGGATTTGAACCCACGCCTCCTGAGAGACTGGAGCCTAAATCCAGCGCCTTAGACCACTCGGCCACACTACCATTAAATCTGATTTTACCCAAACAATTCTGAGTCGTCTGAATGAAAAGTCCACTTTGACGACAATTGGACAATCAAATCGAAGAAACACATGGAAGAACATTCGAAACTTCAAACACATACCCTCTGGGAGTATAGAGCTTGACTCAAGATCAAAAGACCACTAAACTATCAGCCAAGTTCATGGCTTTAGCTCTTGGGTCAATTCTGTCATATTATCAACTTCAAAAGCCAAAGCAAGTCACTTTCAGCAGTAGGTGAGTTCATGTTCAGAAGGAAAGGGAGACATAGCAGTGTAAAAAGGATTACTTTAGCAGAGGATGGTTTCGATCCATCGACCTCTGGGTTATGGGCCCAGCACGCTTCCGCTGCGCCACTCTGCTCTTGTTTATTGAAATAATTTCATACGGACATAGTCTTTGGTTTTAATAGGTTTTATCAGCAGTTGAATCGACTGGACAAGGAGGAAGTTATTGGTAAATGTGAAGTTATGTGCCCCAATCTGAAGGTGCACATCTTAACTCTTACCTCGTTTGAAAACCAGACAGGAGAAAAAGAAAATTACCTCCTGTACACCCCATATGCTACAAAGCTCAGCTGGCTGTTGCAGTTTTCTACAACTAGTAGATAAGCTGCACGTAGCCAATACATTCAACTGACAGTCTATTGGCAGTGGTGGGATTTGAACCCACGCCTCCTGAGAGACTGGAGCCTTAATCCAGCGCCTTTGACCACTCGGCCACACTACCGTTGGGAACTAGATTTTACCCAAACAAACCGGAGGGGGTTAGATGTAAATGACACTTTGGCGACAATTGGACAATCTTAACGAAGACACAGATGGAAGAACATTAGAAACTTCAAACACATATCCTGTGGGAGTATAGAGCTTTACTCGAGATCAAAGCCCACAAAAATATCAGCCAAGTTCAGGGCTTCAGCTCTTGGGTCAATTCTGTCACATTTTCAACTTCAAAAGCAAGTCACTTTCAGCAGGAGATGAGTTAATGTTTAGAAGGCAAGGACAAGAGGAACATAACAGATAACATGGGAGTTGATAAAGGATTCCTTTAGCAGAGGATGGTTTCGATCCATCGACCTCTGGGTTATGGGCCCAGCACGCTTCCGCTGCGCCACTCTGCTGTTTTACAATGAAACAGTTTCATATGAACACAGTCCATTGTTTCAATGGGTTGGCTTAGCAGTTAAATCAAGTGGACTCAGCGAAAAATACAGGCAAATGTGACTCAATGGGAAGGCGCCCTGTGTTACCTTGTTTGAAAACCAGACTGAAGGAATAGAAAATCACCTCCTGTATGGACATTGCACATGCTACGAAGCTCAGCTGGCTCTTGCAGTTTTCAACAACAACAGATCTTACAGTAGAAAGTACTACAAGTAGCCAACACATACAAGCAAATAGCAGTTGATTGGCAGTGGTGGGATTTGAACCCACGCCTCCTGAGAGACTGGAGCCTAAATCCAGCGCCTTAGACCACTCGGCCACACTACCATTAAATCTGATTTTACCCAAACAATTCTGAGTCGTCTGAATGAAAAGTCCACTTTGACGACAATTGGACAATCAAATCGAAGAAACACATGGAAGAACATTCGAAACTTCAAACACATACCCTCTGGGAGTATAGAGCTTGACTCAAGATCAAAAGACCACTAAACTATCAGCCAAGTTCATGGCTTTAGCTCTTGGGTCAATTCTGTCATATTATCAACTTCAAAAGCCAAAGCAAGTCACTTTCAGCAGTAGGTGAGTTCATGTTCAGAAGGAAAGGGAGACATAGCAGTGTAAAAAGGATTACTTTAGCAGAGGATGGTTTCGATCCATCGACCTCTGGGTTATGGGTCCAGCACGCTTCCGCTGCGCCACTCTGCTCTTGTTTATTGAAATAATTTCATACGGACATAGTCTTTGGTTTTAATAGGTTTTATCAGCAGTTGAATCGACTGGACAAGGAGGAAGTTATTGGTAAATGTGAAGTTATGTGCCCCAATCTGAAGGTGCACATCTTAACTCTTACCTCGTTTGAAAACCAGACAGGAGAAAAAGAAAATTACCTCCTGTACACCCCATATGCTACAAAGCTCAGCTGGCTGTTGCAGTTTTCTACAACTAGTAGATAAGCTGCACGTAGCCAATACATTCAACTGACAGTCTATTGGCAGTGGTGGGATTTGAACCCACGCCTCCTGAGAGACTGGAGCCTTAATCCAGCGCCTTTGACCACTCGGCCACACTACCGTTGGGAACTAGATTTTACCCAAACAAACCGGAGGGGGTTAGATGTAAATGACACTTTGGCGACAATTGGACAATCTTAACGAAGACACAGATGGAAGAACATTAGAAACTTCAAACACATATCCTGTGGGAGTATAGAGCTTTACTCGAGATCAAAGCCCACAAAAATATCAGCCAAGTTCAGGGCTTCAGCTCTTGGGTCAATTCTGTCACATTTTCAACTTCAAAAGCAAGTCACTTTCAGCAGGAGATGAGTTAATGTTTAGAAGGCAAGGACAAGAGGAACATAACAGATAACATGGGAGTTGATAAAGGATTCCTTTAGCAGAGGATGGTTTCGATCCATCGACCTCTGGGTTATGGGCCCAGCACGCTTCCGCTGCGCCACTCTGCTTTTTTACAATGAAACAGTTTCATATGAACACAGTCCATTGTTTCAATGGGTTGGCTTAGCAGTTAAATCAAGTGGACTCAGCGAAAAATACAGGCAAATGTGACTCAATGGGAAGGCGCCCTGTGTTACCTTGTTTGAAAACCAGACTGAAGGAATAGAAAATCACCTCCTGTATGGACATTGCACATGCTACGAAGCTCAGCTGGCTCTTGCAGTTTTCAACAACAACAGATCTTACAGTAGAAAGTACTACAAGTAGCCAACACATACAAGCAAATAGCAGTTGATTGGCAGTGGTGGGATTTGAACCCACGCCTCCTGAGAGACTGGAGCCTAAATCCAGCGCCTTAGACCACTCGGCCACACTACCATTAAATCTGATTTTACCCAAACAATTCTGAGTCGTCTGAATGAAAAGTCCACTTTGACGACAATTGGACAATCAAATCGAAGAAACACATGGAAGAACATTCGAAACTTCAAACACATACCCTCTGGGAGTATAGAGCTTGACTCAAGATCAAAAGACCACTAAACTATCAGCCAAGTTCAGGGCTTTAGCTCTTGGGTCAATTCTGTCATATTATCAACTTCAAAAGCCAAAGCAAGTCACTTTCAGCAGTAGGTGAGTTCATGTTCAGAAGGAAAGGGAGACATAGCAGTGTAAAAAGGATTACTTTAGCAGAGGATGGTTTCGATCCATCGACCTCTGGGTTATGGGCCCAGCACGCTTCCGCTGCGCCACTCTGCTCTTGTTTATTGAAATAATTTCATATGAACATAGTCTTTGGTTTTAATAGGTTTTATCAGCAGTTGAATCGACTGGACAAGGAGGAAGTTATTGGTAAATGTGAAGTTATGTGCCCCAATCTGAAGGTGCACATCTTAACTCTTACCTTGTTTGAAAACCAGACAGGAGAAAAAGAAAATTACCTCCTGTACACCTCATGTGATATCCCATATGCTACAAAGCTCAGGTGGCTGTTGCAGTTTTGAACAACAAGAGATCCTATTATAGTAGATAAGCTGCACGTAGCCAATACATTCAACTGACAGTCTATTGGCAGTGGTGGGATTTGAACCCACGCCTCCTGACAGACTGGAGCCTTAATCCAGCGCCTTTGACCACTCGGCCACACTACCGTTGGGAACTAGATTTTACCAAAACAAACCGGAGGGGGTTAGATGTAAATGACACTTTGGCGACAATTGGACAATCTTAACGAAGACACACATGGAAGAACATTAGAAACTTCAAACACATATCCTGTGGGAGTATAGAGCTTTACTCGAGATCAAAGCCCACAAAAATATCAGCCAAGTTCAGGGCTTCAGCTCTTGGGTCAATTCTGTCACATTTTCAACTTCAAAAGCAAGTCACTTTCAGCAGGAGATGAGTTAATGTTTAGAAGGCAAGGACAAGGGGAACATAACAGATAACATGGGAGTTGATAAAGGATTCCTTTAGCAGAGGATGGTTTCGATCCATCGACCTCTGGGTTATGGGCCCAGCACGCTTCCGCTGCGCCACTCTGCTCTTGTTTATTGAAATAATTTCATACGGACATAGTCTTTGGTTTTAATAGGTTTTATCAGCAGTTGAATCGACTGGACAAGGAGGAAGTTATTGGTAAATGTGGAGTTATGTGCCCCAATCTGAAGGTGCACATCTTAACTCTTACCTCGTTTGAAAACCAGACAGGAGAAAAAGAAAATTACCTCCTGTACACCTCATGTGATATCCCATATGCTACAAAGCTCAGCTGGCTGTTGCAGTTTTGAACAACAAGAGATCCTCTTATAGTAGATAAGCTGCACGTAGCCAATACATTCAACTGACAGTCTATTGGCAGTGGTGGGATTTGAACCCACACCTCCTGAGAGACTGGAGCCTTAATCCAGCGCCTTTGACCACTCGGCCACACTACCGTTGGGAACTAGATTTTACCAAAACAAACCGGAGGGGGTTAGATGTAAATGACACTTTGGCGACAATTGGACAATCTTAACGAAGACACAAATGGAAGAACATTAGAAACTTCAAACACATATCCTGTGGGAGTATAGAGCTTTACTCGAGATCAAAGCCCACAAAAATATCAGCCAAGTTCAGGGCTTCAGCTCTTGGGTCAATTCTGTCACATTTTCAACTTCAAAAGCAAGTCACTTTCAGCAGGAGATGAGTTAATGTTTAGAAGGCAAGGACAAGGGGAACATAACAGATAACATGGGAGTTGATAAAGGATTCCTTTAGCAGAGGATGGTTTCGATCCATCGACCTCTGGGTTATGGGCCCAGCACGCTTCCGCTGCGCCACTCTGCTCTTGTTTATTGAAATAATTTCATACGGACATAGTCTTTGGTTTTAATAGGTTTTATCAGCAGTTGAATCGACTGGACAAGGAGGAAGTTATTGGTAAATGTGGAGTTATGTGCCCCAATCTGAAGGTGCACATCTTAACTCTTACCTCGTTTGAAAACCAGACAGGAGAAAAAGAAAATTACCTCCTGTACACCTCATGTGATATCCCATATGCTACAAAGCTCAGCTGGCTGTTGCAGTTTTGAACAACAAGAGATCCTCTTATAGTAGATAAGCTGCACGTAGCCAATACATTCAACTGACAGTCTATTGGCAGTGGTGGGATTTGAACCCACGCCTCCTGAGAGACTGGAGCCTTAATCCAGCGCCTTTGACCACTCGGCCACACTACCGTTGGGAACTAGATTTTACCCAAACAAACCGGAGGGGGTTAGATGTAAATGACACTTTGGCGACAATTGGACAATCTTAACGAAGACACAGATGGAAGAACATTAGAAACTTCAAACACATATCCTGTGGGAGTATAGAGCTTTACTCGAGATCAAAGCCCACAAAAATATCAGCCAAGTTCAGGGCTTCAGCTCTTGGGTCAATTCTGTCACATTTTCAACTTCAAAAGCAAGTCACTTTCAGCAGGAGATGAGTTAATGTTTAGAAGGCAAGGACAAGAGGAACATAACAGATAACATGGGAGTTGATAAAGGATTCCTTTAGCAGAGGATGGTTTCGATCCATCGACCTCTGGGTTATGGGCCCAGCACGCTTCCGCTGCGCCACTCTGCTGTTTTACAATGAAACAGTTTCATATGAACACAGTCCATTGTTTCAATGGGTTGGCTTAGCAGTTAAATCAAGTGGACTCAGCGAAAAATACAGGCAAATGTGACTCAATGGGAAGGCGCCCTGTGTTACCTTGTTTGAAAACCAGACTGAAGGAATAGAAAATCACCTCCTGTATGGACATTGCACATGCTACGAAGCTCAGCTGGCTCTTGCAGTTTTCAACAACAACAGATCTTACAGTAGAAAGTACTACAAGTAGCCAACACATACAAGCAAATAGCAGTTGATTGGCAGTGGTGGGATTTGAACCCACGCCTCCTGAGAGACTGGAGCCTAAATCCAGCGCCTTAGACCACTCGGCCACACTACCATTAAATCTGATTTTACCCAAACAATTCTGAGTCGTCTGAATGAAAAGTCCACTTTGACGACAATTGGACAATCAAATCGAAGAAACACATGGAAGAACATTCGAAACTTCAAACACATACCCTCTGGGAGTATAGAGCTTGACTCAAGATCAAAAGACCACTAAACTATCAGCCAAGTTCATGGCTTTAGCTCTTGGGTCAATTCTGTCATATTATCAACTTCAAAAGCCAAAGCAAGTCACTTTCAGCAGTAGGTGAGTTCATGTTCAGAAGGAAAGGGAGACATAGCAGTGTAAAAAGGATTACTTTAGCAGAGGATGGTTTCGATCCATCGACCTCTGGGTTATGGGCCCAGCACGCTTCCGCTGCGCCACTCTGCTCTTGTTTATTGAAATAATTTCATACGAACATAGTCTTTGGTTTTAATAGGTTTTATCAGCAGTTGAATCGACTGGACAAGGAGGAAGTTATTGGTAAATGTGAAGTTATGTGCCCCAATCTGAAGGTGCACATCTTAACTCTTACCTTGTTTGAAAACCAGACAGGAGAAAAAGAAAATTACCTCCTGTACACCTCATGTGATATCCCATATGCTACAAAGCTCAGGTGGCTGTTGCAGTTTTGAACAACAAGAGATCCTCTTATAGTAGATAAGCTGCACGTAGCCAATACATTCAACTGACAGTCTATTGGCAGTGGTGGGATTTGAACCCACGCCTCCTGAGAGACTGGAGCCTTAATCCAGCGCCTTTGACCACTCGGCCACACTACCGTTGGGAACTAGATTTTACCCAAACAAACCGGAGGGGGTTAGATGTAAATGACACTTTGGCGACAATTGGACAATCTTAACGAAGACACACATGGAAGATTATTAGAAACTTCAAACACATATCCTGTGGGAGTATAGAGCTTTACTCGAGATCAAAGACCACAAAAATGTCAGCCAAGTTCAGGGCTTCAGCTCTTGGGTCAATTCTGTCACATTTTCAACTTCAAAAGCAAGTCACTTTCAGCAGGAGATGAGTTAATGTTTAGAAGGCAAGGACAAGGGGAACATAACAGATAACATGGGAGTTGATAAAGGATTCCTTTAGCAGAGGATGGTTTCGATCCATCGACCTCTGGGTTATGGGCCCAGCACGCTTCCGCTGCGCCACTCTGCTCTTGTTTATTGAAATAATTTCATACGGACATAGTCTTTGGTTTTAATAGGTTTTATCAGCAGTTGAATCGACTGGACAAGGAGGAAGTTATTGGTAAATGTGGAGTTATGTGCCCCAATCTGAAGGTGCACATCTTAACTCTTACCTTGTTTGAAAACCAGACAGGAGAAAAAGAAAATTACCTCCTGTACACCTCATGTGATATCCCATATGCTACAAAGCTCAGGTGGCTGTTGCAGTTTTGAACAACAAGAGATCCTCTTATAGTAGATAAGCTGCACGTAGCCAATACATTCAACTGACAGTCTATTGGCAGTGGTGGGATTTGAACCCACGCCTCCTGACAGACTGGAGCCTTAATCCAGCGCCTTTGACCACTCGGCCACACTACCGTTGGGAACTAGATTTTACCAAAACAAACCGGAGGGGGTTAGATGTAAATGACACTTTGGCGACAATTGGACAATCTTAACGAAGACACACATGGAAGAACATTAGAAACTTCAAACACATATCCTGTGGGAGTATAGAGCTTTACTCGAGATCAAAGCCCACAAAAATATCAGCCAAGTTCAGGGCTTCAGCTCTTGGGTCAATTCTGTCACATTTTCAACTTCAAAAGCAAGTCACTTTCAGCAGGAGATGAGTTAATGTTTAGAAGGCAAGGACAAGGGGAACATAACAGATAACATGGGAGTTGATAAAGGATTCCTTTAGCAGAGGATGGTTTCGATCCATCGACCTCTGGGTTATGGGCCCAGCACGCTTCCGCTGCGCCACTCTGCTCTTGTTTATTGAAATAATTTCATACGGACATAGTCTTTGGTTTTAATAGGTTTTATCAGCAGTTGAATCGACTGGACAAGGAGGAAGTTATTGGTAAATGTGAAGTTATGTGCACCAATCTGAAGGTGCACATCTTAACTCTTACCTCGTTTGAAAACCAGACAGGAGAAAAAGAAAATTACCTCCTGTACACCCCATATGCTACAAAGCTCAGCTGGCTGTTGCAGTTTTCTACAACTAGTAGATAAGCTGCACGTAGCCAATACATTCAACTGACAGTCTATTGGCAGTGGTGGGATTTGAACCCACGCCTCCTGAGAGACTGGAGCCTTAATCCAGCGCCTTTGACCACTCGGCCACACTACCGTTGGGAACAAGATTTTACCCAAGTAAACCGGAGGGGGTTAGATGTAAATGACACTTTGGCGACAATTGGACAATCTTAACGAAGACACACATGGAAGAACATTAGAAACTTCAAACACATATCCTGTGGGAGTATAGAGCTTTACTCGAGATCAAAGCCCACAAAAATATCAGCCAAGTTCAGGGCTTCAGCTCTTGGGTCAATTCTGTCACATTTTCAACTTCAAAAGCAAGTCACTTTCAGCAGGAGATGAGTTAATGTTTAGAAGGCAAGGACAAGGGGAACATAACAGATAACATGGGAGTTGATAAAGGATTCCTTTAGCAGAGGATGGTTTCGATCCATCGACCTCTGGGTTATGGGCCCAGCACGCTTCCGCTGCGCCACTCTGCTCTTGTTTATTGAAATAATTTCATACGGACATAGTCTTTGGTTTTAATAGGTTTTATCAGCAGTTGAATCGACTGGACAAGGAGGAAGTTATTGGTAAATGTGAAGTTATGTGCACCAATCTGAAGGTGCACATCTTAACTCTTACCTCGTTTGAAAACCAGACAGGAGAAAAAGAAAATTACCTCCTGTACACCCCATATGCTACAAAGCTCAGCTGGCTGTTGCAGTTTTCTACAACTAGTAGATAAGCTGCACGTAGCCAATACATTCAACTGACAGTCTATTGGCAGTGGTGGGATTTGAACCCACGCCTCCTGAGAGACTGGAGCCTTAATCCAGCGCCTTTGACCACTCGGCCACACTACCGTTGGGAACAAGATTTTACCCAAGTAAACCGGAGGGGGTTAGATGTAAATGACACTTTGGCGACAATTGGACAATCTTAACGAAGACACACATGGAAGAACATTAGAAACTTCAAACACATATCCTGTGGGAGTATAGAGCTTTACTCGAGATCAAAGACCACAAAAATGTCAGCCAAGTTCAGGGCTTCAGCTCTTGGGTCAATTCTGTCACATTTTCAACTTCAAAAGGAAGTCACTTTCAGCAGGAGATGAGTTAATGTTTAGAAGGCAAGGACAAGGGAAACATAACAGATAACATGGGAGTTGATAAAGGATTCCTTTAGCAGAAGATGGTTTCGATCCATCGACCTCTGGGTTATGGGCCCAGCACGCTTCCGCTGCGCCACTCTGCTCTTTCACAATGAAACAGTTTCATATGAACACAGTCCATTGTTTCAATGGGTTGGCTTAGCAGTTAAATCAAGTGGACTCAGCGAAAAATACAGGCAAATGTGACTCAATGGGAAGGCGCCCTGTGTTACCTTGTTTGAAAACCAGACTGAAGGAATAGAAAATCACCTCCTGTATGGACATTGCACATGCTACGAAGCTCAGCTGGCTCTTGCAGTTTTCAACAACAACAGATCTTACAGTAGAAAGTACTACAAGTAGCCAACACATACATGCAAATAGCAGTCGATTGGCAGTGGTGGGATTTGAACCCACGCCTCCTGAGAGACTGGAGCCTAAATCCACACTACCATTAATTGTGATTTTACCCAAACAATTCTGAGTCGTTTGAATGAAAAGTCCACTTTGACGACAATTGGACAATCAAATCGAAGAAACACATGGAAGAACATTCGAAACTTCAAACACATACCCTGTGGGAGTATAGAGCTTGACTCAAGATCAAAAGACCACTAAACTATCAGCCAAGTTCCGGGCTTTAGCTCTTGGGTCAATTCTGTCATATTATCAACTTCAAAAGCCAAAGCAAGTCACTTTCAGCAGTAGGTGAGTTCATGTTCAGAAGGAAAGGGAGACATAGCAGTATAAAAAGGATTCCTTTAGCAGAGGATGGTTTCGATCCATCGACCTCTGGGTTATGGGCCCAGCACGCTTCCGCTGCGCCACTCTGCTCTTGGTTATTGAAATAATTTCATACGGACATAGTCTTTGGTTTTAATAGGTTTTATCAGCAGTTGAATCGACTGGACAAGGAGGAAGTTATTGGTAAATGTGAAGTTATGTGCCCCAATCTGAAGGTGCACATCTTAACTCTTACCTCGTTTGAAAACCAGACAGGAGAAAATAAAAATCACCTCCTGTACACCTCATGTGATATCCCATATGCTACAAAGCTCAGCTGGCTGTTGCAGTTTTGAACAACAAGAGATCCTCTTATAGTAGATAAGCTGCACATAGCAAATACATTCAACTGACAGTCTATTGGCAGTGGTGGGATTTGAACCCACGCCTCCTGAGAGACTGGAGCCTTAATCCAGCGCCTTTGACCACTCGGCCACACTACCGTTGGGAACTAGATTTTACCCAAACAAACCGGAGGGGGTTAGATGTAAATGACACTTTGGCGACAATTGGACAATCTTAACGAAGACACAGATGGAAGAACATTAGAAACTTCAAACACATATCCTGTGGGAGTATAGAGCTTTACTCGAGATCAAAGCCCACAAAAATATCAGCCAAGTTCAGGGCTTCAGCTCTTGGGTCAATTCTGTCACATTTTCAACTTCAAAAGCAAGTCACTTTCAGCAGGAGATGAGTTAATGTTTAGAAGGCAAGGACAAGAGGAACATAACAGATAACATGGGAGTTGATAAAGGATTCCTTTAGCAGAGGATGGTTTCGATCCATCGACCTCTGGGTTATGGGCCCAGCACGCTTCCGCTGCGCCACTCTGCTGTTTTACAATGAAACAGTTTCGTATGAACACAGTCCATTGTTTCAATGGGTTGGCTTAGCAGTTAAATCAAGTGGACTCAGCGAAAAATACAGGCAAATGTGACTCAATGGGAAGGCGCCCTGTGTTACCTTGTTTGAAAACCAGACTGAAGGAATAGAAAATCACCTCCTGTATGGACATTGCACATGCTACGAAGCTCAGCTGGCTCTTGCAGTTTTCAACAACAACAGATCTTACAGTAGAAAGTACTACAAGTAGCCAACACATACAAGCAAATAGCAGTTTATTGGCAGTGGTGGGATTTGAACCCACGCCTCCTGAGAGACTGGAGCCTAAATCCAGCGCCTTAGACCACTCGGCCACACTACCATTAAATCTGATTTTACCCAAACAATTCTGAGTCGTCTGAATGAAAAGTCCACTTTGACGACAATTGGACAATCAAATCGAAGAAACACATGGAAGAACATTCGAAACTTCAAACACATACCCTCTGGGAGTATAGAGCTTGACTCAAGATCAAAAGACCACTAAACTATCAGCCAAGTTCAGGGCTTTAGCTCTTGGGTCAATTCTGTCATATTATCAACTTCAAAAGCCAAAGCAAGTCACTTTCAGCAGTAGGTGAGTTCATGTTCAGAAGGAAAGGGAGACATAGCAGTGTAAAAAGGATTACTTTAGCAGAGGATGGTTTCGATCCATCGACCTCTGGGTTATGGGCCCAGCACGCTTCCGCTGCGCCACTCTGCTCTTGTTTATTGAAATAATTTCATACGGACATAGTCTTTGGTTTTAATAGGTTTTATCAGCAGTTGAATCGACTGGACAAGGAGGAAGTTATTGGTAAATGTGAAGTTATGTGCCCCAATCTGAAGGTGCACATCTTAACTCTTACCTCGTTTGAAAACCAGACAGGAGAAAAAGAAAATTACCTCCTGTACACCCCATATGCTACAAAGCTCAGCTGGCTGTTGCAGTTTTCTACAACTAGTAGATAAGCTGCACGTAGCCAATACATTCAACTGACAGTCTATTGGCAGTGGTGGGATTTGAACCCACGCCTCCTGAGAGACTGGAGCCTTAATCCAGCGCCTTTGACCACTCGGCCACACTACCGTTGGGAACTAGATTTTACCCAAACAAACCGGAGGGGGTTAGATGTAAATGACACTTTGGCGACAATTGGACAATCTTAACGAAGACACACATGGAAGATTATTAGAAACTTCAAACACATATCCTGTGGGAGTATAGAGCTTTACTCGAGATCAAAGACCACAAAAATGTCAGCCAAGTTCAGGGCTTCAGCTCTTGGGTCAATTCTGTCACATTTTCAACTTCAAAAGCAAGTCACTTTCAGCAGGAGATGAGTTAATGTTTAGAAGGCAAGGACAAGGGGAACATAACAGATAACATGGGAGTTGATAAAGGATTCCTTTAGCAGAGGATGGTTTCGATCCATCGACCTCTGGGTTATGGGCCCAGCACGCTTCCGCTGCGCCACTCTGCTCTTGTTTATTGAAATAATTTCATACGGACATAGTCTTTGGTTTTAATAGGTTTTATCAGCAGTTGAATCGACTGGACAAGGAGGAAGTTATTGGTAAATGTGGAGTTATGTGCCCCAATCTGAAGGTGCACATCTTAACTCTTACCTTGTTTGAAAACCAGACAGGAGAAAAAGAAAATTACCTCCTGTACACCTCATGTGATATCCCATATGCTATAAAGCTCAGGTGGCTGTTGCAGTTTTGAACAACAAGAGATCCTCTTATAGTAGATAAGCTGCACGTAGCCAATACATTCAACTGACAGTCTATTGGCAGTGGTGGGATTTGAACCCACGCCTCCTGACAGACTGGAGCCTTAATCCAGCGCCTTTGACCACTCGGCCACACTACCGTTGGGAACTAGATTTTACCAAAACAAACCGGAGGGGGTTAGATGTAAATGACACTTTGGCGACAATTGGACAATCTTAACGAAGACACACATGGAAGAACATTAGAAACTTCAAACACATATCCTGTGGGAGTATAGAGCTTTACTCGAGATCAAAGCCCACAAAAATATCAGCCAAGTTCAGGGCTTCAGCTCTTGGGTCAATTCTGTCACATTTTCAACTTCAAAAGCAAGTCACTTTCAGCAGGAGATGAGTTAATGTTTAGAAGGCAAGGACAAGAGGAACATAACAGATAACATGGGAGTTGATAAAGGATTCCTTTAGCAGAGGATGGTTTCGATCCATCGACCTCTGGGTTATGGGCCCAGCACGCTTCCGCTGCGCCACTCTGCTGTTTTACAATGAAACAGTTTCATATGAACACAGTCCATTGTTTCAATGGGTTGGCTTAGCAGTTAAATCAAGTGGACTCAGCGAAAAATACAGGCAAATGTGACTCAATGGGAAGGCGCCCTGTGTTACCTTGTTTGAAAACCAGACTGAAGGAATAGAAAATCACCTCCTGTATGGACATTGCACATGCTACGAAGCTCAGCTGGCTCTTGCAGTTTTCAACAACAACAGATCTTACAGTAGAAAGTACTACAAGTAGCCAACACATACATGCAAATAGCAGTCGATTGGCAGTGGTGGGATTTGAACCCACGCCTCCTGAGAGACTGGAGCCTAAATCCATACTACCATTAATTGTGATTTTACCCAAACAATTCTGAGTCGTTTGAATGAAAAGTCCACTTTGACGACAATTGGACAATCAAATCGAAGAAACACATGGAAGAACATTCGAAACTTCAAACACATACCCTGTGGGAGTATAGAGCTTGACTCAAGATCAAAAGACCACTAAACTATCAGCCAAGTTCCGGGCTTTAGCTCTTGGGTCAATTCTGTCATATTATCAACTTCAAAAGCCAAAGCAAGTCACTTTCAGCAGTAGGTGAGTTCATGTTCAGAAGGAAAGGGAGACATAGCAGTATAAAAAGGATTCCTTTAGCAGAGGATGGTTTCGATCCATCGACCTCTGGGTTATGGGCCCAGCACGCTTCCGCTGCGCCACTCTGCTCTTGTTTATTGAAATAATTTCATACGGACATAGTCTTTGGTTTTAATAGGTTTTATCAGCAGTTGAATCGACTGGACAAGGAGGAAGTTATTGGTAAATGTGGAGTTATGTGCCCCAATCTGAAGGTGCACATCTTAACTCTTACCTTGTTTGAAAACCAGACAGGAGAAAAAGAAAATTACCTCCTGTACACCTCATGTGATATCCCATATGCTATAAAGCTCAGGTGGCTGTTGCAGTTTTGAACAACAAGAGATCCTCTTATAGTAGATAAGCTGCACGTAGCCAATACATTCAACTGACAGTCTATTGGCAGTGGTGGGATTTGAACCCACGCCTCCTGACAGACTGGAGCCTTAATCCAGCGCCTTTGACCACTCGGCCACACTACCGTTGGGAACTAGCTTTTACCAAAACAAACCGGAGGGGGTTAGATGTAAATGACACTTTGGCGACAATTGGACAATCTTAACGAAGACACACATGGAAGAACATTAGAAACTTCAAACACATATCCTGTGGGAGTATAGAGCTTTACTCGAGATCAAAGCCCACAAAAATATCAGCCAAGTTCAGGGCTTCAGCTCTTGGGTCAATTCTGTCACATTTTCAACTTCAAAAGCAAGTCACTTTCAGCAGGAGATGAGTTAATGTTTAGAAGGCAAGGACAAGGGGAACATAACAGATAACATGGGAGTTGATAAAGGATTCCTTTAGCAGAGGATGGTTTCGATCCATCGACCTCTGGGTTATGGGCCCAGCACGCTTCCGCTGCGCCACTCTGCTCTTGTTTATTGAAATAATTTCATATGAACACAGTCCATTGTTTCAATGGGTTGGCTTAGCAGTTAAATCAAGTGGACTCAGCGAAAAATACAGGCAAATGTGACTCAATGGGAAGGCGCCCTGTGTTACCTTGTTTGAAAACCAGACTGAAGGAATAGAAAATCACCTCCTGTATGGACATTGCACATGCTACGAAGCTCAGCTGGCTCTTGCAGTTTTCAACAACAACAGATCATACAGTAGAAAGTACTACAAGTAGCCAACACATACATGCAAATAGCAGTCGATTGGCAGTGGTGGGATTTGAACCCACGCCTCCTGAGAGACTGGAGCCTAAATCCATACTACCATTAATTGTGATTTTACCCAAACAATTCTGAGTCGTTTGAATGAAAAGTCCACTTTGACGACAATTGGACAATCAAATCGAAGAAACACATGGAAGAACATTCGAAACTTCAAACACATACCCTGTGGGAGTATAGAGCTTGACTCAAGATCAAAAGACCACTAAACTATCAGCCAAGTTCCGGGCTTTAGCTCTTGGGTCAATTCTGTCATATTATCAACTTCAAAAGCCAAAGCAAGTCACTTTCAGCAGTAGGTGAGTTCATGTTCAGAAGGAAAGGGAGACATAGCAGTATAAAAAGGATTCCTTTAGCAGAGGATGGTTTCGATCCATCGACCTCTGGGTTATGGGCCCAGCACGCTTCCGCTGCGCCACTCTGCTCTTGTTTATTGAAATAATTTCATACGGACATAGTCTTTGGTTTTAATAGGTTTTATCAGCAGTTGAATCGACTGGACAAGGAGGAAGTTATTGGTAAATGTGGAGTTATGTGCCCCAATCTGAAGGTGCACATCTTAACTCTTACCTTGTTTGAAAACCAGACAGGAGAAAAAGAAAATTCCCTCCTGTACACCTCATGTGATATCCCATATGCTATAAAGCTCAGGTGGCTGTTGCAGTTTTGAACAACAAGAGATCCTCTTATAGTAGATAAGCTGCACGTAGCCAATACATTCAACTGACAGTCTATTGGCAGTGGTGGGATTTGAACCCACGCCTCCTGACAGACTGGAGCCTTAATCCAGCGCCTTTGACCACTCGGCCACACTACCGTTGGGAACTAGCTTTTACCAAAACAAACCGGAGGGGGTTAGATGTAAATGACACTTTGGCGACAATTGGACAATCTTAACGAAGACACACATGGAAGAACATTAGAAACTTCAAACACATATCCTGTGGGAGTATAGAGCTTTACTCGAGATCAAAGCCCACAAAAATATCAGCCAAGTTCAGGGCTTCAGCTCTTGGGTCAATTCTGTCACATTTTCAACTTCAAAAGCAAGTCACTTTCAGCAGGAGATGAGTTAATGTTTAGAAGGCAAGGACAAGGGGAACATAACAGATAACATGGGAGTTGATAAAGGATTCCTTTAGCAGAGGATGGTTTCGATCCATCGACCTCTGGGTTATGGGCCCAGCACGCTTCCGCTGCGCCACTCTGCTCTTGTTTATTGAAATAATTTCATACGGACATAGTCTTTGGTTTTAATAGGTTTTATCAGCAGTTGAATCGACTGGACAAGGAGGAAGTTATTGGTAAATGTGAAGTTATGTGCCCCAATCTGAAGGTGCACATCTTAACTCTTACCTCGTTTGAAAACCAGACAGGAGAAAAAGAAAATTACCTCCTGTACACCCCATATGCTACAAAGCTCAGCTGGCTGTTGCAGTTTTCTACAACTAGTAGATAAGCTGCACGTAGCCAATACATTCAACTGACAGTCTATTGGCAGTGGTGGGATTTGAACCCACGCCTCCTGAGAGACTGGAGCCTTAATCCAGCGCCTTTGACCACTCGGCCACACTACCGTTGGGAACAAGATTTTACCCAAGTAAACCGGAGGGGGTTAGATGTAAATGACACTTTGGCGACAATTGGACAATCTTAACGAAGACACACATGGAAGAACATTAGAAACTTCAAACACATATCCTGTGGGAGTATAGAGCTTTACTCGAGATCAAAGACCACAAAAATGTCAGCCAAGTTCAGGGCTTCAGCTCTTGGGTCAATTCTGTCACATTTTCAACTTCAAAAGGAAGTCACTTTCAGCAGGAGATGAGTTAATGTTTAGAAGGCAAGGACAAGGGAAACATAACAGATAACATGGGAGTTGATAAAGGATTCCTTTAGCAGAAGATGGTTTCGATCCATCGACCTCTGGGTTATGGGCCCAGCACGCTTCCGCTGCGCCACTCTGCTCTTTCACAATGAAACAGTTTCATATGAACACAGTCCATTGTTTCAATGGGTTGGCTTAGCAGTTAAATCAAGTGGACTCAGCGAAAAATACAGGCAAATGTGACTCAATGGGAAGGCGCCCTGTGTTACCTTGTTTGAAAACCAGACTGAAGGAATAGAAAATCACCTCCTGTATGGACATTGCACATGCTACGAAGCTCAGCTGGCTCTTGCAGTTTTCAACAACAACAGATCTTACAGTAGAAAGTACTACAAGTAGCCAACACATACATGCAAATAGCAGTCGATTGGCAGTGGTGGAATTTGAACCCACGCCTCCTGAGAGACTGGAGCCTAAATCCATACTACCATTAATTGTGATTTTACCCAAACAATTCTGAGTCGTTTGAATGAAAAGTCCACTTTGACGACAATTGGACAATCAAATCGAAGAAACACATGGAAGAACATTCGAAACTTCAAACACATACCCTGTGGGAGTATAGAGCTTGACTCAAGATCAAAAGACCACTAAACTATCAGCCAAGTTCCGGGCTTTAGCTCTTGGGTCAATTCTGTCATATTATCAACTTCAAAAGCCAAAGCAAGTCACTTTCAGCAGTAGGTGAGTTCATGTTCAGAAGGAAAGGGAGACATAGCAGTATAAAAAGGATTCCTTTAGCAGAGGATGGTTTCGATCCATCGACCTCTGGGTTATGGGCCCAGCACGCTTCCGCTGCGCCACTCTGCTCTTGTTTATTGAAATAATTTCATACGGACATAGTCTTTGGTTTTAATAGGTTTTATCAGCAGTTGAATCGACTGGACAAGGAGGAAGTTATTGGTAAATGTGGAGTTATGTGCCCCAATCTGAAGGTGCACATCTTAACTCTTACCTTGTTTGAAAACCAGACAGGAGAAAAAGAAAATTACCTCCTGTACACCTCATGTGATATCCCATATGCTATAAAGCTCAGGTGGCTGTTGCAGTTTTGAACAACAAGAGATCCTCTTATAGTAGATAAGCTGCACGTAGCCAATACATTCAACTGACAGTGGTGGGATTTGAACCCACGCCTCCTGACAGACTGGAGCCTTAATCCAGCGCCTTTGACCACTCGGCCACACTACCGTTGGGAACTAGATTTTACCAAAACAAACCGGAGGGGGTTAGATGTAAATGACACTTTGGCGACAATTGGACAATCTTAACGAAGACACACATGGAAGAACATTAGAAACTTCAAACACATATCCTGTGGGAGTATAGAGCTTTACTCGAGATCAAAGCCCACAAAAATATCAGCCAAGTTCAGGGCTTCAGCTCTTGGGTCAATTCTGTCACATTTTCAACTTCAAAAGCAAGTCACTTTCAGCAGGAGATGAGTTAATGTTTAGAAGGCAAGGACAAGGGGAACATAACAGATAACATGGGAGTTGATAAAGGATTCCTTTAGCAGAGGATGGTTTCGATCCATCGACCTCTGGGTTATGGGCCCAGCACGCTTCCGCTGCGCCACTCTGCTGTTTTACAATGAAACAGTTTCATATGAACACAGTCCATTGTTTCAATGGGTTGGCTTAGCAGTTAAATCAAGTGGACTCAGCGAAAAATACAGGCAAATGTGACTCAATGGGAAGGCGCCCCGTGTTACCTTGTTTGAAAACCAGACTGAAGGAATAGAAAATCACCTCCTGTATGGACATTGCACATGCTACGAAGCTCAGCTGGCTCTTGCAGTTTTCAACAACAACAGATCTTACAGTAGAAAGTACTACAAGTAGCCAACACATACAAGCAAATAGCAGTTGATTGGCAGTGGTGGGATTTGAACCCACGCCTCCTGAGAGACTGGAGCCTAAATCAAGCGCCTTAGACCACTCGGCCACACTACCATTAAATCTGATATTACCCAAACAATTCGGAGTCGTCTGAATGAAAAGTCCACTTTGACGACAATTGGACAATCAAATCGAAGAAACACATGGAAGAACATTCGAAACTTCAAACACATACCCTCTGGGAGTATAGAGCTTGACTCAAGATCAAAAGACCACTAAACTATCAGCCAAGTTCAGGGCTTTAGCTCTTGGGTCAATTCTGTCATATTATCAACTTCAAAAGCCAAAGCAAGTCACTTTCAGCAGTAGGTGAGTTCATGTTCAGAAGGAAAGGGAGACATAGCAGTGTAAAAAGGATTACTTTAGCAGAGGATGGTTTCGATCCATCGACCTCTGGGTTATGGGCCCAGCACGCTTCCGCTGCGCCACTCTGCTCTTGTTTATTGAAATAATTTCATATGAACATAGTCTTTGGTTTTAATAGGTTTTATCAGCAGTTGAATCGACTGGACAAGGAGGAAGTTATTGGTAAATGTGAAGTTATGTGCCCCAATCTCAAGGTGCACATCTTAACTCTTACCTTGTTTGAAAACCAGACAGGAGAAAAAGAAAATTACCTCCTGTACACCTCATGTGATATCCCATATGCTACAAAGCTCAGGTGGCTGTTGCAGTTTTGAACAACAAGAGATCCTCTTATAGTAGATAAGCTGCACGTAGCCAATACATTCAACTGACAGTCTATTGGCAGTGGTGGGATTTGAACCCACGCCTCCTGACAGACTGGAGCCTTAATCCAGCGCCTTTGACCACTCGGCCACACTACCGTTGGGAAACAGATTTTACCCAAACAAACCGGAGGGGGTTAGATGTAAATGACACTTTGGCGACAATTGGACAATCTTAACGAAGACACAGATGGAAGAACATTAGAAACTTCAAACACATATCCTGTGGGAGTATAGAGCTTTACTCGAGATCAAAGCCCACAAAAATATCAGCCAAGTTCAGGGCTTCAGCTCTTGGGTCAATTCTGTCACATTTTCAACTTCAAAAGCAAGTCACTTTCAGCAGGAGATGAGTTAATGTTTAGAAGGCAAGGACAAGGGGAACATAACAGATAACATGGGAGTTGATAAAGGATTCCTTTAGCAGAGGATGGTTTCAATCCATCGACCTCTGGGTTATGGGCCCAGCACGCTTCCGCTGCGCCACTCTGCTCTTGTTTATTGAAATAATTTCATACGGACATAGTCTTTGGTTTTAATAGGTTTTATCAGCAGTTGAATCGACTGGACAAGGAGGAAGTTATTGGTAAATGTGAAGTTATGTGCCCCAATCTGAAGGTGCACATCTTAACTCTTACCTCGTTTGAAAACCAGACAGGAGAAAAAGAAAATTACCTCCTGTACACCCCATATGCTACAAAGCTCAGCTGGCTGTTGCAGTTTTCTACAACTAGTAGATAAGCTGCACGTAGCCAATACATTCAACTGACAGTCTATTGGCAGTGGTGGGATTTGAACCCACGCCTCCTGAGAGACTGGAGCCTTAATCCAGCGCCTTTGACCACTCGGCCACACTACCGTTGGGAACTAGATTTTACCCAAACAAACCGGAGGGGGTTAGATGTAAATGACACTTTGGCGACAATTGGACAATCTTAACGAAGACACAGATGGAAGAACATTAGAAACTTCAAACACATATCCTGTGGGAGTATAGAGCTTTACTCGAGATCAAAGCCCACAAAAATATCAGCCAAGTTCAGGGCTTCAGCTCTTGGGTCAATTCTGTCACATTTTCAACTTCAAAAGCAAGTCACTTTCAGCAGGAGATGAGTTAATGTTTAGAAGGCAAGGACAAGAGGAACATAACAGATAACATGGGAGTTGATAAAGGATTCCTTTAGCAGAGGATGGTTTCGATCCATCGACCTCTGGGTTATGGGCCCAGCACGCTTCCGCTGCGCCACTCTGCTGTTTTACAATGAAACAGTTTCATATGAACACAGTCCATTGTTTCAATGGGTTGGCTTAGCAGTTAAATCAAGTGGACTCAGCGAAAAATACAGGCAAATGTGACTCAATGGGAAGGCGCCCTGTGTTACCTTGTTTGAAAACCAGACTGAAGGAATAGAAAATCACCTCCTGTATGGACATTGCACATGCTACGAAGCTCAGCTGGCTCTTGCAGTTTTCAACAACAACAGATCTTACAGTAGAAAGTACTACAAGTAGCCAACACATACAAGCAAATAGCAGTTGATTGGCAGTGGTGGGATTTGAACCCACGCCTCCTGAGAGACTGGAGCCTAAATCCAGCGCCTTAGACCACTCGGCCACACTACCATTAAATCTGATTTTACCCAAACAATTCTGAGTCGTCTGAATGAAAAGTCCACTTTGACGACAATTGGACAATCAAATCGAAGAAACACATGGAAGAACATTCGAAACTTCAAACACATACCCTCTGGGAGTATAGAGCTTGACTCAAGATCAAAAGACCACTAAACTATCAGCCAAGTTCAGGGCTTTAGCTCTTGGGTCAATTCTGTCATATTATCAACTTCAAAAGCCAAAGCAAGTCACTTTCAGCAGTAGGTGAGTTCATGTTCAGAAGGAAAGGGAGACATAGCAGTGTAAAAAGGATTACTTTAGCAGAGGATGGTTTCGATCCATCGACCTCTGGGTTATGGGCCCAGCACGCTTCCGCTGCGCCACTCTGCTCTTGTTTATTGAAATAATTTCATACGAACATAGTCTTTGGTTTTAATAGGTTTTATCAGCAGTTGAATCGACTGGACAAGGAGGAAGTTATTGGTAAATGTGAAGTTATGTGCCCCAATCTGAAGGTGCACATCTTAACTCTTACCTCGTTTGAAAACCAGACAGGAGAAAAAGAAAATTACCTCCTGTACACCCCATATGCTACAAAGCTCAGCTGGCTGTTGCAGTTTTCTACAACTAGTAGATAAGCTGCACGTAGCCAATACATTCAACTGACAGTCTATTGGCAGTGGTGGGATTTGAACCCACGCCTCCTGAGAGACTGGAGCCTTAATCCAGCGCCTTTGACCACTCGGCCACACTACCGTTGGGAACAAGATTTTACCCAAGTAAACCGGAGGGGGTTAGATGTAAATGACACTTTGGCGACAATTGGACAATCTTAACGAAGACACACATGGAAGAACATTAGAAACTTCAAACACATATCCTGTGGGAGTATAGAGCTTTACTCGAGATCAAAGACCACAAAAATGTCAGCCAAGTTCAGGGCTTCAGCTCTTGGGTCAATTCTGTCACATTTTCAACTTCAAAAGGAAGTCACTTTCAGCAGGAGATGAGTTAATGTTTAGAAGGCAAGGACAAGGGAAACATAACAGATAACATGGGAGTTGATAAAGGATTCCTTTAGCAGAAGATGGTTTCGATCCATCGACCTCTGGGTTATGGGCCCAGCACGCTTCCGCTGCGCCACTCTGCTCTTTCACAATGAAACAGTTTCATATGAACACAGTCCATTGTTTCAATGGGTTGGCTTAGCAGTTAAATCAAGTGGACTCAGCGAAAAATACAGGCAAATGTGACTCAATGGGAAGGCGCCCTGTGTTACCTTGTTTGAAAACCAGACTGAAGGAATAGAAAATCACCTCCTGTATGGACATTGCACATGCTACGAAGCTCAGCTGGCTCTTGCAGTTTTCAACAACAACAGATCTTACAGTAGAAAGTACTACAAGTAGCCAACACATACATGCAAATAGCAGTCGATTGGCAGTGGTGGGATTTGAACCCACGCCTCCTGAGAGACTGGAGCCTAAATCCATACTACCATTAATTGTGATTTTACCCAAACAATTCTGAGTCGTTTGAATGAAAAGTCCACTTTGACGACAATTGGACAATCAAATCGAAGAAACACATGGAAGAACATTCGAAACTTCAAACACATACCCTGTGGGAGTATAGAGCTTGACTCAAGATCAAAAGACCACTAAACTATCAGCCAAGTTCCGGGCTTTAGCTCTTGGGTCAATTCTGTCATATTATCAACTTCAAAAGCCAAAGCAAGTCACTTTCAGCAGTAGGTGAGTTCATGTTCAGAAGGAAAGGGAGACATAGCAGTATAAAAAGGATTCCTTTAGCAGAGGATGGTTTCGATCCATCGACCTCTGGGTTATGGGCCCAGCACGCTTCCGCTGCGCCACTCTGCTCTTGTTTATTGAAATAATTTCATACGGACATAGTCTTTGGTTTTAATAGGTTTTATCAGCAGTTGAATCGACTGGACAAGGAGGAAGTTATTGGTAAATGTGAAGTTATGTGCCCCAATCTGAAGGTGCACATCTTAACTCTTACCTCGTTTGAAAACCAGACAGGAGAAAAAGAAAATTACCTCCTGTACACCTCATGTGATATCCCATATGCTACAAAGCTCAGCTGGCTGTTGCAGTTTTGAACAACAAGAGATCCTCTTATAGTAGATAAGCTGCACGTAGCCAATACATTCAACTGACAGTCTATTGGCAGTGGTGGGATTTGAACCCACGCCTCCTGAGAGACTGGAGCCTTAATCCAGCGCCTTTGACCACTCGGCCACACTACCGTTGGGAAATAGATTTTACCCAAACAAACCGGAGGGGGTTAGATGTAAATGACACTTTGGCGACAATTGGACAATCTTAACGAAGACACAGATGGAAGAACATTAGAAACTTCAAACACATATCCTGTGGGAGTATAGAGCTTTACTCGAGATCAAAGCCCACAAAAATATCAGCCAAGTTCAGGGCTTCAGCTCTTGGGTCAATTCTGTCACATTTTCAACTTCAAAAGCAAGTCACTTTCAGCAGGAGATGAGTTAATGTTTAGAAGGCAAGGACAAGAGGAACATAACAGATAACATGGGAGTTGATAAAGGATTCCTTTAGCAGAGGATGGTTTCGATCCATCGACCTCTGGGTTATGGGCCCAGCACGCTTCCGCTGCGCCACTCTGCTGTTTTACAATGAAACAGTTTCATATGAACACAGTCCATTGTTTCAATGGGTTGGCTTAGCAGTTAAATCAAGTGGACTCAGCGAAAAATACAGGCAAATGTGACTCAATGGGAAGGCGCCCTGTGTTACCTTGTTTGAAAACCAGACTGAAGGAATAGAAAATCACCTCCTGTATGGACATTGCACATGCTACGAAGCTCAGCTGGCTCTTGCAGTTTTCAACAACAACAGATCTTACAGTAGAAAGTACTACAAGTAGCCAACACATACAAGCAAATAGCAGTTGATTGGCAGTGGTGGGATTTGAACCCACGCCTCCTGAGAGACTGGAGCCTAAATCCAGCGCCTTAGACCACTCGGCCACACTACCATTAAATCTGATTTTACCCAAACAATTCTGAGTCGTCTGAATGAAAAGTCCACTTTGACGACAATTGGACAATCAAATCGAAGAAACACATGGAAGAACATTCGAAACTTCAAACACATACCCTCTGGGAGTATAGAGCTTGACTCAAGATCAAAAGACCACTAAACTATCAGCCAAGTTCAGGGCTTTAGCTCTTGGGTCAATTCTGTCATATTATCAACTTCAAAAGCCAAAGCAAGTCACTTTCAGCAGTAGGTGAGTTCATGTTCAGAAGGAAAGGGAGACATAGCAGTGTAAAAAGGATTACTTTAGCAGAGGATGGTTTCGATCCATCGACCTCTGGGTTATGGGCCCAGCACGCTTCCGCTGCGCCACTCTGCTCTTGTTTATTGAAATAATTTCATACGAACATAGTCTTTGGTTTTAATAGGTTTTATCAGCAGTTGAATCGACTGGACAAGGAGGAAGTTATTGGTAAATGTGAAGTTATGTGCCCCAATCTGAAGGTGCACATCTTAACTCTTACCTTGTTTGAAAACCAGACAGGAGAAAAAGAAAATTACCTCCTGTACACCTCATGTGATATCCCATATGCTACAAAGCTCAGGTGGCTGTTGCAGTTTTGAACAACAAGAGATCCTCTTATAGTAGATAAGCTGCACGTAGCCAATACATTCAACTGACAGTCTATTGGCAGTGGTGGGATTTGAACCCACGCCTCCTGAGAGACTGGAGCCTTAATCCAGCGCCTTTGACCACTCGGCCACACTACCGTTGGGAACAAGATTTTACCCAAGTAAACCGGAGGGGGTTAGATGTAAATGACACTTTGGCGACAATTGGACAATCTTAACGAAGACACACATGGAAGAACATTAGAAACTTCAAACACATATCCTGTGGGAGTATAGAGCTTTACTCGAGATCAAAGACCACAAAAATGTCAGCCAAGTTCAGGGCTTCAGCTCTTGGGTCAATTCTGTCACATTTTCAACTTCAAAAGGAAGTCACTTTCAGCAGGAGATGAGTTAATGTTTAGAAGGCAAGGACAAGGGAAACATAACAGATAACATGGGAGTTGATAAAGGATTCCTTTAGCAGAAGATGGTTTCGATCCATCGACCTCTGGGTTATGGGCCCAGCACGCTTCCGCTGCGCCACTCTGCTCTTTCACAATGAAACAGTTTCATATGAACACAGTCCATTGTTTCAATGGGTTGGCTTAGCAGTTAAATCAAGTGGACTCAGCGAAAAATACAGGCAAATGTGACTCAATGGGAAGGCGCCCTGTGTTACCTTGTTTGAAAACCAGACTGAAGGAATAGAAAATCACCTCCTGTATGGACATTGCACATGCTACGAAGCTCAGCTGGCTCTTGCAGTTTTCAACAACAACAGATCTTACAGTAGAAAGTACTACAAGTAGCCAACACATACATGCAAATAGCAGTCGATTGGCAGTGGTGGGATTTGAACCCACGCCTCCTGAGAGACTGGAGCCTAAATCCATACTACCATTAATTGTGATTTTACCCAAACAATTCTGAGTCGTTTGAATGAAAAGTCCACTTTGACGACAATTGGACAATCAAATCGAAGAAACACATGGAAGAACATTCGAAACTTCAAACACATACCCTGTGGGAGTATAGAGCTTGACTCAAGATCAAAAGACCACTAAACTATCAGCCAAGTTCCGGGCTTTAGCTCTTGGGTCAATTCTGTCATATTATCAACTTCAAAAGCCAAAGCAAGTCACTTTCAGCAGTAGGTGAGTTCATGTTCAGAAGGAAAGGGAGACATAGCAGTATAAAAAGGATTCCTTTAGCAGAGGATGGTTTCGATCCATCGACCTCTGGGTTATGGGCCCAGCACGCTTCCGCTGCGCCACTCTGCTCTTGTTTATTGAAATAATTTCATACGGACATAGTCTTTGGTTTTAATAGGTTTTATCAGCAGTTGAATCGACTGGACAAGGAGGAAGTTATTGGTAAATGTGGAGTTATGTGCCCCAATCTGAAGGTGCACATCTTAACTCTTACCTTGTTTGAAAACCAGACAGGAGAAAAAGAAAATTACCTCCTGTACACCTCATGTGATATCCCATATGCTATAAAGCTCAGGTGGCTGTTGCAGTTTTGAACAACAAGAGATCCTCTTATAGTAGATAAGCTGCACGTAGCCAATACATTCAACTGACAGTCTATTGGCAGTGGTGGGATTTGAACCCACGCCTCCTGACAGACTGGAGCCTTAATCCAGCGCCTTTGACCACTCGGCCACACTACCGTTGGGAACTAGATTTTACCAAAACAAACCGGAGGGGGTTAGATGTAAATGACACTTTGGCGACAATTGGACAATCTTAACGAAGACACACATGGAAGAACATTAGAAACTTCAAACACATATCCTGTGGGAGTATAGAGCTTTACTCGAGATCAAAGCCCACAAAAATATCAGCCAAGTTCAGGGCTTCAGCTCTTGGGTCAATTCTGTCACATTTTCAACTTCAAAAGCAAGTCACTTTCAGCAGGAGATGAGTTAATGTTTAGAAGGCAAGGACAAGGGGAACATAACAGATAACATGGGAGTTGATAAAGGATTCCTTTAGCAGAGGATGGTTTCGATCCATCGACCTCTGGGTTATGGGCCCAGCACGCTTCCGCTGCGCCACTCTGCTGTTTTACAATGAAACAGTTTCATATGAACACAGTCCATTGTTTCAATGGGTTGGCTTAGCAGTTAAATCAAGTGGACTCAGCGAAAAATACAGGCAAATGTGACTCAATGGGAAGGCGCCCTGTGTTACCTTGTTTGAAAACCAGACTGAAGGAATAGAAAATCACCTCCTGTATGGACATTGCACATGCTACGAAGCTCAGCTGGCTCTTGCAGTTTTCAACAACAACAGATCTTACAGTAGAAAGTACTACAAGTAGCCAACACATACAAGCAAATAGCAGTTGATTGGCAGTGGTGGGATTTGAACCCACGCCTCCTGAGAGACTGGAGCCTAAATCCAGCGCCTTAGACCACTCGGCCACACTACCATTAAATCTGATATTACCCAAACAATTCTGAGTCGTCTGAATGAAAAGTCCACTTTGACGACAATTGGACAATCAAATCGAAGAAACACATGGAAGAACATTCGAAACTTCAAACACATACCCTCTGGGAGTATAGAGCTTGACTCAAGATCAAAAGACCACTAAACTATCAGCCAAGTTCAGGGCTTTAGCTCTTGGGTCAATTCTGTCATATTATCAACTTCAAAAGCCAAAGCAAGTCACTTTCAGCAGTAGGTGAGTTCATGTTCAGAAGGAAAGGGAGACATAGCAGTGTAAAAAGGATTACTTTAGCAGAGGATGGTTTCGATCCATCGACCTCTGGGTTATGGGCCCAGCACGCTTCCGCTGCGCCACTCTGCTCTTGTTTATTGAAATAATTTCATATGAACATAGTCTTTGGTTTTAATAGGTTTTATCAGCAGTTGAATCGACTGGACAAGGAGGAAGTTATTGGTAAATGTGAAGTTATGTGCCCCAATCTCAAGGTGCACATCTTAACTCTTACCTTGTTTGAAAACCAGACAGGAGAAAAAGAAAATTACCTCCTGTACACCTCATGTGATATCCCATATGCTACAAAGCTCAGGTGGCTGTTGCAGTTTTGAACAACAAGAGATCCTCTTATAGTAGATAAGCTGCACGTAGCCAATACATTCAACTGACAGTCTATTGGCAGTGGTGGGATTTGAACCCACGCCTCCTGACAGACTGGAGCCTTAATCCAGCGCCTTTGACCACTCGGCCACACTACCGTTGGGAAACAGATTTTACCCAAACAAACCGGAGGGGGTTAGATGTAAATGACACTTTGGCGACAATTGGACAATCTTAACGAAGACACAGATGGAAGAACATTAGAAACTTCAAACACATATCCTGTGGGAGTATAGAGCTTTACTCGAGATCAAAGCCCACAAAAATATCAGCCAAGTTCAGGGCTTCAGCTCTTGGGTCAATTCTGTCACATTTTCAACTTCAAAAGCAAGTCACTTTCAGCAGGAGATGAGTTAATGTTTAGAAGGCAAGGACAAGGGGAACATAACAGATAACATGGGAGTTGATAAAGGATTCCTTTAGCAGAGGATGGTTTCGATCCATCGACCTCTGGGTTATGGGCCCAGCACGCTTCCGCTGCGCCACTCTGCTCTTGTTTATTGAAATAATTTCATACGGACATAGTCTTTGGTTTTAATAGGTTTTATCAGCAGTTGAATCGACTGGACAAGGAGGAAGTTATTGGTAAATGTGAAGTTATGTGCCCCAATCTGAAGGTGCACATCTTAACTCTTACCTCGTTTGAAAACCAGACAGGAGAAAAAGAAAATTACCTCCTGTACACCCCATATGCTACAAAGCTCAGCTGGCTGTTGCAGTTTTCTACAACTAGTAGATAAGCTGCACGTAGCCAATACATTCAACTGACAGTCTATTGGCAGTGGTGGGATTTGAACCCACGCCTCCTGAGAGACTGGAGCCTTAATCCAGCGCCTTTGACCACTCGGCCACACTACCGTTGGGAACTAGATTTTACCCAAACAAACCGGAGGGGGTTAGATGTAAATGACACTTTGGCGACAATTGGACAATCTTAACGAAGACACAGATGGAAGAACATTAGAAACTTCAAACACATATCCTGTGGGAGTATAGAGCTTTACTCGAGATCAAAGCCCACAAAAATATCAGCCAAGTTCAGGGCTTCAGCTCTTGGGTCAATTCTGTCACATTTTCAACTTCAAAAGCAAGTCACTTTCAGCAGGAGATGAGTTAATGTTTAGAAGGCAAGGACAAGAGGAACATAACAGATAACATGGGAGTTGATAAAGGATTCCTTTAGCAGAGGATGGTTTCGATCCATCGACCTCTGGGTTATGGGCCCAGCACGCTTCCGCTGCGCCACTCTGCTGTTTTACAATGAAACAGTTTCATATGAACACAGTCCATTGTTTCAATGGGTTGGCTTAGCAGTTAAATCAAGTGGACTCAGCGAAAAATACAGGCAAATGTGACTCAATGGGAAGGCGCCCTGTGTTACCTTGTTTGAAAACCAGACTGAAGGAATAGAAAATCACCTCCTGTATGGACATTGCACATGCTACGAAGCTCAGCTGGCTCTTGCAGTTTTCAACAACAACAGATCTTACAGTAGAAAGTACTACAAGTAGCCAACACATACAAGCAAATAGCAGTTGATTGGCAGTGGTGGGATTTGAACCCACGCCTCCTGAGAGACTGGAGCCTAAATCCAGCGCCTTAGACCACTCGGCCACACTACCATTAAATCTGATTTTACCCAAACAATTCTGAGTCGTCTGAATGAAAAGTCCACTTTGACGACAATTGGACAATCAAATCGAAGAAACACATGGAAGAACATTCGAAACTTCAAACACATACCCTCTGGGAGTATAGAGCTTGACTCAAGATCAAAAGACCACTAAACTATCAGCCAAGTTCAGGGCTTTAGCTCTTGGGTCAATTCTGTCATATTATCAACTTCAAAAGCCAAAGCAAGTCACTTTCAGCAGTAGGTGAGTTCATGTTCAGAAGGAAAGGGAGACATAGCAGTGTAAAAAGGATTACTTTAGCAGAGGATGGTTTCGATCCATCGACCTCTGGGTTATGGGCCCAGCACGCTTCCGCTGCGCCACTCTGCTCTTGTTTATTGAAATAATTTCATACGAACATAGTCTTTGGTTTTAATAGGTTTTATCAGCAGTTGAATCGACTGGACAAGGAGGAAGTTATTGGTAAATGTGAAGTTATGTGCCCCAATCTGAAGGTGCACATCTTAACTCTTACCTCGTTTGAAAACCAGACAGGAGAAAAAGAAAATTACCTCCTGTACACCCCATATGCTACAAAGCTCAGCTGGCTGTTGCAGTTTTCTACAACTAGTAGATAAGCTGCACGTAGCCAATACATTCAACTGACAGTCTATTGGCAGTGGTGGGATTTGAACCCACGCCTCCTGAGAGACTGGAGCCTTAATCCAGCGCCTTTGACCACTCGGCCACACTACCGTTGGGAACAAGATTTTACCCAAGTAAACCGGAGGGGGTTAGATGTAAATGACACTTTGGCGACAATTGGACAATCTTAACGAAGACACACATGGAAGAACATTAGAAACTTCAAACACATATCCTGTGGGAGTATAGAGCTTTACTCGAGATCAAAGACCACAAAAATGTCAGCCAAGTTCAGGGCTTCAGCTCTTGGGTCAATTCTGTCACATTTTCAACTTCAAAAGGAAGTCACTTTCAGCAGGAGATGAGTTAATGTTTAGAAGGCAAGGACAAGGGAAACATAACAGATAACATGGGAGTTGATAAAGGATTCCTTTAGCAGAAGATGGTTTCGATCCATCGACCTCTGGGTTATGGGCCCAGCACGCTTCCGCTGCGCCACTCTGCTCTTTCACAATGAAACAGTTTCATATGAACACAGTCCATTGTTTCAATGGGTTGGCTTAGCAGTTAAATCAAGTGGACTCAGCGAAAAATACAGGCAAATGTGACTCAATGGGAAGGCGCCCTGTGTTACCTTGTTTGAAAACCAGACTGAAGGAATAGAAAATCACCTCCTGTATGGACATTGCACATGCTACGAAGCTCAGCTGGCTCTTGCAGTTTTCAACAACAACAGATCTTACAGTAGAAAGTACTACAAGTAGCCAACACATACATGCAAATAGCAGTCGATTGGCAGTGGTGGGATTTGAACCCACGCCTCCTGAGAGACTGGAGCCTAAATCCATACTACCATTAATTGTGATTTTACCCAAACAATTCTGAGTCGTTTGAATGAAAAGTCCACTTTGACGACAATTGGACAATCAAATCGAAGAAACACATGGAAGAACATTCGAAACTTCAAACACATACCCTGTGGGAGTATAGAGCTTGACTCAAGATCAAAAGACCACTAAACTATCAGCCAAGTTCCGGGCTTTAGCTCTTGGGTCAATTCTGTCATATTATCAACTTCAAAAGCCAAAGCAAGTCACTTTCAGCAGTAGGTGAGTTCATGTTCAGAAGGAAAGGGAGACATAGCAGTATAAAAAGGATTCCTTTAGCAGAGGATGGTTTCGATCCATCGACCTCTGGGTTATGGGCCCAGCACGCTTCCGCTGCGCCACTCTGCTCTTGTTTATTGAAATAATTTCATACGGACATAGTCTTTGGTTTTAATAGGTTTTATCAGCAGTTGAATCGACTGGACAAGGAGGAAGTTATTGGTAAATGTGAAGTTATGTGCCCCAATCTGAAGGTGCACATCTTAACTCTTACCTCGTTTGAAAACCAGACAGGAGAAAAAGAAAATTACCTCCTGTACACCTCATGTGATATCCCATATGCTACAAAGCTCAGCTGGCTGTTGCAGTTTTGAACAACAAGAGATCCTCTTATAGTAGATAAGCTGCACGTAGCCAATACATTCAACTGACAGTCTATTGGCAGTGGTGGGATTTGAACCCACGCCTCCTGAGAGACTGGAGCCTTAATCCAGCGCCTTTGACCACTCGGCCACACTACCGTTGGGAAATAGATTTTACCCAAACAAACCGGAGGGGGTTAGATGTAAATGACACTTTGGCGACAATTGGACAATCTTAACGAAGACACAGATGGAAGAACATTAGAAACTTCAAACACATATCCTGTGGGAGTATAGAGCTTTACTCGAGATCAAAGCCCACAAAAATATCAGCCAAGTTCAGGGCTTCAGCTCTTGGGTCAATTCTGTCACATTTTCAACTTCAAAAGCAAGTCACTTTCAGCAGGAGATGAGTTAATGTTTAGAAGGCAAGGACAAGAGGAACATAACAGATAACATGGGAGTTGATAAAGGATTCCTTTAGCAGAGGATGGTTTCGATCCATCGACCTCTGGGTTATGGGCCCAGCACGCTTCCGCTGCGCCACTCTGCTGTTTTACAATGAAACAGTTTCATATGAACACAGTCCATTGTTTCAATGGGTTGGCTTAGCAGTTAAATCAAGTGGACTCAGCGAAAAATACAGGCAAATGTGACTCAATGGGAAGGCGCCCTGTGTTACCTTGTTTGAAAACCAGACTGAAGGAATAGAAAATCACCTCCTGTATGGACATTGCACATGCTACGAAGCTCAGCTGGCTCTTGCAGTTTTCAACAACAACAGATCTTACAGTAGAAAGTACTACAAGTAGCCAACACATACAAGCAAATAGCAGTTGATTGGCAGTGGTGAGATTTGAACCCACGCCTCCTGAGAGACTGGAGCCTAAATCCAGCGCCTTAGACCAGTCGGCCACACTACCATTAAATCTGATTTTACCCAAACAATTCTGAGTCGTCTGAATGAAAAGTCCACTTTGACGACAATTGGACAATCAAATCGAAGAAACACATGGAAGAACATTCGAAACTTCAAACACATACCCTCTGGGAGTATAGAGCTTGACTCAAGATCAAAAGACCACTAAACTATCAGCCAAGTTCAGGGCTTTAGCTCTTGGGTCAATTCTGTCATATTATCAACTTCAAAAGCCAAAGCAAGTCACTTTCAGCAGTAGGTGAGTTCATGTTCAGAAGGAAAGGGAGACATAGCAGTGTAAAAAGGATTACTTTAGCAGAGGATGGTTTCGATCCATCGACCTCTGGGTTATGGGCCCAGCACGCTTCCGCTGCGCCACTCTGCTCTTGTTTATTGAAATAATTTCATACGAACATAGTCTTTGGTTTTAATAGGTTTTATCAGCAGTTGAATCGACTGGACAAGGAGGAAGTTATTGGTAAATGTGAAGTTATGTGCCCCAATCTGAAGGTGCACATCTTAACTCTTACCTTGTTTGAAAACCAGACAGGAGAAAAAGAAAATTACCTCCTGTACACCTCATGTGATATCCCATATGCTACAAAGCTCAGGTGGCTGTTGCAGTTTTGAACAACAAGAGATCCTCTTATAGTAGATAAGCTGCACGTAGCCAATACATTCAACTGACAGTCTATTGGCAGTGGTGGGATTTGAACCCACGCCTCCTGAGAGACTGGAGCCTTAATCCAGCGCCTTTGACCACTCGGCCACACTACCGTTGGGAACAAGATTTTACCCAAGTAAACCGGAGGGGGTTAGATGTAAATGACACTTTGGCGACAATTGGACAATCTTAACGAAGACACACATGGAAGAACATTAGAAACTTCAAACACATATCCTGTGGGAGTATAGAGCTTTACTCGAGATCAAAGACCACAAAAATGTCAGCCAAGTTCAGGGCTTCAGCTCTTGGGTCAATTCTGTCACATTTTCAACTTCAAAAGGAAGTCACTTTCAGCAGGAGATGAGTTAATGTTTAGAAGGCAAGGACAAGGGAAACATAACAGATAACATGGGAGTTGATAAAGGATTCCTTTAGCAGAAGATGGTTTCGATCCATCGACCTCTGGGTTATGGGCCCAGCACGCTTCCGCTGCGCCACTCTGCTCTTTCACAATGAAACAGTTTCATATGAACACAGTCCATTGTTTCAATGGGTTGGCTTAGCAGTTAAATCAAGTGGACTCAGCGAAAAATACAGGCAAATGTGACTCAATGGGAAGGCGCCCTGTGTTACCTTGTTTGAAAACCAGACTGAAGGAATAGAAAATCACCTCCTGTATGGACATTGCACATGCTACGAAGCTCAGCTGGCTCTTGCAGTTTTCAACAACAACAGATCTTACAGTAGAAAGTACTACAAGTAGCCAACACATACATGCAAATAGCAGTCGATTGGCAGTGGTGGGATTTGAACCCACGCCTCCTGAGAGACTGGAGCCTAAATCCATACTACCATTAATTGTGATTTTACCCAAACAATTCTGAGTCGTTTGAATGAAAAGTCCACTTTGACGACAATTGGACAATCAAATCGAAGAAACACATGGAAGAACATTCGAAACTTCAAACACATACCCTGTGGGAGTATAGAGCTTGACTCAAGATCAAAAGACCACTAAACTATCAGCCAAGTTCCGGGCTTTAGCTCTTGGGTCAATTCTGTCATATTATCAACTTCAAAAGCCAAAGCAAGTCACTTTCAGCAGTAGGTGAGTTCATGTTCAGAAGGAAAGGGAGACATAGCAGTATAAAAAGGATTCCTTTAGCAGAGGATGGTTTCGATCCATCGACCTCTGGGTTATGGGCCCAGCACGCTTCCGCTGCGCCACTCTGCTCTTGTTTATTGAAATAATTTCATACGGACATAGTCTTTGGTTTTAATAGGTTTTATCAGCAGTTGAATCGACTGGACAAGGAGGAAGTTATTGGTAAATGTGAAGTTATGTGCCCCAATCTGAAGGTGCACATCTTAACTCTTACCTCGTTTGAAAACCAGACAGGAGAAAAAGAAAATTACCTCCTGTACACCTCATGTGATATCCCATATGCTACAAAGCTCAGCTGGCTGTTGCAGTTTTGAACAACAAGAGATCCTCTTATAGTAGATAAGCTGCACGTAGCCAATACATTCAACTGACAGTCTATTGGCAGTGGTGGGATTTGAACCCACGCCTCCTGAGAGACTGGAGCCTTAATCCAGCGCCTTTGACCACTCGGCCACACTACCGTTGGGAAATAGATTTTACCCAAACAAACCGGAGGGGGTTAGATGTAAATGACACTTTGGCGACAATTGGACAATCTTAACGAAGACACAGATGGAAGAACATTAGAAACTTCAAACACATATCCTGTGGGAGTATAGAGCTTTACTCGAGATCAAAGCCCACAAAAATATCAGCCAAGTTCAGGGCTTCAGCTCTTGGGTCAATTCTGTCACATTTTCAACTTCAAAAGCAAGTCACTTTCAGCAGGAGATGAGTTAATGTTTAGAAGGCAAGGACAAGAGGAACATAACAGATAACATGGGAGTTGATAAAGGATTCCTTTAGCAGAGGATGGTTTCGATCCATCGACCTCTGGGTTATGGGCCCAGCACGCTTCCGCTGCGCCACTCTGCTGTTTTACAATGAAACAGTTTCATATGAACACAGTCCATTGTTTCAATGGGTTGGCTTAGCAGTTAAATCAAGTGGACTCAGCGAAAAATACAGGCAAATGTGACTCAATGGGAAGGCGCCCTGTGTTACCTTGTTTGAAAACCAGACTGAAGGAATAGAAAATCACCTCCTGTATGGACATTGCACATGCTACGAAGCTCAGCTGGCTCTTGCAGTTTTCAACAACAACAGATCTTACAGTAGAAAGTACTACAAGTAGCCAACACATACAAGCAAATAGCAGTTGATTGGCAGTGGTGGGATTTGAACCCACGCCTCCTGAGAGACTGGAGCCTAAATCCAGCGCCTTAGACCACTCGGCCACACTACCATTAAATCTGATTTTACCCAAACAATTCTGAGTCGTCTGAATGAAAAGTCCACTTTGACGACAATTGGACAATCAAATCGAAGAAACACATGGAAGAACATTCGAAACTTCAAACACATACCCTCTGGGAGTATAGAGCTTGACTCAAGATCAAAAGACCACTAAACTATCAGCCAAGTTCAGGGCTTTAGCTCTTGGGTCAATTCTGTCATATTATCAACTTCAAAAGCCAAAGCAAGTCACTTTCAGCAGTAGGTGAGTTCATGTTCAGAAGGAAAGGGAGACATAGCAGTGTAAAAAGGATTACTTTAGCAGAGGATGGTTTCGATCCATCGACCTCTGGGTTATGGGCCCAGCACGCTTCCGCTGCGCCACTCTGCTCTTTCACAATGAAACAGTTTCATATGAACACAGTCCATTGTTTCAATGGGTTGGCTTAGCAGTTAAATCAAGTGGACTCAGCGAAAAATACAGGCAAATGTGACTCAATGGGAAGGCGCCCTGTGTTACCTTGTTTGAAAACCAGACTGAAGGAATAGAAAATCACCTGCTGAAGTTATGTGCCCCAATCTGAAGGTGCACATCTTAACTCTTACCTCGTTTGAAAACCAGACAGGAGAAAAAGAAAATTACCTCCTGTACACCTCATGTGATATCCCATATGCTACAAAGCTCAGCTGGCTGTTGCAGTTTTGAACAACAAGAGATCCTCTTATAGTAGATAAGCTGCACGTAGCCAATACATTCAACTGACAGTCTATTGGCAGTGGTGGGATTTGAACCCACGCCTCCTGAGAGACTGGAGCCTTAATCCAGCGCCTTTGACCACTCGGCCACACTACCGTTGGGAAATAGATTTTACCCAAACAAACCGGAGGGGGTTAGATGTAAATGACACTTTGGCGACAATTGGACAATCTTAACGAAGACACAGATGGAAGAACATTAGAAACTTCAAACACATATCCTGTGGGAGTATAGAGCTTTACTCGAGATCAAAGCCCACAAAAATATCAGCCAAGTTCAGGGCTTCAGCTCTTGGGTCAATTCTGTCACATTTTCAACTTCAAAAGCAAGTCACTTTCAGCAGGAGATGAGTTAATGTTTAGAAGGCAAGGACAAGAGGAACATAACAGATAACATGGGAGTTGATAAAGGATTCCTTTAGCAGAGGATGGTTTCGATCCATCGACCTCTGGGTTATGGGCCCAGCACGCTTCCGCTGCGCCACTCTGCTGTTTTACAATGAAACAGTTTCATATGAACACAGTCCATTGTTTCAATGGGTTGGCTTAGCAGTTAAATCAAGTGGACTCAGCGAAAAATACAGGCAAATGTGACTCAATGGGAAGGCGCCCTGTGTTACCTTGTTTGAAAACCAGACTGAAGGAATAGAAAATCACCTCCTGTATGGACATTGCACATGCTACGAAGCTCAGCTGGCTCTTGCAGTTTTCAACAACAACAGATCTTACAGTAGAAAGTACTACAAGTAGCCAACACATACAAGCAAATAGCAGTTGATTGGCAGTGGTGGGATTTGAACCCACGCCTCCTGAGAGACTGGAGCCTAAATCCAGCGCCTTAGACCACTCGGCCACACTACCATTAAATCTGATTTTACCCAAACAATTCTGAGTCGTCTGAATGAAAAGTCCACTTTGACGACAATTGGACAATCAAATCGAAGAAACACATGGAAGAACATTCGAAACTTCAAACACATACCCTCTGGGAGTATAGAGCTTGACTCAAGATCAAAAGACCACTAAACTATCAGCCAAGTTCAGGGCTTTAGCTCTTGGGTCAATTCTGTCATATTATCAACTTCAAAAGCCAAAGCAAGTCACTTTCAGCAGTAGGTGAGTTCATGTTCAGAAGGAAAGGGAGACATAGCAGTGTAAAAAGGATTACTTTAGCAGAGGATGGTTTCGATCCATCGACCTCTGGGTTATGGGCCCAGCACGCTTCCGCTGCGCCACTCTGCTCTTGTTTATTGAAATAATTTCATACGAACATAGTCTTTGGTTTTAATAGGTTTTATCAGCAGTTGAATCGACTGGACAAGGAGGAAGTTATTGGTAAATGTGAAGTTATGTGCCCCAATCTGAAGGTGCACATCTTAACTCTTACCTTGTTTGAAAACCAGACAGGAGAAAAAGAAAATTACCTCCTGTACACCTCATGTGATATCCCATATGCTACAAAGCTCAGGTGGCTGTTGCAGTTTTGAACAACAAGAGATCCTCTTATAGTAGATAAGCTGCACGTAGCCAATACATTCAACTGACAGTCTATTGGCAGTGGTGGGATTTGAACCCACGCCTCCTGAGAGACTGGAGCCTTAATCCAGCGCCTTTGACCACTCGGCCACACTACCGTTGGGAACAAGATTTTACCCAAGTAAACCGGAGGGGGTTAGATGTAAATGACACTTTGGCGACAATTGGACAATCTTAACGAAGACACACATGGAAGAACATTAGAAACTTCAAACACATATCCTGTGGGAGTATAGAGCTTTACTCGAGATCAAAGACCACAAAAATGTCAGCCAAGTTCAGGGCTTCAGCTCTTGGGTCAATTCTGTCACATTTTCAACTTCAAAAGGAAGTCACTTTCAGCAGGAGATGAGTTAATGTTTAGAAGGCAAGGACAAGGGAAACATAACAGATAACATGGGAGTTGATAAAGGATTCCTTTAGCAGAAGATGGTTTCGATCCATCGACCTCTGGGTTATGGGCCCAGCACGCTTCCGCTGCGCCACTCTGCTCTTTCACAATGAAACAGTTTCATATGAACACAGTCCATTGTTTCAATGGGTTGGCTTAGCAGTTAAATCAAGTGGACTCAGCGAAAAATACAGGCAAATGTGACTCAATGGGAAGGCGCCCTGTGTTACCTTGTTTGAAAACCAGACTGAAGGAATAGAAAATCACCTCCTGTATGGACATTGCACATGCTACGAAGCTCAGCTGGCTCTTGCAGTTTTCAACAACAACAGATCTTACAGTAGAAAGTACTACAAGTAGCCAACACATACATGCAAATAGCAGTCGATTGGCAGTGGTGGGATTTGAACCCACGCCTCCTGAGAGACTGGAGCCTAAATCCATACTACCATTAATTGTGATTTTACCCAAACAATTCTGAGTCGTTTGAATGAAAAGTCCACTTTGACGACAATTGGACAATCAAATCGAAGAAACACATGGAAGAACATTCGAAACTTCAAACACATACCCTGTGGGAGTATAGAGCTTGACTCAAGATCAAAAGACCACTAAACTATCAGCCAAGTTCCGGGCTTTAGCTCTTGGGTCAATTCTGTCATATTATCAACTTCAAAAGCCAAAGCAAGTCACTTTCAGCAGTAGGTGAGTTCATGTTCAGAAGGAAAGGGAGACATAGCAGTATAAAAAGGATTCCTTTAGCAGAGGATGGTTTCGATCCATCGACCTCTGGGTTATGGGCCCAGCACGCTTCCGCTGCGCCACTCTGCTCTTGTTTATTGAAATAATTTCATACGGACATAGTCTTTGGTTTTAATAGGTTTTATCAGCAGTTGAATCGACTGGACAAGGAGGAAGTTATTGGTAAATGTGAAGTTATGTGCCCCAATCTGAAGGTGCACATCTTAACTCTTACCTCGTTTGAAAACCAGACAGGAGAAAAAGAAAATTACCTCCTGTACACCTCATGTGATATCCCATATGCTACAAAGCTCAGCTGGCTGTTGCAGTTTTGAACAACAAGAGATCCTCTTATAGTAGATAAGCTGCACGTAGCCAATACATTCAACTGACAGTCTATTGGCAGTGGTGGGATTTGAACCCACGCCTCCTGAGAGACTGGAGCCTTAATCCAGCGCCTTTGACCACTCGGCCACACTACCGTTGGGAAATAGATTTTACCCAAACAAACCGGAGGGGGTTAGATGTAAATGACACTTTGGCGACAATTGGACAATCTTAACGAAGACACAGATGGAAGAACATTAGAAACTTCAAACACATATCCTGTGGGAGTATAGAGCTTTACTCGAGATCAAAGCCCACAAAAATATCAGCCAAGTTCAGGGCTTCAGCTCTTGGGTCAATTCTGTCACATTTTCAACTTCAAAAGCAAGTCACTTTCAGCAGGAGATGAGTTAATGTTTAGAAGGCAAGGACAAGAGGAACATAACAGATAACATGGGAGTTGATAAAGGATTCCTTTAGCAGAGGATGGTTTCGATCCATCGACCTCTGGGTTATGGGCCCAGCACGCTTCCGCTGCGCCACTCTGCTGTTTTACAATGAAACAGTTTCATATGAACACAGTCCATTGTTTCAATGGGTTGGCTTAGCAGTTAAATCAAGTGGACTCAGCGAAAAATACAGGCAAATGTGACTCAATGGGAAGGCGCCCTGTGTTACCTTGTTTGAAAACCAGACTGAAGGAATAGAAAATCACCTCCTGTATGGACATTGCACATGCTACGAAGCTCAGCTGGCTCTTGCAGTTTTCAACAACAACAGATCTTACAGTAGAAAGTACTACAAGTAGCCAACACATACAAGCAAATAGCAGTTGATTGGCAGTGGTGGGATTTGAACCCACGCCTCCTGAGAGACTGGAGCCTAAATCCAGCGCCTTAGACCACTCGGCCACACTACCATTAAATCTGATTTTACCCAAACAATTCTGAGTCGTCTGAATGAAAAGTCCACTTTGACGACAATTGGACAATCAAATCGAAGAAACACATGGAAGAACATTCGAAACTTCAAACACATACCCTCTGGGAGTATAGAGCTTGACTCAAGATCAAAAGACCACTAAACTATCAGCCAAGTTCAGGGCTTTAGCTCTTGGGTCAATTCTGTCATATTATCAACTTCAAAAGCCAAAGCAAGTCACTTTCAGCAGTAGGTGAGTTCATGTTCAGAAGGAAAGGGAGACATAGCAGTGTAAAAAGGATTACTTTAGCAGAGGATGGTTTCGATCCATCGACCTCTGGGTTATGGGCCCAGCACGCTTCCGCTGCGCCACTCTGCTCTTTCACAATGAAACAGTTTCATATGAACACAGTCCATTGTTTCAATGGGTTGGCTTAGCAGTTAAATCAAGTGGACTCAGCGAAAAATACAGGCAAATGTGACTCAATGGGAAGGCGCCCTGTGTTACCTTGTTTGAAAACCAGACTGAAGGAATAGAAAATCACCTGCTGAAGTTATGTGCCCCAATCTGAAGGTGCACATCTTAACTCTTACCTCGTTTGAAAACCAGACAGGAGAAAAAGAAAATTACCTCCTGTACACCTCATGTGATATCCCATATGCTACAAAGCTCAGCTGGCTGTTGCAGTTTTGAACAACAAGAGATCCTCTTATAGTAGATAAGCTGCACGTAGCCAATACATTCAACTGACAGTCTATTGGCAGTGGTGGGATTTGAACCCACGCCTCCTGAGAGACTGGAGCCTTAATCCAGCGCCTTTGACCACTCGGCCACACTACCGTTGGGAAATAGATTTTACCCAAACAAACCGGAGGGGGTTAGATGTAAATGACACTTTGGCGACAATTGGACAATCTTAACGAAGACACAGATGGAAGAACATTAGAAACTTCAAACACATATCCTGTGGGAGTATAGAGCTTTACTCGAGATCAAAGCCCACAAAAATATCAGCCAAGTTCAGGGCTTCAGCTCTTGGGTCAATTCTGTCACATTTTCAACTTCAAAAGCAAGTCACTTTCAGCAGGAGATGAGTTAATGTTTAGAAGGCAAGGACAAGAGGAACATAACAGATAACATGGGAGTTGATAAAGGATTCCTTTAGCAGAGGATGGTTTCGATCCATCGACCTCTGGGTTATGGGCCCAGCACGCTTCCGCTGCGCCACTCTGCTGTTTTACAATGAAACAGTTTCATATGAACACAGTCCATTGTTTCAATGGGTTGGCTTAGCAGTTAAATCAAGTGGACTCAGCGAAAAATACAGGCAAATGTGACTCAATGGGAAGGCGCCCTGTGTTACCTTGTTTGAAAACCAGACTGAAGGAATAGAAAATCACCTCCTGTATGGACATTGCACATGCTACGAAGCTCAGCTGGCTCTTGCAGTTTTCAACAACAACAGATCTTACAGTAGAAAGTACTACAAGTAGCCAACACATACAAGCAAATAGCAGTTGATTGGCAGTGGTGGGATTTGAACCCACGCCTCCTGAGAGACTGGAGCCTAAATCCAGCGCCTTAGACCACTCGGCCACACTACCATTAAATCTGATTTTACCCAAACAATTCTGAGTCGTCTGAATGAAAAGTCCACTTTGACGACAATTGGACAATCAAATCGAAGAAACACATGGAAGAACATTCGAAACTTCAAACACATACCCTCTGGGAGTATAGAGCTTGACTCAAGATCAAAAGACCACTAAACTATCAGCCAAGTTCAGGGCTTTAGCTCTTGGGTCAATTCTGTCATATTATCAACTTCAAAAGCCAAAGCAAGTCACTTTCAGCAGTAGGTGAGTTCATGTTCAGAAGGAAAGGGAGACATAGCAGTGTAAAAAGGATTACTTTAGCAGAGGATGGTTTCGATCCATCGACCTCTGGGTTATGGGCCCAGCACGCTTCCGCTGCGCCACTCTGCTCTTGTTTATTGAAATAATTTCATACGAACATAGTCTTTGGTTTTAATAGGTTTTATCAGCAGTTGAATCGACTGGACAAGGAGGAAGTTATTGGTAAATGTGAAGTTATGTGCCCCAATCTGAAGGTGCACATCTTAACTCTTACCTTGTTTGAAAACCAGACAGGAGAAAAAGAAAATTACCTCCTGTACACCTCATGTGATATCCCATATGCTACAAAGCTCAGGTGGCTGTTGCAGTTTTGAACAACAAGAGATCCTCTTATAGTAGATAAGCTGCACGTAGCCAATACATTCAACTGACAGTCTATTGGCAGTGGTGGGATTTGAACCCACGCCTCCTGAGAGACTGGAGCCTTAATCCAGCGCCTTTGACCACTCGGCCACACTACCGTTGGGAACAAGATTTTACCCAAGTAAACCGGAGGGGGTTAGATGTAAATGACACTTTGGCGACAATTGGACAATCTTAACGAAGACACACATGGAAGAACATTAGAAACTTCAAACACATATCCTGTGGGAGTATAGAGCTTTACTCGAGATCAAAGACCACAAAAATGTCAGCCAAGTTCAGGGCTTCAGCTCTTGGGTCAATTCTGTCACATTTTCAACTTCAAAAGGAAGTCACTTTCAGCAGGAGATGAGTTAATGTTTAGAAGGCAAGGACAAGGGAAACATAACAGATAACATGGGAGTTGATAAAGGATTCCTTTAGCAGAAGATGGTTTCGATCCATCGACCTCTGGGTTATGGGCCCAGCACGCTTCCGCTGCGCCACTCTGCTCTTTCACAATGAAACAGTTTCATATGAACACAGTCCATTGTTTCAATGGGTTGGCTTAGCAGTTAAATCAAGTGGACTCAGCGAAAAATACAGGCAAATGTGACTCAATGGGAAGGCGCCCTGTGTTACCTTGTTTGAAAACCAGACTGAAGGAATAGAAAATCACCTCCTGTATGGACATTGCACATGCTACGAAGCTCAGCTGGCTCTTGCAGTTTTCAACAACAACAGATCTTACAGTAGAAAGTACTACAAGTAGCCAACACATACATGCAAATAGCAGTCGATTGGCAGTGGTGGGATTTGAACCCACGCCTCCTGAGAGACTGGAGCCTAAATCCATACTACCATTAATTGTGATTTTACCCAAACAATTCTGAGTCGTTTGAATGAAAAGTCCACTTTGACGACAATTGGACAATCAAATCGAAGAAACACATGGAAGAACATTCGAAACTTCAAACACATACCCTGTGGGAGTATAGAGCTTGACTCAAGATCAAAAGACCACTAAACTATCAGCCAAGTTCCGGGCTTTAGCTCTTGGGTCAATTCTGTCATATTATCAACTTCAAAAGCCAAAGCAAGTCACTTTCAGCAGTAGGTGAGTTCATGTTCAGAAGGAAAGGGAGACATAGCAGTATAAAAAGGATTCCTTTAGCAGAGGATGGTTTCGATCCATCGACCTCTGGGTTATGGGCCCAGCACGCTTCCGCTGCGCCACTCTGCTCTTGTTTATTGAAATAATTTCATACGGACATAGTCTTTGGTTTTAATAGGTTTTATCAGCAGTTGAATCGACTGGACAAGGAGGAAGTTATTGGTAAATGTGAAGTTATGTGCCCCAATCTGAAGGTGCACATCTTAACTCTTACCTCGTTTGAAAACCAGACAGGAGAAAAAGAAAATTACCTCCTGTACACCTCATGTGATATCCCATATGCTACAAAGCTCAGCTGGCTGTTGCAGTTTTGAACAACAAGAGATCCTCTTATAGTAGATAAGCTGCACGTAGCCAATACATTCAACTGACAGTCTATTGGCAGTGGTGGGATTTGAACCCACGCCTCCTGAGAGACTGGAGCCTTAATCCAGCGCCTTTGACCACTCGGCCACACTACCGTTGGGAAATAGATTTTACCCAAACAAACCGGAGGGGGTTAGATGTAAATGACACTTTGGCGACAATTGGACAATCTTAACGAAGACACAGATGGAAGAACATTAGAAACTTCAAACACATATCCTGTGGGAGTATAGAGCTTTACTCGAGATCAAAGCCCACAAAAATATCAGCCAAGTTCAGGGCTTCAGCTCTTGGGTCAATTCTGTCACATTTTCAACTTCAAAAGCAAGTCACTTTCAGCAGGAGATGAGTTAATGTTTAGAAGGCAAGGACAAGGGGAACATAACAGATAACATGGGAGTTGATAAAGGATTCCTTTAGCAGAGGATGGTTTCGATCCATCGACCTCTGGGTTATGGGCCCAGCACGCTTCCGCTGCGCCACTCTGCTGTTTTACAATGAAACAGTTTCATATGAACACAGTCCATTGTTTCAATGGGTTGGCTTAGCAGTTAAATCAAGTGGACTCAGCGAAAAATACAGGCAAATGTGACTCAATGGGAAGGCGCCCTGTGTTACCTTGTTTGAAAACCAGACTGAAGGAATAGAAAATCACCTCCTGTATGGACATTGCACATGCTACGAAGCTCAGCTGGCTCTTGCAGTTTTCAACAACAACAGATCTTACAGTAGAAAGTACTACAAGTAGCCAACACATACAAGCAAATAGCAGTTGATTGGCAGTGGTGGGATTTGAACCCACGCCTCCTGAGAGACTGGAGCCTAAATCCAGCGCCTTAGACCACTCGGCCACACTACCATTAAATCTGATATTACCCAAACAATTCTGAGTCGTCTGAATGAAAAGTCCACTTTGACGACAATTGGACAATCAAATCGAAGAAACACATGGAAGAACATTCGAAACTTCAAACACATACCCTCTGGGAGTATAGAGCTTGACTCAAGATCAAAAGACCACTAAACTATCAGCCAAGTTCAGGGCTTTAGCTCTTGGGTCAATTCTGTCATATTATCAACTTCAAAAGCCAAAGCAAGTCACTTTCAGCAGTAGGTGAGTTCATGTTCAGAAGGAAAGGGAGACATAGCAGTCTAAAAAGGATTACTTTAGCAGAGGATGGTTTCGATCCATCGACCTCTGGGTTATGGGCCCAGCACGCTTCCGCTGCGCCACTCTGCTCTTGTTTATTGAAATAATTTCATATGAACATAGTCTTTGGTTTTAATAGGTTTTATCAGCAGTTGAATCGACTGGACAAGGAGGAAGTTATTGGTAAATGTGAAGTTATGTGCCCCAATCTCAAGGTGCACATCTTAACTCTTACCTTGTTTGAAAACCAGACAGGAGAAAAAGAAAATTACCTCCTGTACACCTCATGTGATATCCCATATGCTACAAAGCTCAGGTGGCTGTTGCAGTTTTGAACAACAAGAGATCCTCTTATAGTAGATAAGCTGCACGTAGCCAATACATTCAACTGACAGTCTATTGGCAGTGGTGGGATTTGAACCCACGCCTCCTGACAGACTGGAGCCTTAATCCAGCGCCTTTGACCACTCGGCCACACTACGGTTGGGAAACAGATTTTACCCAAACAAACCGGAGGGGGTTAGATGTAAATGACACTTTGGCGACAATTGGACAATCTTAACGAAGACACAGATGGAAGAACATTAGAAACTTCAAACACATATCCTGTGGGAGTATAGAGCTTTACTTGAGATCAAAGCCCACAAAAATATCAGCCAAGTTCAGGGCTTCAGCTCTTGGGTCAATTCTGTCACATTTTCAACTTCAAAAGCAAGTCACTTTCAGCAGGAGATGAGTTAATGTTTAGAAGGCAAGGACAAGGGGAACATAACAGATAACATGGGAGTTGATAAAGGATTCCTTTAGCAGAGGATGGTTTCGATCCATCGACCTCTGGGTTATGGGCCCAGCACGCTTCCGCTGCGCCACTCTGCTCTTGTTTATTGAAATAATTTCATACGGACATAGTCTTTGGTTTTAATAGGTTTTATCAGCAGTTGAATCGACTGGACAAGGAGGAAGTTATTGGTAAATGTGAAGTTATGTGCCCCAATCTGAAGGTGCACATCTTAACTCTTACCTCGTTTGAAAACCAGACAGGAGAAAAAGAAAATTACCTCCTGTACACCCCATATGCTACAAAGCTCAGCTGGCTGTTGCAGTTTTCTACAACTAGTAGATAAGCTGCACGTAGCCAATACATTCAACTGACAGTCTATTGGCAGTGGTGGGATTTGAACCCACGCCTCCTGAGAGACTGGAGCCTTAATCCAGCGCCTTTGACCACTCGGCCACACTACCGTTGGGAACTAGATTTTACCCAAACAAACCGGAGGGGGTTAGATGTAAATGACACTTTGGCGACAATTGGACAATCTTAACGAAGACACAGATGGAAGAACATTAGAAACTTCAAACACATATCCTGTGGGAGTATAGAGCTTTACTCGAGATCAAAGCCCACAAAAATATCAGCCAAGTTCAGGGCTTCAGCTCTTGGGTCAATTCTGTCACATTTTCAACTTCAAAAGCAAGTCACTTTCAGCAGGAGATGAGTTAATGTTTAGAAGGCAAGGACAAGAGGAACATAACAGATAACATGGGAGTTGATAAAGGATTCCTTTAGCAGAGGATGGTTTCGATCCATCGACCTCTGGGTTATGGGCCCAGCACGCTTCCGCTGCGCCACTCTGCTGTTTTACAATGAAACAGTTTCATATGAACACAGTCCATTGTTTCAATGGGTTGGCTTAGCAGTTAAATCAAGTGGACTCAGCGAAAAATACAGGCAAATGTGACTCAATGGGAAGGCGCCCTGTGTTACCTTGTTTGAAAACCAGACTGAAGGAATAGAAAATCACCTCCTGTATGGACATTGCACATGCTACGAAGCTCAGCTGGCTCTTGCAGTTTTCAACAACAACAGATCTTACAGTAGAAAGTACTACAAGTAGCCAACACATACAAGCAAATAGCAGTTGATTGGCAGTGGTGGGATTTGAACCCACGCCTCCTGAGAGACTGGAGCCTAAATCCAGCGCCTTAGACCACTCGGCCACACTACCATTAAATCTGATTTTACCCAAACAATTCTGAGTCGTCTGAATGAAAAGTCCACTTTGACGACAATTGGACAATCAAATCGAAGAAACACATGGAAGAACATTCGAAACTTCAAACACATACCCTCTGGGAGTATAGAGCTTGACTCAAGATCAAAAGACCACTAAACTATCAGCCAAGTTCAGGGCTTTAGCTCTTGGGTCAATTCTGTCATATTATCAACTTCAAAAGCCAAAGCAAGTCACTTTCAGCAGTAGGTGAGTTCATGTTCAGAAGGAAAGGGAGACATAGCAGTGTAAAAAGGATTACTTTAGCAGAGGATGGTTTCGATCCATCGACCTCTGGGTTATGGGCCCAGCACGCTTCCGCTGCGCCACTCTGCTCTTGTTTATTGAAATAATTTCATACGAACATAGTCTTTGGTTTTAATAGGTTTTATCAGCAGTTGAATCGACTGGACAAGGAGGAAGTTATTGGTAAATGTGAAGTTATGTGCCCCAATCTGAAGGTGCACATCTTAACTCTTACCTCGTTTGAAAACCAGACAGGAGAAAAAGAAAATTACCTCCTGTACACCCCATATGCTACAAAGCTCAGCTGGCTGTTGCAGTTTTCTACAACTAGTAGATAAGCTGCACGTAGCCAATACATTCAACTGACAGTCTATTGGCAGTGGTGGGATTTGAACCCACGCCTCCTGAGAGACTGGAGCCTTAATCCAGCGCCTTTGACCACTCGGCCACACTACCGTTGGGAACAAGATTTTACCCAAGTAAACCGGAGGGGGTTAGATGTAAATGACACTTTGGCGACAATTGGACAATCTTAACGAAGACACACATGGAAGAACATTAGAAACTTCAAACACATATCCTGTGGGAGTATAGAGCTTTACTCGAGATCAAAGACCACAAAAATGTCAGCCAAGTTCAGGGCTTCAGCTCTTGGGTCAATTCTGTCACATTTTCAACTTCAAAAGGAAGTCACTTTCAGCAGGAGATGAGTTAATGTTTAGAAGGCAAGGACAAGGGAAACATAACAGATAACATGGGAGTTGATAAAGGATTCCTTTAGCAGAAGATGGTTTCGATCCATCGACCTCTGGGTTATGGGCCCAGCACGCTTCCGCTGCGCCACTCTGCTCTTTCACAATGAAACAGTTTCATATGAACACAGTCCATTGTTTCAATGGGTTGGCTTAGCAGTTAAATCAAGTGGACTCAGCGAAAAATACAGGCAAATGTGACTCAATGGGAAGGCGCCCTGTGTTACCTTGTTTGAAAACCAGACTGAAGGAATAGAAAATCACCTCCTGTATGGACATTGCACATGCTACGAAGCTCAGCTGGCTCTTGCAGTTTTCAACAACAACAGATCTTACAGTAGAAAGTACTACAAGTAGCCAACACATACATGCAAATAGCAGTCGATTGGCAGTGGTGGGATTTGAACCCACGCCTCCTGAGAGACTGGAGCCTAAATCCATACTACCATTAATTGTGATTTTACCCAAACAATTCTGAGTCGTTTGAATGAAAAGTCCACTTTGACGACAATTGGACAATCAAATCGAAGAAACACATGGAAGAACATTCGAAACTTCAAACACATACCCTGTGGGAGTATAGAGCTTGACTCAAGATCAAAAGACCACTAAACTATCAGCCAAGTTCCGGGCTTTAGCTCTTGGGTCAATTCTGTCATATTATCAACTTCAAAAGCCAAAGCAAGTCACTTTCAGCAGTAGGTGAGTTCATGTTCAGAAGGAAAGGGAGACATAGCAGTATAAAAAGGATTCCTTTAGCAGAGGATGGTTTCGATCCATCGACCTCTGGGTTATGGGCCCAGCACGCTTCCGCTGCGCCACTCTGCTCTTGTTTATTGAAATAATTTCATACGGACATAGTCTTTGGTTTTAATAGGTTTTATCAGCAGTTGAATCGACTGGACAAGGAGGAAGTTATTGGTAAATGTGAAGTTATGTGCCCCAATCTGAAGGTGCACATCTTAACTCTTACCTCGTTTGAAAACCAGACAGGAGAAAAAGAAAATTACCTCCTGTACACCTCATGTGATATCCCATATGCTACAAAGCTCAGCTGGCTGTTGCAGTTTTGAACAACAAGAGATCCTCTTATAGTAGATAAGCTGCACGTAGCCAATACATTCAACTGACAGTCTATTGGCAGTGGTGGGATTTGAACCCACGCCTCCTGAGAGACTGGAGCCTTAATCCAGCGCCTTTGACCACTCGGCCACACTACCGTTGGGAAATAGATTTTACCCAAACAAACCGGAGGGGGTTAGATGTAAATGACACTTTGGCGACAATTGGACAATCTTAACGAAGACACAGATGGAAGAACATTAGAAACTTCAAACACATATCCTGTGGGAGTATAGAGCTTTACTCGAGATCAAAGCCCACAAAAATATCAGCCAAGTTCAGGGCTTCAGCTCTTGGGTCAATTCTGTCACATTTTCAACTTCAAAAGCAAGTCACTTTCAGCAGGAGATGAGTTAATGTTTAGAAGGCAAGGACAAGAGGAACATAACAGATAACATGGGAGTTGATAAAGGATTCCTTTAGCAGAGGATGGTTTCGATCCATCGACCTCTGGGTTATGGGCCCAGCACGCTTCCGCTGCGCCACTCTGCTGTTTTACAATGAAACAGTTTCATATGAACACAGTCCATTGTTTCAATGGGTTGGCTTAGCAGTTAAATCAAGTGGACTCAGCGAAAAATACAGGCAAATGTGACTCAATGGGAAGGCGCCCTGTGTTACCTTGTTTGAAAACCAGACTGAAGGAATAGAAAATCACCTCCTGTATGGACATTGCACATGCTACGAAGCTCAGCTGGCTCTTGCAGTTTTCAACAACAACAGATCTTACAGTAGAAAGTACTACAAGTAGCCAACACATACAAGCAAATAGCAGTTGATTGGCAGTGGTGGGATTTGAACCCACGCCTCCTGAGAGACTGGAGCCTAAATCCAGCGCCTTAGACCACTCGGCCACACTACCATTAAATCTGATTTTACCCAAACAATTCTGAGTCGTCTGAATGAAAAGTCCACTTTGACGACAATTGGACAATCAAATCGAAGAAACACATGGAAGAACATTCGAAACTTCAAACACATACCCTCTGGGAGTATAGAGCTTGACTCAAGATCAAAAGACCACTAAACTATCAGCCAAGTTCAGGGCTTTAGCTCTTGGGTCAATTCTGTCATATTATCAACTTCAAAAGCCAAAGCAAGTCACTTTCAGCAGTAGGTGAGTTCATGTTCAGAAGGAAAGGGAGACATAGCAGTGTAAAAAGGATTACTTTAGCAGAGGATGGTTTCGATCCATCGACCTCTGGGTTATGGGCCCAGCACGCTTCCGCTGCGCCACTCTGCTCTTGTTTATTGAAATAATTTCATACGAACATAGTCTTTGGTTTTAATAGGTTTTATCAGCAGTTGAATCGACTGGACAAGGAGGAAGTTATTGGTAAATGTGAAGTTATGTGCCCCAATCTGAAGGTGCACATCTTAACTCTTACCTTGTTTGAAAACCAGACAGGAGAAAAAGAAAATTACCTCCTGTACACCTCATGTGATATCCCATATGCTACAAAGCTCAGGTGGCTGTTGCAGTTTTGAACAACAAGAGATCCTCTTATAGTAGATAAGCTGCACGTAGCCAATACATTCAACTGACAGTCTATTGGCAGTGGTGGGATTTGAACCCACGCCTCCTGACAGACTGGAGCCTTAATCCAGCGCCTTTGACCACTCGGCCACACTACCGTTGGGAACAAGATTTTACCCAAGTAAACCGGAGGGGGTTAGATGTAAATGACACTTTGGCGACAATTGGACAATCTTAACGAAGACACACATGGAAGAACATTAGAAACTTCAAACACATATCCTGTGGGAGTATAGAGCTTTACTCGAGATCAAAGACCACAAAAATGTCAGCCAAGTTCAGGGCTTCAGCTCTTGGGTCAATTCTGTCACATTTTCAACTTCAAAAGGAAGTCACTTTCAGCAGGAGATGAGTTAATGTTTAGAAGGCAAGGACAAGGGAAACATAACAGATAACATGGGAGTTGATAAAGGATTCCTTTAGCAGAAGATGGTTTCGATCCATCGACCTCTGGGTTATGGGCCCAGCACGCTTCCGCTGCGCCACTCTGCTCTTTCACAATGAAACAGTTTCATATGAACACAGTCCATTGTTTCAATGGGTTGGCTTAGCAGTTAAATCAAGTGGACTCAGCGAAAAATACAGGCAAATGTGACTCAATGGGAAGGCGCCCTGTGTTACCTTGTTTGAAAACCAGACTGAAGGAATAGAAAATCACCTCCTGTATGGACATTGCACATGCTACGAAGCTCAGCTGGCTCTTGCAGTTTTCAACAACAACAGATCTTACAGTAGAAAGTACTACAAGTAGCCAACACATACATGCAAATAGCAGTCGATTGGCAGTGGTGGGATTTGAACCCACGCCTCCTGAGAGACTGGAGCCTAAATCCATACTACCATTAATTGTGATTTTACCCAAACAATTCTGAGTCGTTTGAATGAAAAGTCCACTTTGACGACAATTGGACAATCAAATCGAAGAAACACATGGAAGAACATTCGAAACTTCAAACACATACCCTGTGGGAGTATAGAGCTTGACTCAAGATCAAAAGACCACTAAACTATCAGCCAAGTTCCGGGCTTTAGCTCTTGGGTCAATTCTGTCATATTATCAACTTCAAAAGCCAAAGCAAGTCACTTTCAGCAGTAGGTGAGTTCATGTTCAGAAGGAAAGGGAGACATAGCAGTATAAAAAGGATTCCTTTAGCAGAGGATGGTTTCGATCCATCGACCTCTGGGTTATGGGCCCAGCACGCTTCCGCTGCGCCACTCTGCTCTTGTTTATTGAAATAATTTCATACGGACATAGTCTTTGGTTTTAATAGGTTTTATCAGCAGTTGAATCGACTGGACAAGGAGGAAGTTATTGGTAAATGTGAAGTTATGTGCCCCAATCTGAAGGTGCACATCTTAACTCTTACCTCGTTTGAAAACCAGACAGGAGAAAAAGAAAATTACCTCCTGTACACCTCATGTGATATCCCATATGCTACAAAGCTCAGCTGGCTGTTGCAGTTTTGAACAACAAGAGATCCTCTTATAGTAGATAAGCTGCACGTAGCCAATACATTCAACTGACAGTCTATTGGCAGTGGTGGGATTTGAACCCACGCCTCCTGAGAGACTGGAGCCTTAATCCAGCGCCTTTGACCACTCGGCCACACTACCGTTGGGAAATAGATTTTACCCAAACAAACCGGAGGGGGTTAGATGTAAATGACACTTTGGCGACAATTGGACAATCTTAACGAAGACACAGATGGAAGAACATTAGAAACTTCAAACACATATCC